>NC_133399.1:109639146-109951229 GCF_047511655.1 Castor canadensis
CACTATAGGAGGGTCGCTTTCTGCTTCCTACCTCTAGCTGCCATCTTGGAATCCTGATCCTTCTTCATTCTTAATTTTTGAATCTACTGAGAGTTGATATTAATTCAATTTATCTGAAATATACAGTAGAATCTTGCCCTCCACTGTGTTTCATTTATGCTATTTTTGCTGTCTATAAACTCACATGGTTTTAATTTTAAGAAGCCATATACATTTCAAATAAGATATAAGTATTATTTTATATTTTCTCAGATAGCTATCACTCCTTATGTGTTTCATTATAAAGTTTCCTTCTAGTATGATTTTCCTTTTTCCTGAAGAATTTCCTTTAGCCTGGCTTGTAAGAACTCTCTTGTGAAGAAAAATTCTTTTATCTGAAAATGTCTATATTTTACTTTAATTTTAAAAGATATTTTCCTGAATATTGAATTTAGGTTGACATTTATTTCTTGAAGATTTTCACTTCAACAACTTAAACATGTTGTTATGTTGCCATCTGACCTTCTCCTTATTTTATGATAAATTAGTGGTGTTTCAAGCATTGTTCCTTGGAATAGAATATATTTCTGTATTTCTTCTGGAAAGTATTATTTTCTTTCTGTTTGAACTTGTAAAGTTTGAGTATGATGGAGTCAAGCACGAAATTTATGATCTCTGGGATTTGCTGGTTACTTTGTTTTTAAAGTTTATGTTTTTCATCAAATTTAAGAACTGTCAGCCATTGTTACTTTTTATTACTTTTTACTCCATTCTCTCTCTCTTCGTTCTGGGACATCAATTGCAGACTTTATATAGGTAGTTTTGTATGCATATTTAAAGTCTTCAACATGGTGTTATGAGATACAGTGGAGATAGTACATCAGTTACTACAATGGAGTAGATGAACATATAAATCCCTTCATTGTTCTTTTTGTGACAAGAATGGGTAAAATTTACACATTTAAATAAATTTAGTAAAGTTGCATTTCAGATTCCCTTTCTTCATTTCAGATCTTTCCAAAAGACATGTCTTCAAATTCAGAATTTCTTTCTTCTGTTTGATCTAACTCGCTGTTGAAGCTTATCTTTTATTTCATTCATTGAATTTTTCAGCTACAAGACTTGTTTCATTTTATGATGTCTTTGTTGAATTTTGCACACAGATCATGAATTATTTCCTCAATGTATTTAATTGCCTTGCTGTATTCTCGCATGTCTTTCTGAGTTTCCTTAAATTCATTATTTATGCAATTCTTTAATTGCTGTTGATTGAGAGTCAGTTACTACAGAATTTCCTTTGTTAGTGTCATTTTCTCCATTTTCTCAATTTTCCTTTGTCCCTGCATTAATATGTGCACATCTGTTGAAACAGTGGTCTTTTCCAATTTTATAGAGTGTCTTTTTAAGCACAAGGCTTGTGTCTTGTTAAACAATTCTGGCATCTTTGAAGTGAGCATAGTTTCATTTTCTTAGGTAAATGTGTATATAGATGTTCCATCAAGTTAAGGATGGTGACTCTGAGACACTCTAGTACCTACGGACCAGGGGCAGAGATGCAGCTATGACTGTGTTTCTGGGGGTCACAACACAGCACAGTGGTGTTCCGGAGGTTCCAGCTCTAGGAAGTATGAAGCAGCTATAATTTGGTTTCTGGAGTGAAAGGGGTACAGCAGCAACTTTGGCAGAGGACAGGTAGTACTGTGTAGTGACAACTCAGCATCTGGAATGATGGGACTCAGCAGTGTCCCAGGTCCTGTGATGATGGTGAAGTGGCAGTAAAGGGAACAAAAATGTATGGACAGAGCAGTGCCTTGGGTTCGGTGGGGATTCAGGACAGCTCAGCAGTTCAGAATCCAGATGATTGATTCATATGCAGGCAGGCAGGGCAATGCAGCTGCTTGGTACAGCTTGGTCAAGGGTTTATTTCCCCCAAGAAGCCAGTCACCATATGTGTTCAAGTTTCAGGATCATGGCTGCTCCTCTGGGGTGAACTTCTGTTAGAAGGATGAAACTCTAGGTTGTTTCAGCCATGGGGGGAGGGGGAAGCACAATTATTCCACTGGCTAGAGTAAAACTTCTCCTCTGTCATAGAGCACCTGGTCCAGAATGTCTACTTTGCCACATGGGCTTGGGTGCTGGGGTCATAGTTGCTCTGATGTATCTAGGCTCTGAACACTCAGGGGCAGCAAGCGGGATGCAACAATTGAGCAGTCTCTGGGATGGAAAAAAAATGGAGTGCTTCCTAAGGAAGAATGTTCCCACAAGATTGGGAGCTGCAAAGTTCATCTGGGGAATGGTGTATTACCATATGTGATTATGTTACTATAATTGTAGAGTTCATGTATAGAGAGATGCAGTAGGCATGGGTTCTCAGAGGCAGACACACTTTAGTGGTGGCTTTGGTGTCAAGATGGCACAGCAGAGTAACATTTGGAGCATGAATAAGGAACAGAACATGGGCTCCTTTTTGGAGTAGCGTAGCCAAATGAAACTTAGGAGTCTCTCTAACTTAGATAAGGCCTGAGCAGATGGCAGGATATGCCAATATCAAAGGCTGAAAATGTCCATAGCAGTAATGCAGGATTCTGGGGGATCCTGATCCCCTCTTCCACAGAGAGAAGTCTGTCCAAGTAATGAGCTGTCCAGAGACAAAGCTTTTCTTTCCCTTGTCTCTTGTGCACCACAGGATTTCTGCTACTCCCTTGCTGTACTCTACAATTGTTTTTAGTTACTCTGCTCAAAATTCACTTGGTTTTCATAGTTTCTATCCTATTTGTGAAAGAGGTCAGCCTCAGGCATCTCTGGTTAGCATCCTGTTGATATCTTCCCTAGAATTCACTGATTTCGATGTTGCCCTAAAACACTGTGAAGACTGGATTTCAGGGTATTTTTTTAAAAAAATCCCTTTGTAACTCATTAAGGATTGCATAATTTTTATTGATTCACTGACTTTTTAAGCTGTAATATTCACAATTTTATCTGATCTATTCAGTCAAGGTTTTCAAATATTTTGTTTTTATGTATAATTTCAATATGTATAGTTTGCATTGTCTGATGAGATTTTTTAACACCTCATTTCAAGTCTCTTTCCTTTTCCATACTCAGTACATTGAATGGGTATGTTAAATTCCTTTACAGATCATACCAGCATTTAAGTTATGTCCTGGACACTGATTAGCATGTTGAAGTCAACCTGAATGTTGTTTCTTTGAAGGATGTTCATATTTTTAACAAGAGGCTTACAATGTTCAATCCAAATTGCAAACACTGTCTTGTCCATGATGGGTAGGAACTCAGATCTCAAGGTTTTCTTGTTTATCCATTTGTTGTTTTGTTTTTTACTTTAACTGGGCTACTTTGAGATGGCCCTGCGCAGGCATGGTTTAGAAGGACCTGAACAGAGTTAATTTACAAATAGAACCCGGGGTCAATTCTCTGGATCTAATCCTTTGAATATCATCTAGTATCTGTGACTACCTTGTGTCCTAAATTCACAAAGATGATAGTGTTTTTGTTTTGTTTAGCTTTAGCATATTATTGTCACACTAAAATTACAGAGAGATTATTCTATTTTTGTCACTTTACCATTTCTTCAAAATGTGTCTGACTTTGTTTCATATCTTTTAGATAAATCATTATTTCCCAGAATAATATTTATTGTTAGTAGGTAAATTGGTTTCTTAGGATTGCAATTTACTGGAAATAGAATCACCCAAAGTTAAGTCTTTCAGATAAGTATCCTACTTAAAACACTTCAATGACTTTCTTTTGGATTTAGGAGAAAATTAAAATCTTTTAGTACTCCATATTTGTGTTATATAAATAAACATATTTGTTTTTTAATACACGGATGTTGAAGGAAGGCTATTTCCATAAAACATGAAATATTGGCACATACATTTATGATGTTATTGTCATAAAATATCTTACACTTGCATAAACTTTAAATATTTAATATTTCTCATTTAATTGCTTGACTAGTCAGGATTCTCCTAACTAGACAGCTTTCAATAATCAAATCAAGCAACACACATATTTTGAGTACCATTGTTACAAAGCACTGATGCAAGGAATGACTAGGAAAAACAAGAATGAGAGGGAAGCTGTTCTCCTCTATGGAGCTTACTGTCTATTTAAGCAGATAAATTTTTATATACAATAATTCTTAAAAGCAATTATACCACACACTAATTAATAACTGTTGAATGAATATTATAAAAGAATAAAATGTAAAATATTAAAGTGAGCAAAAAATGGAGTGATGACTATAAATCCTATTGAAGTGGTGAAACATGAGGCAAAATTGAAGGAAAAATTGGAGGAGTCTAGGCAGAGACACAGAATACGGTGTTTCAGACAGGAAGGTAGGATTCTTTCTCTACATTACATTCCCATAAATGTGATTTAGGTAAAATCTGACCTCTTAGCCCACACACTATTCAATAGAGCATGGAAAATAGTTCTCTCTTAGTGAACATGACAAAGCAAAGTTGATTTGCAGCCATTGCCAATGCAGAGCTGTATAAAGTGTGTTAGTCAAATTCTCTTGATAAAACAGCTGGACTCTAGGCACTACCTTCTTCCTTATCTCTCCACTGATACCTGAAGTCATGAGAATCTTTTCCTTATTTTTTGCTGGCCTCATTATTCTTGCTCAACTTTTTCCAGGTAAGAGGGAAGTCCTTGGAGGGTAAGGTCAGAAATCTGTTCAGGATCTGACTTTTAAGAAGAAATCTACACTTTAGCAAAAACTCATTATTCATGCCTCTAAACTGTAAAAGTCCCAGGCCAAACCAGTTCCCAGAAAATTTTTCTGAGCTCAGAAATAAAATAATGTGACCACGCGGACGCAGATCATCTCCAACTACAGAGGTATCTACTTCATTTACCTAATAGCTCTATGAAGAGGTTTGGACTTTTAAATGTCATTCCTGATGAATAAATTTAATCCATCTCTGTATAAGCCAAAATTATTGCTTTAAAGTGATATAAAATATCAGAGGAAACCTCCAAATACATTTGGTAATTTAGGGAAGTACAACTTTTGTAGCCTAAATTAAAGAGAATGGTTTTGTAGTAGGCTGTTTTTCCATGTCTCAGTAATTGGTACAAATCTCTCATCCTTGGATATTCCAGACCATCTGTTGGTTCTCTCATACTGATGGAAAATTCCTTCACTGATACCATTAACATCCTCAGTTGTTTGATCTCAATATTTTGAATCATTTAAACTGATCTCTCTAGTCCTCCTTAACCATCCTCCATTCCTTTAGTTATGAAACCTTTCTTAATGTGGCTTCACCATGTATACCAAAGTTCCCTGTCTCTTCTTCATGACCTTTGAACTTCTACAGTTCTTTATTATATATATCAATCAGCCTGAGTAGTTCTTGCAAACCAATAGATATTGAAAGTGTGCTTGGCATTACGGGCAATTGTTCTGAACACTATAAGTTAGTAAAATAAAAAGATTAAAATATAATTCAAGCATGGACTTTTTCCTTAATTAGCTTGAAGCTTATTACTCTATTATTTCTGTTACTAAACAATATACTATCTGTAAGTGCAAATACATTAAATAAATTTTAAATGCATAAACAAGTACAAGGATGAGACAGGAAAGTACACAAATAAATAATTTTACACAAAATAATTTTCCTAAGTGACATAAAAGATACAAAGTACAAAGAGAATCCGTAGAAGTAAAAGTTTGATTATAAGGAGGAAAGGTTCCCTGGGATGTGTGATTTGCATTGAACTTTTGAAAACAGAAAGGGCAAGAACTAAAGAACAGGCAAGGAAATGATGGCCTTATGCTTGAAGCTCTCACTTACAGAATTAATTCCTTACCTCAGTCCTTAGTCCCATTCCATAGATGTGAGAAAATGGATTAAGGCTAGAAAACACATTTTAGGCTGTCTTTTCCATTCTTTCCCAGCAGGATTACAATTTACTGAGATCAGTGTAGATGCTTAATAATTGCTTTCTCCAAAATTCAGCCAATACATGTTTGAACCCAAACAATAAGCACAGTCAGACCGCCAGTTATGACCACCATCACCTCAACAATCACATAGAATCTCAGACTTGAAATGAATTTGATAACAGGTGTAAGGGAACACAGGTTATTGGGGGAACTAGTTGAGCTTGAATATTAGTTCCAGTCTCACAAATTGAGATCATTGCTTCAGTGTCCTATCTATAACTGGGAATGTTGATGGGGTTGTTGTTGAAGACTAGTGACATTATTAATTCGAACAGGGAAGAGACTAATTTGGTATTATAAAGAAACTTAAAAACAGATGAGTGAAAACAGTGGAAGTTTGTTTCTATTTAATGTAAAAGTACTAGCAAATGTAAATTGATGAGGTTGGGCAGGGCTCTTCATGAATTCATGCTGGGATTAGGGCTGAAGGTCAACCCTGCCATCCTAACAGCTCCAAGACTACTCTAAGAGTATGGATTAAAATGTATGGAAAATGACAATAAGAAACTCATAAAATTACACTCCAAATTCATTATTCCAAACATATTCATATAGTCACATGGAAACATTGAAGCCATACAAAGCTCAAAACTAACATTTTTAACTATGTATCCACATTTCCAGCTTAACCCATAGCTTCTACTTCTAAAAGTCTCAAGGGAAATGCCTGGGGGACAGTATTACAATCTATTTATGAAAGTGCTTCAACGATGCCAGGTACATATGCTGTGCTATGTTAGAGCTACCAATCACTATTGTCTTACTGTCATTTGTTCTTATCATTATTTTTCTTATTCTAGGACCCAATTCATTATTTGAGCACCTTATACATATCATGTAGCAATTAGTTCTATAGATACTTACTAAGTTTTAATGATCTGCAGGTGACTTCAATGTACTTTGGACTATTTAAAAAATTCCTATTATTTTCAGCAGAGATCTAAGCCTCTAAAACTTCTTCCCATTGGTATTAGTCCTAACTTGATCACTGTCAAGTCCACATTCTTTTCATCATGGTAATGTTTCAGGGACATGACAATGTAGGTAACCTTTTTGCCCAAAATTATTCTTTCTGAAAATAAAAATTGTTTCTTTTCACAGTAACTGCCACTTATTTTAGCTATTTCTCCTAAGAATACATATTACCATTTTTTAAAAAAATTCACTTCTCCTTCAAAATAATTTTATTCTCTTCAACTTACTCTCTGTTTCTAAATGGACACAAATTGCCTTTGCTCCTGTAAATTTGCTTGCCAGAGCTAAATGCAGGATTACATTACATTGGTATTTTTAGCAGAGTGAGAAAGGTTCACGTCTTCTATTTCTAACACTATGAAACTCTTAGCTCATATGACAACATACTTGGTGTTTCATTCATCTTTCTATAATGTAAATTGCCCAGTCTTTTCATTTGTTGTATATCAGACATGTTTAACTTAGAAATACTAAAAATGTTGGGAAGTATTATTTATTGGAATTGGAAAGTACAGTGACACTTTACTGGGAAGAGACATTTGCTTCTGTATAATCTATCTATGATTTTGGCAGGGGAACATTTTGTTTTTATAAATAGTAAGAATATTGGGTATAGTGTACCAAGGTCTGAGTTTAGACATGTCTGTTCAGGTCACACTTGGTTTTCTGATCTTTAGATTAATACTCTATCTCCTTGAGATTTGGTAACAAATAACTCTGATTTGGGCCTGGTAATACAGTTTTGGATTACAGTAAGTAAAAACTAAATTTTTTTTTCACATAGCCAGGGGAGGAGTTTATAGAAGAATATATTGTGCAAAGCTGAGTGGTCGCTGTGAAGTTGAATGCCTTTCCTTTGAAGTAAAGATTGGAGGCTGTAGAGCTGATTTAACACCATTTTGCTGCAAGCAAAGAAGACACTTTAGAAGCTAAGCACCAGGTACCAGAATGAAAGAGAAGACACTCTGGCAGTATCTGTTATATCAGTGGAGCAAACTTTTCTGGATCTCCTCTCTTCAATCTCCAAAATTTGGATTTTGTGCAGTGCTGTCAGTCCAGTTTTTAATGTTATACGAAAATATCCTTCCTAGCCTTTAAGATTCTCCAGGGCAGACACAACAATTCAGGTCACTTTTGTACCCCTCTTCTTGGTACAGAGTCTATTAATTAGTTTATTGAGTGATAAAGTGAGTGAAAAACATCGATAAAAAAGATAGCAAGGAAATGTTGGATAAGTTGAAACAAACTGTCCAAACCAAAAAAAATAAGAAACTTTGCAAAATCCTTCTTGTGTTTCTCTGATCCTTTCTCTTTCATGGAAGTGGTGTCCTGGAGCTTACTTTTACGTTAATTTTCCAGAATTTGGAATCCCTGTTTTCAGACCCAGCACAATATCTTTCATAGTCCACTTCATCATGGAGGATCTCCTCCTAGAAGAGAAAATATGCAGTCCTCAGCTCTGCTCAGAAGGATTTCCTTGTCTATTCTGTCAAGCCACTCTTTAGAGATGTAAAGAAAAGACCCGGGAGCCATAAGTCCACTATTTAAATGGCAGTACCATAAAAGATAGAAAGAAAAAGAAAATAAAGAAAGAAAAAAAGAAAGGAAGGAAGAAGGAAAGAAGGAAGGAAGGAGAACAGAATATAAGAGAAAATGGAAGATGAAAGAATGAAAAAGAGAAAGAGCAAAAGTAAGAATGAAGGAAAGAAAAAAAAAGAAAAGAGAACCAAACAAAACAATTATCTGGAAGAAGTCTGTAAAGTGTTTTATCTAACCTAGAGAAAAGGTTAGATAAAAAAGAATTAACCTAGAAGGTAACACCCACGCACAGGAAATCAATGTGAGTCAATGCCCTGTATAGCTATCCTTATCTCAACCAGCAAAAATCCTTATTCCTTCCTATTATTGCTTATACTCTCTCTACAACAAAATTAGAAATAAGGGCGAAATAGTTTCTGCTGGGTATTGAGAGGGGTGGGAGAGGGAGGGGGTGGAGTGGGTGGTAAGGGAGGGGGTGGGGGCAGGGGGGAGAAATGAACCAAGCCTTGTATGCACATATGAATAATAAAAGAAAAATGAAAAAAAAAAGATTATTCTATTATTTCCAAGTGTCTTCATGGTGTTAAATTTTGTCTTATGAAACTATACCTGAGGACGGGATGGAAAAGTTGGATAAGGTACTGGTTTGGATCAGAGGAAAATTCTCAGTTTGTGGGAATTTCACAAAATTTACCAGCTTTGTCAGAAAAAACTAATGGCCTTTGAGAATCTTACATGTATTTCGGCCTTCTCCTCTCTCTCTTTTTTTCCATTTTGTTTTCTTTCTTGCAATGCCAAATATTTTGAAATGTAGTAAACACTTTCCATCTCTGCAGGTTTCATACCCTGTTTGCTTCTTAACCTATAAAAAATGTCTTCTGTCTTCATCAAACAAATAAAATCTGTCTTTATAAATACTTTCAGAACACTAAAACTCTGCTGGTTGTACCTATTGATCCCTTTCTCCTGCCTCATAAAACTCTGGCAAATTATTATCGTTTTACTATCTGAAGAGTTTTACCTTTTTAAAAATTGTCAAATAGCATACAATCTTTCCAGATATTCCTAAAGGAAGCCTGTGTCCTAGGCTGGACTTGGATTAGCACCCACTTACCCTTTCTTGGCCAAAATACACCTTGCAAACATTGCCCTGTGATCACTGTTCATCAATGTTTTCTGGCTAAGCGGGAATGTCCCGACTGTATGAAGTCTTCTCAGGGGAACCTTCACATAAGTTTCATATCCCAGAATGACTCTCAACAACAACGTGCAAGGGACACCACACGTTCCTTCATCTAATACTGCATCTTTATGTACAGGAGACCCCACGTAAATAACTGGAATTGCCCCATCATTGAGGGTCTGGAACTCTGCAAGGTTAATGTGAGCAGGATATGGGTAAAATGTACCTATGGATTTTCAACCCAAACACAATGAGTTTGTGTTCCACTTTTCTCACTTTGCACTTCTGGATTGGGATGTGTGCAAATGTGTCCGGGCATCTGTGGGTGTCTAGACCAGCACTATGCCACTGTGATTTGTTGCATGAAAATGTGTGATTGATCTGCAGCAAGATACTTCGGATTTCAAGATACAGCGCTGCCTCATTCTATATTTGAAATATATGCAAAATCTTGTATTAATGTTCTGTATGAGTTATATAAGTTTAATAAATGTTTTATTTTTGACCGTGCTGATAATTTGCATAGTGTGTGCCCTGGTTGCCTTTGGTTTGATGCTTACTGGCTGTTCTTACGCGATCTAGGTAATGTTTGGAGGAGATAGAGATATCTATTTGAACCTCCAGGAGTGAAGGATGAAAATGTGCTGGACTGAAACTACATCACAAATGATGGTTGTAGAGCTGGCTCCTTCTTCCTTTCATGATGCTGAGTTCAGGCAGCCAGGTGGTAACCTTTGGAACTCTGCTCCACAGATACCCATGCAAAAATATATCTTGTTCTGAAGATTAACTTAATTGAATATGCAGCATTCTTTCTTTGTATCCAACTATGACAAATTTTTAAAATATTTGCAAACAATATAAGCTTGTATTTGGAAAAACAGTGATCAGAGGAGATATTTCTATCTGCTCTAAACATTACCTAGATCATGTCTGAATAAAACAACACATGGAGATAGAGTTTATTTTCAGAAAACTGCCTGTCAAGGGCAAGCCCCTGGGTTCCAACCCAATATGTAAAAAACAAACCAAGTGATTTAATTTCAAGTAGTATATACTTCTATAGAGCCAAAAGGAAATCATTCTAAGAGTTACGCCTTTTTCTTTTTCATTTTCATTTTTTATTTCTTACAATTTATAGTTCAGATTACAAATTCTTCTCACTTTTTCTATAAAAATGTTTTTTATATTTGCAGTTTACGTAAAATTTTTTAACTTGACCAGTGAAAACAACTCACATGGGTTCTTATTATATGAGATGATTGAACAAAAATTTTTTGGGAGTGGGTGGTAAGGGAGGGGGTGGGGGCAGGGGGGAGAAATGACCCAAGCCTTGTATGCACATATGAATAATAAAAAAAATTTTGGATTAAACGTAAATAGATGGGACAGAGTGAGGGGACATATGCATTTATATTTATTTTACATAGAGAAATCTATATTGTTTTATGTGTTTTTCATTGTTCCATATTTAACTATTTGTGTTTCAATATTTTGGGAAAGGAATAGTCTCAGTGCATGTCATTTGATGCACTTCATGAGCCAGAAGAAATACTCAATAAGACTGAGACCCAGAAATCTTTCTCTCCATTGTAGTCAGTAGTCATGGTATAGCCATTTAATATTATTTTTCCTCTGTCAAGAGGAGGGACAGAGAAAGGATCTAGTCCAGAAATTTTCCGTAATTCACCAAGGGAGGCAGAGGCATAATTGGAATAAAGTGACAGAATTCTGTGACTATCTGAGAATGAGTCTCCCCACTGGTATTCCTGGGTTTATCCCTTCTGTTTTCTCTCTTCCATTTTCCCCTGTGAATGAAGGATTTGTTAATGGTTCCCATCTGGCTAATAGGAAGCCAGATTGTGTGCTTTGCAGGTGCATAGTACCCTTTATTTTTCTTTTTGGTAATTGCTTCTATGTCTTCAATAATGTGCAAGTGAGGATATGTGAAGGGTTTTAATCTGATGCCACCAAAATTTAGAAACTTACATGTAAGAATATTGAATTTTGCAATGACTAAAACTCATTAGATATCCTCCTATCTTAAATTACCATTATTCAATTAGCTCCTTAGAAATATAAGAAAATGCTTTTTATCCAACAGAACAACAATTAAATTTCTCCTAGAACAATATGGCTAAATCCTGAATTAAACATGGAGAAAATAGTAAGTACCCTGCCTTCCAACCTAGTCATGATTACCCTATCAAATTACATGGGAGAGATGAGAAAATATCATACTGAACAGGAAAATTACCTGCCTAACCAGTGATCCAAGGACATACAGATCCAACATCCATGAAGACTGACTGGCTAAATGCCTTGTATGGGAGGGTGCCTCAGAGTTAACAAGAGGAAGAGCAAGCAGCACAAGTCTCTCCTTGTATTCTCATGATTTTAGTCCATAAATTGCCCTTATGAAGAGGAAGGGGACACATGGGCAGGGACAGGGAAGTCAAGAGATGGCCACTGAGATTTGCAAATAAGATCAATGTGAATTACATTAATTTATGAAAAAGTCATATTAAAGCACATTAACAATTGTATAAGAGTAGTCTCTTATATCTTGTTTTTTTCTCATATTTATTGTTTCATAAATAATTTTCATCATTTAATCATAGAATATTTAGTACTGTTTGTGTATAAATATCTTTCAATGATTTGAAATTATAAAAAATAAGATCCAATGATTTCCTTGCATTTGATGAGATCAATCAACATAAATGAATTAGATTTTAATAAGCTTGATGGACAATTCAATAGATATACATAAGAGTTTTTGCACTGTAACAAAATGTATAATTTATTATGCATTATGTAGTTTTTCATTATTCCATTTTGAGCTACTGTTGTCATTTTTCTTATTAGATATATATCATTGGATGTCACAGATTTGTGTAAAATTGCAAAATGCTTAGAAATTGTAAACCAGCAATCACAGCACTACTTACATGAGATGATTTGCATTCACAATGATTGTATTACAGGCTATGATTGGATTGTTATATTAGTAGGGGAGGTGAAACAGACTGGTGAGGAAATGGTAATGTTTAGAGATAAATATATAAACATACACATATGTATACACATACATATTTTACAAGTATTTCCTAAGTCATGTGGGTATATGTGTATATGATAAAAATGCTTTCAAATGGTAAAAAAAGGGTAAGGATATTTTGTTTCCAAAGATGAGGAGGTCTAAAGGGATTGGATTAAACTAATTGGATTAGACTAATTTGCAATCAAGGACCCTGGTTTGGACAACCTAAAATTCCTTTGGGAAGCAACTTCCTTTGTTACAATTTTCTCCAGCAATCTGGACACTGCATCAAATCCAGGAACTCCCTCCAACAAAGTACAGTCATTTTCCTCCAGGGTAATTGGACTCTTGTCATTAACATGCTCCATCAATAATTGACACACCCAGTCTTCAACATTCCCAAATTTGGGCCAAAATACTGAATGTTTTAATATTGGTTCTTAGGTCCAAACAAAAGAGAAATATCTTATGAGCTTTTGTTTCTTTGTACACTAGTCTGGGGATTTTCTCTCTAATATTTGATTATAAGTCCCAAAGTAATATGAAGGAGAAATTGGTCTTTCTTTCCCTCAGCTTCTTTCTTCTCTTGAGTTGAATTTTTATTTCCCATCTTGGGTTCATGGCTGTGTCCCTAGGTAGAGACTCATCACCTCTTCTTGTGTTAGAGGTTTCTTGCACTCTCCCCAAATCACTTCCTCTGACTCTGGCCAGCTCCCTTGCAGGAAGAAAAATGGAATCACAGGTCAGGGTTCTGCCCTCATTTCATGTCTTGAGACATGTCTCAAACATACACACATACAACCTTGGAGATGTTCCAACCACCAAGGGATTACTTAAGTTTTACATCCTTGATCTGTAGACAGGGTTGCCTGGCAGCTGCAGTACTTGCTATTAGGGACCTTCCCTGCATTGATGAGTGACTCTCAACCTTGGATTCATTTTTGCCTGTTGATGGTGAATCTCCCCACTCTGATACTGCAGCAACTAGGTAGAAGGACACATCTCCAAGAAAGGGGTCCCCATGTCACCTATGGTGACAAAATTGAGCTCTGTACAGACCACCAAATTGTCACTGTTTCGGGACTCCCAAACAGTGATCAAGAGAAAAACTTGAGAGTCCCTCAGCAAGGCAAAAAGTTTTATTTCTGCAGAAGGTTTTGCAACCTACAAGAAGTCTAGTAAGCAAGTATACTGAGTGGGAATTCCACTTGGATTTTCTCTCTAATGCAACCTGTCCTCAGAAGAATTGCTCCATGCTTGGGTTCACAACTCTTCGTGATTGGTTTGGGGTAAGGGAGGGGTTGACATTTACAGCTCTGCACAAAAGTGAAACTCAGGGCTCCAGGAATATGAATCTGAAAGAAATGAAACTTCAAGTCTGTGAAACTAAAGTGGCTACTGATTCAAGATGACAGTGTTTTGGTTAAGCTACTTTGACAAAAAGACAGATCTAAATCTTACAAAAGACAATGAAACCTCTTGAAATTGCTTGAATTGGGGCAGGAAGGGATCCAGGTAGAGAGACAGAGGGGCAATCTAACCAATGTACAATGTTAACCTATCTAGAACTGTCATAGTGAATTCCCTTGGACAATGACTATATGCCAATAAAAATATTAAAAAAAGACAAATAGAAAAAGAAAATTTAAATAAGCTGTTGGCAGAGTGAAGCAGTCATATGGGAATATGTTTATTTTTCTCAAAGAATATCTAGGGCTGGGGACATGATAGAGGCCCTGCACAGAAAGCACAAAACCCTGAGTTCAAACCCCAATAACATAAAAATCAAAGCAGAAAGAAAATCTACATTCTTTAAGGGGCTTTTGTGTTTTTCAATGACCCATTTTAAATTTTTTTAATTATTCATTTATTCATATGTGGATACATTGTTTGGGTCATTTCTGCCCCACCTCCACCCCCTTACCCCACCATCTTCCCCTTCTGCCTCCCTCACTTCTAGGCAGATTCTGTTCTGCTCTTATTACTAATTTTGTTGAAGAGAAGACATAAGCATAATAAGGAAGATGAAGATTTTTGCTAGTTGAGTTAAGTATAGCTATACAGAGAGATTCCTAGCATTGCTTTCAAGTACCCATGTGTTACAACCCATGTTGATTCATCTCTAACTGATCTTTAAAATGGTTACTGATCCCCTTCTCTTGTTAACCTCTGTCGCTTTAAGGTTTTTGTATTAGTTCCTCTGGAGTGGGGACATCAAACGCTTTCATGTTTTGGGTTTTCTACCTATTCCTATATCTCCTGTATGTGCTCTCCCCTTGTCACTGACCCATTTTTAAATGCTATTTGTGTTTTTATTTTTCAATTTTCCTTTTTTTCTGCCTAAACACATATTAGTAAAGATTGGAAGTAGGTAGTCCGGGATTTCAAACTTTCAGTAGCAGAAAAGTCACCTGATGTGATTCCTACCTGCAGTCTTCTGAACATAGAAATGTTGAGAGTCCCTAAATTTGCTTTTGGGCATTAGATAAGAGATTGCCAGGTACCCATGCACAGTAACCAGATTCCCATAAGAAACCAAGACTCAGATACTGTTATGACCCAAGAAAGCATTGGCAAACCTGGCCTGGATCATCTCCACACTACGCAGTCTACACAAAATACCAATAGATTTGGATTCAAAGTGTCACCCCAAGTGACCAGGAAAACATCAGCACATGTGCAGAGTAATGACACAGTGCCACCTCATGTGGAATCTGCCATGTCCTGCCCCAAGTTCAGTAACCCACTGTTCAGCCATTTTTCCAGGCTAACCCCTCAGAATGGTCTTCATAGACTGTACAATGGCAACTGGAACTCAAGTTGAAATGAAGTTGCTGAACACTAAATTCTGCCATTTGTAGGTGATTTTGTTTCCTTATGCAAGGTAGTCTGCCATGGGAATGCTTGGACGTGCCATAGTGGCGAGTCTAGGACTCTCAAGTGTGCCTTTTCTACTACATTTTCAATCCAAAACACTGTGCTTGTGTTTGTTCTCCCTCACTTTGAACTTGTGGGCTGGGATTTCTTTCACTTCCAACATAGCTTTGTTAGAGTATGAACATACAAATGGATCATAGAGCTGGAAACCAAGTTTTGTGGTGTTTGGCATGGATGCAAACATTTTGCTTATTCAGTTTTGTTGGTCACCTTCTTTTTCCCAACCAGATGTGGGTTTTAGCCCTGGACCCTCAGATGTTACTAAACCAAGCAAGACCTATATAGTCCTGTCCATGACACTGAACTGGTAAAGGAATCACCTTTGCTGAATTCAGTTATCTCATACTGGATTTTGACAAAACTGCTTTCCACTGGAAATACTGGTATCTGTCACAACATTGGTGGACGTTGAAAACATTATCCCAGGTGAAAGGAATATACCTCGAAAGGTTACAAGTTTTGTAATATGTTTTATATGAACCATTAAAAATACTTAAGTTCATTTAAACAGACATGGCCCTGTGAGATCCATGACTATAGGAGGGAATTAACAAACAAGTTACTGTTACATAGATAAGGGGCCTACTTTTGGGGTTATGAAAAGGATTTTGTACTAGCTAGAAGTGAGGGTTGCAAATATAGTGCATATGCTGAATGACACCAAATTGTGTACATGTAAAAATGGACAAATTCATGCAATTATTACCTCAATTAAAAAATAATTTCAATTTGATGAAATGTCTTTGACTCAGTGTAAGTGGCCTAATTACTTCAAACTCTAACATTAAAATATGTGAGTCTTTTAACATTGGTGAAGTTTCCAATGTTCAACTTGACACACAATGTAGTCTAAGGGCACAAAGTAGAGACTCATGTCCACTGGGCAGAAGGACAGAGAGGATCATGAGTATCCTCAGCACAGTGCTGAAAAGGCCCATTCACAAGGGTCCCAATATTCTCTAGATCTGCTTCTCACCAGACTGCGGTTCCCTGCTGATGTGGTAGGTGGTTTGTGCTGGTAGGGTGAGTTTCTGTATTTCTACTTCAAACTCAAGTTGAGTTCTCCCATTGTCCTGAGAGAACTGAGTGAATAATCTCTAGGGATCTGATGATACCCACAATTCCACTGCATCTGTGGGAGACCTGCGGGGCCTTTTTCACTAAACTCTCTCCCAGGCAGTGGTCACAATGCCTTGGCTTTCCTTACACATTTTACCTTCCCCCTTCCTCAACCTCTGCAGTATTGAATGCTCACTCAGTAGGTGAATTCTCTTATATTTTGTTCATCCTGGGATTCAGGGATGCCACACGGTCTTCTGAGCCTGGGAATAGGCAGACCCAATACCTGTCTCAAGATCCACTCCATCCTCACCAACTTTTGGTACTGGGTCCTGAAATCCTCTTACCTCCCTTTATTATTCACTAAGTAATGGATGCCCCTGAGTAGTGGGCTGGGGAAGGTCCCCAATTCTGTTTCATGACACTGTTTTTGTTCTTAAATCTTATATCTCAGACTGTTTTTTGGTGTGTTTTTCCATTCCAGCTGTCAAGAATATCAACATAAAATCATTCGGTGAATGAAAAATACTGATAATGAAGATTCAAGGCACAGATTTGAACTCCAAGAAAGTCTTCTACAGGCATGGAAAAAAGGAAAGTTTCACAGATTTAAAGTGACTTTCAAGAGAGAACAGAGGGTCAGAGACACACCACCCAGGGAACTCAATACTCTGAAAGCCTCTACTATGATCACAGAGCCAGGTGACATCTGCATTGCCACTGTAGGAGGCTGATCATGGGATACAGGTAGCTTTCCCTGGATTCCTGACACACAAGAAGTTTGAGTTAAAAATTTTTGTTGTTTGACACTGAATTTTTGAAAATGTATGACATAGAATCAGAGAAAAAAACAGATAACTATTTCATTTTCCTTGACTCACTCTATGTAAGTTCAAAATCCAAACAATTGATGAACATTTCACATATAGCAGACAGAACAGGCTGAAGAAGAGAAGTATGGTGAAAAACATCAACCATATTTTCATGTGAGGCTGGTGAGATGATAAATAAATGGAAAGAGAAATCGTACTCTCTTTTCTTTATAGTGCATACATCAATTCCTGCTATATGTTTTTTGTGTCTCAGTAAAAAATGAAAATATTCAAATAAACATTCAAAGATTATGAGGAAAATGTTGGCATTGAAGGAACCAAAAAGTAAAGCTTTCTTTTTTTTAATGTATTTCTTTCAAATTATTATGGTGTTCTTTTCTGTTAATGTTGGCCTGATTAAAACTGAAGATTATTTTAACTTGCTGTCATGAGTTCCACAGTTCATCTTAACACAGTGGAACAATAGATAAACCCTAAAATGAGAACACAAAACCCAAAGGTGGATACTCTGGAATTGCACATATGTTATGGATCTTCTCTGAAGGTTTCCACCATGAGTCCAGAAGGAGGGAACTGAATATGATGTGAAAAGTTAGAGAGGAGGAATATAGAGTCTTAGATGTACAGAGTGGCAGAGTAAGCACTCCTTAGGACACTGAGAAACTCAATGCAGCAAGTGAAGAAGCCCCAGGCTCCTGGCTTCCCACCTCATCACTGTCTATGTTAGCCTTTTGTTACACTTGGCAGTAGTTCTGTGAAGCACCATAAAATTTAATATACCTGGAAGGCACAGCATTGCAGGGTTCCTAGTTTCCTCCACCTTTTGGAAACTGAGTATCCACCCTTCAAATTCCATTAAGTTTGTTGTATTCCAAGTGGGGAGGGGCTGCTCCCACCCACTGCAAGTGAAAGATAGCAAAATATTCAGGGGAAAGCTTAGGTGTCTGGAGTGTTATGTTGAACTTGGAGTTGGTTTCTCTACAGTGTTGATGATTTAAGATCAGGCTCTTTCTGTAAAGGGCTGGGAAGAGCAACAAGCTACTTCAGCAGGCACTAAGTCCTTTAGTCTTGGGAACACGGACAGTGGGTCCTCTGGATAGTGGCTGCATCAGGAACCTCTTGGCTTTAGTCATGGTATTAATTTATCCTTACATTTTGATTGATTTTTACCATTGAATATACAATCTTAAACACAGCCTGTGTGCTCTGTGCAATTTCACACTACTGACTGCAGACATAGAGCTTCTTTGGCTCCTCCTTCACTACAGTGCACAGACAGCATGAACTCTGCTCCTGAACATCACAGGCCAGCACATGGGTACTGAGGCAAATGGCTAATGAACTGACTTAAAAGAAAAGAGCTGTTATTCTGTGCCTGGCTTATGTCACTGAACTTACTGTTCTCTAGTTCCATCTGGGTCCTTGCAATGAAACATTATGTATTATGTATTTGAGAAGAGAGGCCTTTCAACCTTCCTTCCATAATGAAATTGTGCTTGAGGTAGTGGAATAGATTTTGCACATTGCACTATATATACATGTATGGAAACACCTGTCCCATGTATATGTATAATTATTATTGCCAATTAAAATTTTTAAAGAACAGAATTATTGCTTGCATATAAATTATTTCCTCTTTACATTAATTTTGTTCTATATCAAGTAATTTGTCTGAAATACCTTAGAGACAAACTCTGTATGACACAGTATAACTTGCCTAAACAAACAATCTCTGGACTTCATGCTTGCTAGGTAAGTTCTCTGCTCCTTCAGCTGTGCCTCTGATCCCTGCTCACATGTGTGTTTATTCTCAAGGGTATCTGAAAATAATTTTTATCTTGAAATGCACTTTTATTTATATATTTGTTTTTTTCTGAATAACTTATGAATAATGAGATCTTTACTATTTATACTCCTTGGGAGATATGTGTAATTCACTTTTATTCAATGAAAAATTAGTTATGGAAAAATTTCAGACCTTCCACTAAAATGTCTACTGTTTTACATGAACATTAATGGAGAAAACATAATAAAACTAAAGTTTCAAATTGCAATAACTTCATTTGTATACTTAATATATTTTAGTATGAAAAATGTGAGTTAGTTTTTGGTTATCTATATACCTCCTGGTAATTCTCATATGAATGCTGTGTGGAGTTTGACAAAACAAAATCCCACTATGTAACACCCCTTTTATGCATTTTTAAATAGAGAATGCCTATGACTCTGGGAGAGTTTCTAAAAGTTCAGTGTCAGCCAGTCATTGGGAATGCCTAGGCCGGCGCCCTAAACAGTGTGATCTCCGTATGCACAGCTTCCCTTCTGCTTCAGTGCTCTCATCTCAAGGCTCCTATGCTGGATATTATTTTTAAAATTAATATATTAGCTTCAATTAATACACTAAATACTTTGTAAATGGATGTTGTGCCATGATCACTGTGTTTATGAACAAAGTAGTAAAATTTGCAGATTTTGAGCATATTTGTGGATCACATATGGGATTTTATTTGAAAAGATTGCCAAAGAGAAGGCAATGAGATGAAACTCCTTGGGTTTTTTATGATTCCTTTCATATACCAATCTCACTTGTATGTTCTGCTATCATTATTGTCGGCTATTATTAAAATGTCATTAATGTGTTTATTTGAGTTAAATTTCTATTCAGTGACTCTTGGCCTGATCTTCTGCTTGAAAATATTCTGTCTTTACCTTCCACGCCTCTCATCTCAATATGACCATCTTATAATCTAATAAAGAAAATTATCCATATTACCCAAGGTGTTTCTCCTAACAAGTGTTTATCTTCATTTGATACCTCATTGCCCTGGAAGTGCCAATTTTGAAACATTACATAAATGGATTTTGGTGCTTTTCAACATTTTTATTGTCCCGTTTTCATGGCAAAAATTGTCTTTTCAATGATTATACACAGATCTAGTACATGTGAAAAACAGAGAATAATGCCCACAAAGCATATCCTAAGAAGACAAACCCATCATCAAGTCAATGGTAAGTTATATAGATGTGAATCTGGTCGTAAATATCAAAGAACAGGCAGAGGGATAGTTAGTAATAAAAGTTAATTACATGACTGTAATTAAGTTAACATTAAGTACTTTTTGATATGAATGCTCCAGGTAGATTGAATTTAGTGAGAAGTTAAGATAGTTCAAAGCAATAACCTCAGACCTTTGAAAAGTTAACAATTACACTTAGTAAGTGAAATATATCAGTGTCATCCAAATTAATCTGATAGTCCTGTAACTGGGAAACCATGTGAGAGAAAATATTTTCCTTCTCTCAAAGTAGCATCCAAAATTCCTTTTACCTCTAGACTAGACTGATCAGCCTAGTATTCCTGTAAAAGGAAATTAATGTGAGGATGAGTGCAGAAAAATGATTAAACACACTTCATCTCCTACTCATAGCAGAAATCTCAAACTCCAGAAGATTCATTTAAATTGAATGACTTTGGGGAAGATGCATCTCATAGATATTTATGAACTGAAAATTGCTTGACTCACACAGAAAAGGCACAGTATGTCAGCAACAGTGTGGACAATATCTTAGTGAATGCTCATACAGTAGTGGGCGTGAAGCAAACTAAAGAGATCAATAATTCAAATGTCATATCTATGGGAAAGGCTTAATAAATTTGACAAACTTTAGATAATACAACTTGAATCACAATTCGGAGAGGCTATATGAATGTCACCTTTGTGGAAAAGCCTTCTCCAAATATGTGAATTTCAAGACTATGATGGAATTCACAGTGAGGAAAAACTGTATAAATATCTTTTATGGGAAGACCTTCATTTCCACTTCTGAACTTAGACATCATGTAATAATGCACACTGGAGAAAAACCATAATAAAGATGCCCATATGCAGAGGCCTCCATCCATTGCTCTGACTTTAGAAAACAAAGCCTGTTACATATCTATGTGGGAAGCATTGCAATAATAGCAATGGCCTTAAAACACAAAAGATGAGTCACATTGAAGAGACCCTATGAATGTAGTCTGTAAGGGAAAGCATTCAGCCAACCATCTAGGCTTAGGTAACATGGGAGAAAAAGATTGCCATTGTCATCTGTGTGGGAAAGCCTCCAGTCCATCATGTCACCTCAGTAAGCATAGAGAACACACAATGGCAAGAAACCATACAAATGTCTTCACTGTGGCAAAGCCTTCAGTTTATCATATTCCCTCCATCAGGAGGAGATATCACACACTGTAGAGAAATTGTAACATCATTTTTTTGTATAAGAAGTTATCCTGCCAATAGCTTGGACTTTACAGTCAAGAGGGAGCACACAATGAGAGAACAATGAATGCCTGCCACATATTCATGACATGGATTGACAAAATACTATATACATATCGAACATGGAAGTGACCTTAAACTTAGGTATAAAATTTAAACCTGATGAACTCACCACTACCCATGGTAGTCATTGTGAAAAGTCCTAAAGTGATCCTTACTCCTCTGTCTGCACAAACTCATTTAAGAGCAGGCATATGTGTGGATTGTATGTGGCAATTCCTCAGTCAGTGGTATGTCATAGATGGTGTGTGAGAACTTACCCTATATTATAATGAACATGGAGGTTCAGCCTTTGCACTCAGCTTTAAACACACTGGCAAACTTCACAGGGAAGAACTCTAAGTAAAATGAATATTGGTGTTCCTCTATCTGCAATGTATTTTACAAACATTAAGATGTTTTATTTAGGATAACTACTGTTCTTCAATCAGTATGAACATTCACCCAAACTTCAGACATGGTTATTAAAAAGATGTAGTGAACTAATAGGTATAACACAGAAGTATGGAATGACATTTCTCAAGGAATGTTAATTAATCACTCCGGAGTAATGAGTGAATATGAAATCATGATCAATCCTTTATTCAAACAGCAAAGCATGCGGTACATGTAGTGATTAATATTGGAGATAACATTCAATGTCATGAATGAAGAAAATCCTGAATCATGAAGCAAGTAATGGTCAATAGTAAACCTTTCTCACTGGGGAGACATCAATTTTTAAACCAAAAATGGTATAATTTCTGATTTTACATCACGAAACAATATGTAATAATCCCACAAACAAATTCTAAATAAAATTTTAAACATACAATAAATCACATCATTTGGAATTATTGCAAAATAACTGCTCATCAGAAATATAGTCTATAGAAGTAGGACAGTGAGATTATCTATAATTATCAAAGGTATATTTTATGAGAAACTAGATAAAAATTTAAAATATATAAAATGCAATATAACTAGCATATAGAACTTAGATAACTCATTCCAAATGGTTAAGAAAACATTTTTCATGACGCATATTTAAACTTGGATTTGGTTCTGGACTCTTCTTATTCTCAGACTCCCTTCTTTAATAATCTATTCCTCATTCCAAACTCCCACCATAATTACAAGTCTCCATTCATACACTGGTGACACAACAGTGAACTTCATCTTCCTTCCAAGTTTCTAAGACTGCCATGACTTTAGGTCAAAGGGTCAAGATAAAGAGAGAATATTAGAATGGGTTGATCATATTAAAGACAATATATGAATGTGGGAAATACCACAGTGAAAACCTTTTAAATAATGAACATGGATGTAAAAATGAAGGACAGGGATATAAAACAGATCTGTTTGTGGATAGATACAAGTGTGAGAGTGGCTGGGGAAATGAAGTGCTTACCAATTTTTTTCATTTATTCATATATGTATACAATGTTTGGGCCATTACTGCCCCCTACCTCCTGCCCCCTCTCTCTCCCTCACCACTCTCTCCCTCTCCCCCTTACTCCCTTGCTTCGAGGCAGAAATAGTTCTGCCCTTATCTCTAATTTTGTTGAAGACAGAGTATAAACAATAATAAGAAAGACAAAAGATTTTTGCTAGTTGAGATAAGGATAGCTATACAGGCAGATTCCTAGCATTGCTTCCATGTACAAATGTGTTACATTCTAAGTTGATTCTTCTCCAACTGACCTTTTCTTTAGTTCCTGATCCCCTTCTCCTATTGGCCTCTGTCGCTTTAAAGTTTCTGCATTAGTTCCTCTGCATTGAGGACATCAAATACTATCATGTTTTTTGGGTTTCTTATCTATCCCCATACCTCCCTTGTGTGCTCTCGCCTTATCATGTGACCAAAGTCCAACCACATTGCTGCATTTGCCCTAGATCTAAAGTCTGCATATGAGGGAGAACATACGATTTTTGGTCTTCTGAGCCTGGATAATCTCGCTCAGGATGATGTTCTCCAGTTACTTGCGAATGATAAGATTTCATTCTTCTTCATGGTTAAGTAGAATTCCATTGTGTATAAATACCACATTTTCTTACCCACTACATTCATCAGTAGTGGGGCATCTTGGCTGTTTCCATAACTTGGCTATTGTGAATAGCACTGCAATAAACATGGGTGTGCAGGTGCCTCTGGAGTAACCTGTGTCACATTCCTTTGGGTATATCCCCAGGAGTGGGATTGCTGGATTTTTAAGGGTGCTTACCAACTTTTATGCAAGTAATCACTGTTGCAATATTTTTAAAATGTCAGTGTATATATCATGCTTTAGTAAAATTAGCCACCCCTGTTATTTATTCTTTCTCTTCCATGTTTCCCTACTATTCAACAGCTTATGGTGCATTACATTATATTATATTCATATATAGATGGGTTGTTTCAATATTTTTCATTCTCCAACATTTTCTTTCCCTCTCTTATCTCCTGCAATCCCCTCAGCTAGACCACTAATACAATCTTGTTCTCTGTGTCTCTCTATATAAATATATATTTATGTATATATATACATTTATTATATCATAGTATATTCATACATGATCATATATGTATTAATGCATACATTTTACTTGCAGGTCTAGCTTCCACATGTGAGGGAAAATATCCTTGGCCATAAAGGAGATTCAAATCCAAACAACATTGAAATTCCACCTCACCCAGAGAGAATGGCTGTCTTCAATAACACAAACAACAACAAATGCTAGTGAGGATGGGGAAAGAAGAAAACCTTTACTCTGTTTTTGGTAATGTAAATAACTGCAACTGATATGGAAAACTTTTGAGGTTCCTCAAAAAACTAAAAATAGAACTACAATATGTTCCAGCAATACCACTCTTAGATTCAAAGGAACGTGGTGCAGGATACAATAGAGCCACCCGCACACCCATGTTTTGTAGCACTGTCCACAATGGCCAAGCTTTGGAAACAGCCTGGATGCCCACAACTGATGTATGGAATAAGAAAATGTGGTATATATACACAATGGAGATTTATTTAGCCATAAAGAAGAATGAAATTATGTTGTTTGCAGGTAAATAGATAGAACAGGAGAGCATCATCTTAAGCAAAATAATCCATGCTCAAACACTCAGAGTTACATTTTTTTGTGGTTTTGTTTTTCAATTTTGAATCTTTTGTTTGGTTTAAAATTTTTTGCTTTTCTTGTCTACAATATATGTTTTACTAAATTTTCAGTGGTAAATTTCTTTAAATTCTTTGAAATTGCAAACAACAAGAAGCTATATAATTTTCTCATTAGATGAATGGATACAATGTAATTGGATTAAATTTTAATATGCTGGGTGAAAATGAGCAAACAGTACACATAAATGTTTGTTTTATTTAGAGAGATACACATTCCTTAATTAGATTTTTTCATTTTTCATTTATCTATCTTAAAAGTTTTGGTTTTTTTCTCTATTTTGCTTTTTAATTAGAAACATGTATTATGTATGTGCAAATTTCTTCAAATGTTTAGAAATGGTATACAAGTCAAAAAGCATTCCTTCCAAGAGAAGATTACATTCAATGTAATCAGAGTAAATTTGAATTGACTAGTTGCAGATTTATTGAACTGATGCACAAAAGTTTGCTTTTTAGAAAAATTTATGCACATGATACTATGAGAATTCTCCTAAATCTTGAAGGTCGATGTGTACTTCTTAAAATGCTTGCAAATTGTAAACAGCAAGTTAGGATGTTTTGCTTGCAGACATGATAACATCCAATGTCTTTGTATTAAATTAATTGGAGTAGGTGACAAGAGCAGTCATGTGACACTGGGTGGAACAGGATAAAAGTGCTTTGGGAAGCAACTTTCCTCACTGCCCTTAACTCCAGATCCTGGAAACTTCAGGGATCTTTCTCCAGCATCCACATCTCTGAGAATCTCCTGACAGACAAGAGGAAGACAGCTGAACTACTAGTAGGATCCCTTTACCAATTTAGTGTTCAGATTATTGCTCAGAAAATTGTCCAATGGGAGAAATATGGAGAGCTGGATTTTTAGTGCTTGGGAAAAGATTATTTTATTTTAGTCAGGCATGTTGGTACCTACTTGTGGTTCGAGAATTTGGGAGAGTGTGGCAGTAGGATGTTGAGGTTCAGGTCAGCCTGAGCTAGGTAGGGACTTCAAGTCAATCTGATACGCATAGTGAGACATTGTCTCAAAAAATGAGGATATGTAACTCAGTGGAAAAGTGATTGCCTAGTATAGACCAGTCTTGGGTTTCACCAAAGCACTGCAAGTAAAGACAGAAGAGAAGAGAGGAGAGGAGAGGAGAGAAGAGGAGAGAAGAGGAGAGGAGAGAAGAGGAGAGCAGAGGAGAGGAGAGAAGAGGAGAGGAGAGGAGAGGAGAGGAGAGGAGAGAAGAGGGGAAGAGAGGGGAGGAGAAGAGGGGTGGAGAGGGGGTAAGAGAGGAGAAGAGAGGGGAAGAAAGGGGAGGAAAAGAGAGGGGAGGAGAGGAGAGGAGAGTAAGGGAGATTTTTGTTGTTGTTTTATTGGGGTTTCATGTTTGTCAGACAAGTGCTCTACTGCTCTACTGTTTTAAAGAGGGTCTCACATTTTTCCCTGGCTGGCCTGAACCTTGATCTTCTAATTTATCTTCCCACTGTAGCTGGGATCACAGGCATACGCCTTCTTTCCCAGATTTTTCTTTTTTCTTTTTTATTTATTTAGTTTTTTCTTTTATTATTCATATGTGCATACAAGGCTTGGGTCATTTCTCCCCCCTGCCCCCACCCCCTCCCTTACCACCCACTCCGCCCCCTCCCTCTCCCCCCACCCCCTCAATACCCAGCATAAACTATTTTGCCCTTATTTCTAATTTTGTTGTAGAGAGAGTATAAGCAATAACAGGAAGGGACAAGGGTTTTTGCTGGTTGAGATAAGAATAGCTATACAGGGCATTGACTCACATTGATTTCCTGTGTGTGGGTGTTACCTTCTAGGTTAATTCTTTTTGATCTAACCTTTTCTCTAGTTCCAGATTTTTCTTTTGAGACCATATTTCTCAAAGTTATTGCCTGGGCTGACCATGAAGCATGATCCTCCCCATCTTAGTCTCCCATGTGGCTAGGATTATGGCCATGAGCCACCACTGCCTGGCTGATTATTTCATTTTGAGCAGTATTTCCTTGC
Organism: Castor canadensis; assembly: GCF_047511655.1. Taxonomy (NCBI): domain Eukaryota; kingdom Metazoa; phylum Chordata; class Mammalia; order Rodentia; family Castoridae; genus Castor; species Castor canadensis. The sequence continues at coordinate 109,666,142 of NC_133399.1, forward strand.
ACAGAGTCTCATAAAGGAAATCATTCTAAGTGCTAATAAACAGTGGATGTTCAAGTTTCAAGGAAACATTCCCCAATACTCTGATTTCCATGGGAAGGTGGATGAGCAGTGGAACTTAGTAATTTTTCCATGGGCATTGAAACCCTAATTAATTCATCTGTTTAAAAAATACTATTTTGTGCTTAAAGAAAACCAAAATTAGCACTTGAGTAAGACTGAGCTTATATATATATTTTGAGGCCAGCACTGAATTGAACACAAGACTGTGCACCATCCCTAAATACAATATTGAAGTATGATTTGAAGATCTGTTCTTATATGGACACTTGAGAGCTTCCTGGGATTTTGTAGTTCATAAGCAGTGAATAGCCATTTAACACTCTTTGTTCCTCAGGAAGGAGGGCCAGCAGAGGAAGGTTCTACTCCAGAAATTTCCCAGGAGTCCCCAATAGAGGCAGCAGCAAAATCAAAAGGAAGTGACAGAATCCAGTGACTATCTGAGGATGAGTCTCCTGCTGTGACCCTATTCCTTTTCTCTTTGCCTTTTATCTGTTCTGTTGACTTCCACTTCCCTTGTATTTGAATAATAGGATTCCCATTTGTGCATTTTCCAAGTGCCACACTTCCATTTTCCTTGCATTTTCATAATTCATTCCGTGTTTTCTGTAATGTTCCAGTGCGGGCATATTGAAGTAATCTATTCAGATGCCTCCAAATGTAGAAAACTTCATGTAAAAAATATTCAACATTGCAGAAAAACTTTGATGTTTTTGAAAACAACTCATGAACCATCACCAGCTGGGAAAACAACATTGTTCAGTAAAGCTCTCAAGAAGTGTGTAAGAAAGAGACCACAAGGGAGCTTTAGATTCTGAGGAGCGTCAGAATCCACTGTGCAGATAACTCTCTTGGCCTTGTATGATGCTGCTATTTAATGACTTGTAAGCATGTATTTAAAATTAGTTTCAATGCTAAGCAAAATTCTTTCAAAATGGCATATTGTACCTAAATTTTCACTCTCAACAGGGCAAGTCCTTCTTAAAACCACTTCTTTGAAACTATAGTTTTATACAGAGTAAGAGATCTTTGGAAGTACTACAGCTTATTAAAAACTCAAACTCCAGCCATCATACAGATCTTCTGTTGTCACACTATGATAATCTTGTCACCTTGTGATAAGCACTGCTAGATACTGACTTCCTATTTGCCTCTCACTGGAATCACCTGAATTTGTGCTCAAAATCTGAATGTTAAATGTAGGTTATTTAAACCTATCTGACATTATACCACATTCTTGCTAAAAAAAATTCTTACATCTCCATCCTACCACTGTCAACTTTTGCTCTTAATTACTGAGCTATGGGGGAGCTATGCAGAATAGTGTCACCATGCCTGTGTCTACAAGGATTTCCCTATTTTCCTCTACCAGTTTGAAATCTTATATTAAGATTTTTTATCCATTTGGAACTGACTTTTGTATAGCATGAGAGATAGGGCTCTACTTTCAGTCTTTGACAAGTGATGTCCAGCTTTCCAACTGTTGAACAGACTGTCTTTCCCCTACATATATCTTTGGCACCTGTGTCAATGATAGCTGTAGCTGTGTGGTCTTATTTCTGAATTTTTAAATTCTATTTCATTGATTTATATGTCCATTTCTTTGTACAAATTTCAAGCTGTTTTTGTGACTATGAATGTGCCACTCTTTTTGCTCAGGATTGTTTTTGGTATTTGAGGTCTTTTGTGTTTTCAAATGAGTTTTAGGATTCATTTTTCTGTTTACATGAAAAAAGACACTGCAATTTTCATGGATTTGCATCAAATGTATAGATTGCTTTCAGTAGCATAGCCTGAGAACCTTGTCAATGAGATTGTTTTCTAATTCCATTCTCTGTCTGTTCATTATTGACATATAGAAAATCTACTTATTTTTATGTTAATTTTGTATTCTGGTATCATAAAGTGTTTATCAAATCTTAAGAGTTTTTTGATAGAATCTTTACATTCTTTTAGGTATAATATCAAATTGTTTGCAAATAAGGATGATTTGACCTTTTCTTTTACTATTTTTGTATCTTTCTGTTGTCACACTTTCAGGCTAGGAATTCCAACAGTATATTGAATACAAATGGGGAGAGCAGACATTCTTGCCTTGTTCTTTACTTTAGAGAAATGGTTTCAGTTTTCCCCTATTTAGGATGATGCTGGCCATAGGTTTTTGGTGTATAACTTTTATTATTTCTAAGGTATTTTCCTTGTATTCCTAATTTTGTTTGAGCTTTTATCATGAAAGACAACTGAATTTATCAAAGGCTTTTTCTGCATATATTGAGATGATCATGTGACTTTTGTCTTTTATACTACTTATGTGCTCTGTTTCATTTATTGATTTGGATATGTTGAACCATCTTTGCATTACAGGACTGAAACCAGCTGAATCATGATGTATAATGTTTTTAATGTGTTGTTAAATTTGGTTTACAAGAACTTTATTGAGAATTTCTACATTATGTTCATAGAGAAAATTGGTCTGTAATGTTCTTTTTGTTGTCCTTATCTAGTTTTGGTGTCAGAGAAATACTGGTTTCATAGTGTGAGTTTGATAGTGTTCCTTACCTTTCTATTTTATGGAATAGTTTGAGGAGCACTGGTATTAGTTCTGTTTAAAATATATAGTAGAATTCAGCAGTGAATCCTTCCAGTCCTGGGTTTTTTTATGGATTTTATTAATTCACTCAATTTCACTGATTCTTATTGATCTGTTTAGGTAGTTTTGAGCATCTTGGCTCATTTTTGTTAGTTCCTGTGTGTCCAGAAACTTACCTACCTATTAAAATATTGGCTTTTCTAGTCTATTAGAAAATAAGTTTTCAAAGTATTTCCTAAGGATCCTCTGGATTTCACAGTATTTATTGTAATATTTACTTTTTCATTTCTAATTCTATTAATTTGGGTCTTCTCCCTTTTTCTTTTAGTTAGCTTGGCTAAGGGTTGGTCAATATTGTTTATCTTTTCAAAGAATCAAGTATTTGGTTGATTTTTTTATATTGCTCTCTGTCTCCATTAATTTTTACATGATCTTTTTTACTTCTTTCCAACTATGCATTTGTATTTTGATTATTCTTGCCTTTCTAAGAGCTTGAGGTGCATTGTCAGGATATTTATTTGAAATCTCTCTGATTTTTTAATGAAAGCACTAATAGCTATAAACTTGTATCTTAGAACTGCTTTTGCTATGTCCCAAAGATTCCAGTAAGTTGTGTTTTCATTTTCATTTGATTTAGGAATTTTTTATCTCTCCTTTTATTTCTTTAATGAAGCACTGATCATCTAAAAGTAGACTGTATAGTTCTCATGTGTTTGATGATTTTCTATACGTTCTCTTTGATTTCTCGTTCAATTCTCACTATATACAGGATAATATTTCATTTTTCTTTTATTTTTAGAACTTGCTTTATGTCATAAAATATGATCTATTTTGTGTAAAATTCAGTCATTGCAGTTTATTCTCCTGCAGTCTCTGGCCCTCAACATTCTTTTTTTAAATTTCTTTTACTCATATGTACATATAATGATTGGGTCATTTCTCCCTCCTACCTCTGTCCCTTCCCTTTCCTCCTCATTCCCAGGCAGAAACTGTTCTGCCCTTATCTCTAACTTTGTTGAAGAGAGAGTATAAACAATAATAAGGAGGACAAAGAGTTTTTGCTAGTTGAGATAAGGATAGCTATACAGGGAGATTCCTCGCATTGCTTTCATGTGCATATGTGTTACATTCTAAGTTGATTCTTCTCAAACTGAACTTTTCTCTAGTTCCTGATCCCCTTCTTCTATTGGCCTCTATCACTTTAAAGTTTCTGCATTAGTTTCTTTGCATTGAGGACATCAAATACTGTCATGTTTTTTGGGTTTCTTACCTATCCTCATACCTCCCTTGTGTGCTCTTGCCTTATCATGTGAGCAAAGTCCAATCCCCTTGCTGTATTTGCCCTTGGTCTAAAGTCCACATATGAGGGAAAACATACAATTATTGGTCTTCTGAGCCTGACTAACCTCCCTCAGGATGATGTTCTCCAGTTCTATCCATTTACTTGTGAATGATTTCATTTTTCTTCATGGTTGAGTAGAATTCCATTGTGTATAAATACCACATTTTCTTAATCCATTCATCAGTAGAGGGGCATCTTGGCTGTTTCCATAGCTTGGCTATTGTGAATAGTGCTGCAATAAACATGGGTGTGCAGGTGCCTCTGGAGTAACCTGTGTCACAGTCTTTTGGGTATATCCCCAGGAGTAGGATTGCTGGGTCATATGGCAGATCTATGTTTAGATTTTTAAGAAGTCTCCAAATTTTTTCCAGAGTGCTTGTACTAGTTTATATTCCCACCAGCAGTGTAAGAGGGTTCCTTTTTCCCCACATCCTCTCCAACACATGTTGTTGGTGGTGTTTTTAATGACTGGTCCTCAACATTCTGTCTGTGTTTACTCAAGTATCTCCTCTGAGCCTTAGAGTGACAAGGATTCTCTCTGTGTGCAGCCTGGGTTTGATGTTCCATGGTTGGATAAGGTTCTGGACTAGGGGAAATGCCTGGAGTGAGTAAGGGCAAGTTCTGTAGAATAGCAGAAATTCCCAAGGCAGGTTGGTCTGGGAGTGAGGCAGCTGTGTTCCACTGCAGGGTTTCTGTCACAGCTAGTGGATGCTTCTCTTTTGAAGAGGAGGGATTTGAGTGAGCCAGGAACATGGAATGGCAGGGCTGTACCTGTGGTAGTAATGCCAGGTGAAAGCTGACACAAAAGCAGGGGCCTTCAGATGGGAGAAAGAGGCTCTGTGGAGAAATACCCTGAGTTCTCCTTTTCTTCCACCTACTGTTTTCCTACCAGACACTTGTATTGACTGCAACTGACCAGAAATCAGGAAGCCTGGGGAATGCAGTATGCAGAGAATAGTGCCAAAGTGATAGAACAAAGCAGGGAAAGGATAAGGAATGAATCTGAGCACAAAAAAGACAAATGATGTTAAAGTTAAATGATCAAGTTTGAGAACTATGACAAGGTTTTTACCTTTATTTTATAGAGCTACAAATTTTATTTCATAAGACAAGATTTTTACAATCATTTGTTCATATTATATGCTGTGCATTTTAAATTAGTCTCTAATCATTTTCTTTCAAAGGCCGGAAGAGAAATGCAAAATAGGTGCCATAGGCATTAATTGAGTAGGTGGGATTTGTTTTAAAAACATACCAGTAAGTACTAGAATCAATGAATCACAATATATTACCATACCAAGAAGTGAAATGGTAAAAAGAATTTCTTGTGTTCTGTGGTGTTGTGACTACATTAACATAGATGTGTATGTCACTTCCATTATCTCTTAATTCTAGGAGAGATAGTTCATATAGATATACACACACAACATGACAGTAGTAGGCACATCATTTTCACACACCTCTAGTTCAGAATGAATAACAATTTCCTGGGTCTTGCTTGATTTCTTCAAGTACAAATAAGGAGAATAAAAATCTACCTCATAGGCAATATTGAGCTTAAGAGAAAATATGAAAAAGAATTCATAAATTATAGCATACTCTATAAGTATGTAATAGTAACTAATTAGGTTAGTAGCCATTAGGCATTCACTCATGTCTTGAGTTTTAAAAGATCACATTAAAAATAAATCTAAGCAAAGAAACAAAAAAGGGACAAAACAAAATAAGAATGATCTTGAAACTCACTCACTGTGTGACTTGATTAAACCACAGAGCTTTTTTTTTTTGACCTTCCTTTAATATCCACCCAGTCCTGCTTCTAAATCCAGAAGAGTGCTAATCTGCTATATCATACCCTCTGCCGGCAACAGAAAAAGTTCAGCTTGCAGTATCCATCAACCTTCTCTTCCTCCATGCACACCTTCCTGCATTTACCCCGACCAAGTCTGCATGTCTCACACACAGCAAATTCACCTGTACCAAGAAAGATGGTTTGGCTGGCACTCTGTGGAAGGAGAGCATGTCAAAGACACCAAAACAGAGAGAGCATGTATGTATGAGGACAGAATATTTTCAAGGAATGGCTGAGATTCTTTGAAGAGCTCCTGCTCTTTGTGATATGAAGTATGGAGAGTTATAAGCAAGAGGCAGTCACAAGCTCTGCTCTCAGGTGTTTACAATCTTGCATGGGCCAAAAGTAAGTATCAGGCAGACAAATTAAATATGTACTACAGAACTATAAAAATACCTACAAGATACAAATAAAATTTTGCTAAAAAACAGGAGGAATATCTTCTGGAAAGATTCTGGAAGAGGCGGTTAAGAATTTTATGCTCAATTCTTGTTTGGGCCAATCAATGGTCAGGTGTCCTCAGTAGATTGCTTATCTCAGCTAGCTCATTCCTCCAATGGACATCCTAGAGATACTTCTCTACCTTTTCTAATTTTTTAGTTGTCAAATTAAATAACATATGTGATAATATTTGGATTAAATAACAGCATATGTGCACAGTTCTTAACATAGTGCTGGCCCATACTCTTCACTCTGTTACGAGCACTTTTAGTATCTCTTACTCTGAAATACATGTAAACTCTGCTTGGTGTTGTCTATAGTTACCCAAGAATATTTCTTTCAATTCTGTTTACAATATGATGCCTTGGAAGGTAAAATAGGTCCTGTCTGGGGAGGGTTAACAGAGACAGTAAAGGAGGGCAAATATGGTTAATGTGCTTTGTATACTTGTATGAAAATTGAACAGTGAAATCATTGAAATTTTCCTCGGAGAGGGGATGGGGAAGAGAGAGATGGATTGAGGGGATGAACATAATTAATATATATTATAAACACATATATAAATGTCACAATGAAACCCCTATGTACAACTAACACATGCTAATGAAAATGTAAAAATAAATAAATAATTTTTTAAAAAATCAAAAATATGTTGTCTTCCTGTATAGGAGGACCACAAAAAGTAAGCTATATGGCTATTCATTGTGAGTGGCTCTTCTATAATGACCATGTTTTCTCTGACTCATCTTTGCTCTACTTGATCCTCCTTAAACCAGCATCAAGCAGGTGTGACAGAATTTACTAGGTTTGGATGGACAAGCATGGTCTCAAGCAGTGCTAATCAGCAAGTATGAGGTTGAAACATGCACCATGATCTAATGGGAAAGTCAATGGGTCCAAATTTCTATGGCAAAAATTATGTTCCAGTTACAAAGATACTTCCCTGTAAATGGTAAAATCCAAAAACGATTTTGTCAAGAAGAGGAAGAGAAGATAGAGTTAGCAAGCTGGAGCCCAAGCAATTCTGTTTTCACCACTGTGTTCCTTTCTTGACCCCATCAGCCAGAGATAGCTAACTAGGCCAGAGTGCCCAAGAAAGAAGAAAAATTTGTATTTGAGAAATTTAACTCACCTCCTGGAAATGACTGGGAATACTCAAGTCCTGCCTTACAACCTAAATTTAAAGCAAAATACCTTTTAGAAAAGAATACCAACACAAGAAAAGTCATTATATAAAAGAGTAATCCCACATGTGACATGGTACATAAGGGACTACAGATGACAGTGGCTCCTGGCAACCAGTAAGAAAAATTTACAAAGGAAAGGGAAAAAGGAAGCACCAAGTGCAGTTGTGGGCTCTTAAAAATGTCACTGCAGGTCCAAGAACTTCTCATAAGAAGCTCTGTGGTGAAGGGACCTTTACTCTCAATTTTAGGGTGGGACATAGACGAGTCATGAAACATCACTATCTGCCCCATTAGTATCCCATCCATTTTCATTTACCTGAAGGCAGTTGAGCCAAAATGAAGAACAAAGCAAAGACAAAATAAAATATCTTCTTGCATGTGGCCATCGTTTAGGGGAGACTCTTCAAAACAGGGGTACAGAACTTCTTTGAGAGGACAAGAAGCTAGTTTATATTTGAAAGTAGTGGTGTATGCTCTTGGTCAGTGAAGAGAATCGGTAAAGCACAATTGCATGCTCTATTTCCCAGGATCAAGAGCTGCTATAACTGAAAATAACCTTGGCAGCCATAAAGCGTTACATTTTGGGGTGTCTCACTGTCTGATCAGTTTATGGGATGAATACCTGGCAAGAAATTGGAGAACAAAGGGTCATGTACAGTTCTTCCCTAGTAATACAGATTGAGGAGATAGTTACTGTCCTCATCTCTTCCAGCTTCAGTTTCTTGGGGAAAAATAAGGACTACCACACATGTTCTGCCATCTGTCCAATTTTTTTATGAGGATCTAGTATAATTCTAATGCAAAGTGTTTTTAACATATAGAATGATGACAGAAGCCTGGTGAGACACTGTAAGAGCTCAACAAATGTGTATGCTTACTCTCCTCACTTTTATTTTTATTGTCTATAAATATTTCAGGGGAAAGGGAGGAGTAACAAATATTTTGTCAAATTTACTCTGAATTCTTGCATGTGTAAGATATGTCACAGACCAAAGTCATAATTAAAACATTCTCCTAATTCATCAGGAACATGGGAATCCAAGTAATATTCATATTACTACCCCTCCCCAAATAAGTTCTGCTTTGGACACCTGTTGCTTATATTTATATAATGTTCTATTATTCATCCTAGGAAGCAAAACAGAATAATTAGAAAATGGAGGGCTGGTGGAGTGGTTCAAGTGGTAGAGCACCTGCCTAGCAAGCTGGGGCCCTGGGTTCAAGCACCATACTGCCAAAAATAGAAGAGAGAAGAGGGGAGGAGAGGGGAGGGAAGGGGAGGGGAGGGGAGGGGATGGGAGGGGAGAGGAGAGGAGAGGAAAGAAAATGGAATTATGAAGTCAGAGAGAGAGACTTGCCAAGTAGAAGACCTTAGATGGATTGCTTAATTTTTCAAATCTCAGTTTCCATACCTTTAAAAGGAGGATACACCTCAACAGGGTACTTGAGAGGATTAACTCATATATGGTATAAAGTGCTTAGCTGAGTGCCTAGCTGTCATTACTACTCTTGCAGTCACATTTCGGTCTACATACCTTTGGCCAACTTTTCCATAAACTCTTTTCAAGACCATTAATTCATCTTGAGCACTCCTGACCCACGAAAGGAGCTTATGCTGATATTTTCACAGGTTTTTTTTTCTGTGGTGAGCAGGCATTTCATCTTCAGAAGCTAGGTTAAACAAGAAAGAAAAAACTTTCTAAGATTTTCATGAATACTTTTTCAAATTTTAAAAGAGTTCCAAAATAAAAGAGATATCAATGATAGCTTTCAAAAAAATAGAAAAAGAAAGGAAAAGTCAAGTTGATACATGTGTACATGGACGATAGAAGACAAACCTAAAATTTTTCAGCCTTTAGACATTTTTGACAACACAGAGAAGTGCAGCATCACGGACACCTACTCAGAGTGCACAATCCCTCATCCACCCCTTAGGGACCTCATTCTCTGAATTCAATGTATTGAAATTCTTATTGATTGTCCTTTGAATGTGAGCTTTATAAATGATGTCTGATGGGACAGTACAGCACGTGCTGGGACCTGGGAGCCTCAGCTCACAGGTACTCCACCTTTTCTTCCTTATTTATGCTACTAGGAGGGTTCTTAGCCACCTGTTTCTTGGTCCCTGGCACCTTCAGCCTCACTTGGCCTCTCCCTTTCTATCACTTTCTATTAATAATCCACTGCAGGGATTTGAGTGTTGATGTGCAGAAGTCTGCTATTGACAGCCTGAGTCCTGGGTGTCTCATGCAAGGCACTGTGGTCACCAGACTCTTGAGGGGCCAAGAGTGCCATAGTGTGAGCAGGCAGCCTGCAAGGAGAAAGCCTCTCACCACTCCAGATTTAGCACCTGATACCTCACAGAGCAGAGGCAGTGATGGCCTGGAAATCACCCAGTCACCATGAAGTGATGGTTTACTTAACTCTGGCTAGGAAAAGGAACACTGGTCCAGCAGGTGGCTGAAGGGCATAATGGCAAGGCAAAGTGTGGGTCACACATTTAGGCACTTCTGTAAATTCTTCTCATTTTCCATTATTATCTAGGAAATGTTGTGACAGGTTTGAATAAATTACAGGGAGTCAGTAAAGATGCCTTTGGGTGTCTATTCTAATGCTCACTAACAAAAGCAAAAAATGATCAAAGGAAAAATGAAAGGGTCTTTGAATATTTTAAAATATATGTATGCTATACAGCAAGATATGTAATAAAAGAAAATAAAGGGAAAACTGTAAGAGGAAAGGGTTGGCTGTATGTACTCATGACCATCACGGCATTAGACAAAGTTGCATAACAGAGATTGCTCTTTATTAATCACTAACTAACGATGAATACTGTGACGAAAGCTTTACATAATGCATTCAGTTTTCTAAATCCAATGCTTTTAAGGAAAACTCTCTCCTACCTCTAATTTGCATGTACTGACAGCAAATTTTTGTGTGGAGGATCTATTTTACATATATTTTATAACTCAGAAATTGAGACTCAGATGAGCTAGGCGTGCTCTCTATGTCATCCAGGGGAGCAGGAGTAGACAGAAGGGGAGCTCATTTCTTCCTTGCCACAGATAATGAGGACTGTCTGAGACATTCTTCACACACTCAAGCTCTCTTCATTTACGACAGGTAAGCTGCTATACCAGCTGTAAAGAAATCATCACTCATGTTATACAACTGTACCAGGTAAATACACACTTGAAAGTAAACCAACCCAGGTGGCTCTGCCCTTATGTAGCTGAGAATGCATTTTTTGATGAGAAATGCTGTACCCTTAGAGACATGTGACTTCTTATTGGAAAAATGAACTTATCGCTGTCTGTCAGAGGACTCTGAAGTGCTATGTGACAATACAACCATGTAGGAAGAGTGGAGATAATCTTTGAGATGGAGGGCTCAGGCTTCCTAAAGAACTGAATGACCTAGCTTCTTCTTTTTACTCTGGCCTTTGCAGATACGTCAACAAAAGTAAAGGACTGGTTTTGATCAGTGTCAACTGCTTCATTTAGAAGGTGTAACATGAGCAGCTAAACTTGATGACCTGTTTCTCTTGATTTATTTTTCTATAGATTTGTAGAGGGTAATCATCACGAAACCATCTGATATTTCTATTAGTAGATGACTATAAAAGACTATTACTAAACCTCTAACATCATCTCAGGCAGTTAACTGCAGCAAACTTATTAAGGTGAGAGGGAGAGGAGAAGCAGGAGGAATAGAGGTGGGAGGGAAGGAAGGATGGGACGAGAGAAGGAAGAAAGGAAGGAAGGAAGGAAGAAAGGGAGGGCGGAAGGAAGATAGTAAGTAGTGAAACATATCTAGATGGATAGTTGCATTAATGATAGATGGTACATAGATAATAGATATCAAAAACTTTCTTGTGCTACACATCTGTTTGAATTAATCATCTTGATTCCATGCCTTTAATTGGAACTAATTAAATATTTCCTATCAATTGCCCTGTACCCACAATTCTGAGATTAAATCTCTAGGTAAAAGATTTATAAACATTCCTATGATTCTCAATAGCACTGGGATCTCACTCCCTAAACTCACTTTCTACTCACTCCTTTATAGGAACAAGTTGCTAAATTATCTTCTGACTCAGTGCCTTAATTTCACTGTTATAAGATTATAACAGTCCCTCTAAAAATCATGTTTAAAACAAATCCCATTATAAAGGTGTTAAGAAATGACTGATTTATAAGAGGACTCCACTCTTATGAATAGCATTAAATCCCTTAAAAAAAGATTGAATGGAGGCACTGCTTTGCCCTTTTCACATACGTGAAAATACAGCATTCCTCCTGCCACCTGAGGATACAGCAACAGATGATATCTTGGCACCAAAGGTAGGGTCCTCACTATTTATCAAACTGCTTGAACCTTGATATTGGATATTCTAATATGGGGCATGCAGGTAGAAAAGGAATGATAGTAACACAAAGGAGCAAGGGAACAGGTGTGGCACCATGTATGAGTACCTTTTGCCAATCATCTTGGTCCACAATTGTCCTGGAGTAAGCACTGTATACTGTTGAGGCTACTTCCTGGTAGAGAGGTCAATGCTTCCCAGAAACTACCTAACAGGGACTTTCCTAACTCTAGAGGTTATCCACTGGCCTCATTTACATCTCATTGTAGTTACAGCTTCATGGATGCACCTCCCCTCAAATCGCCATCTTGGCTCTGAGGACATACTATCATGTAAACCTCTCCGTGTTCCCTGTATATGGTTATGCTTATACTTACACATAGCATAGCCATTATCACACTCATTAAATCCTACCCACTAATTTGCCTAAGACATGGACTTGTGGTACTTAACTGCTTCGTCATGCTGCTTACCTTCAGCTTCTTTTGGCTGTGTGCTATCCCTTTATAAACATTTTTGCTTTAATAAAATCTAGCTTTTGCTTACAGAAATGTGCTCTGTTAAAGTCTCCAGTGTGTCCACTCCTGAATTCTTTCTTCAGAGAGGCCATGGATTTGCTATTTGTCTCCCCTGATACTTCTCACCCCTAAAACTGAGCAATAAATGTGTATTATTATAAAGTAATCAGTCTAGAGTGTTGTGTTATATCAGCATAAACAGATTAAGACAACTATCTACTTTAAGGAATGCTCTATAATGTTCCCTATGCTTAAAGCCAAGTTTTGGTTTCTTGCTAGGTCATAAATCTTACTTTACCTTCCTCTCCATTCCTCAAGATTAATTTACTTAATCCTGTTGGGATCTATGACACTGCCACGAGAAGCACTTTTTAGTCACACTTTGTTTTGAGCTAATTGTATGTCAAATGCCATTGTAAAAATAATATGGAGATACTTATATCCTTAACCCACTTTCTCCCAAGAGGAACATCTTGCAGAACCGTAGTGTGATATTGAACCAGGATATCGACATTGACACAACATTTCCAACATAAGAGTCTTCCATGTTACTCTTTTAGAGCCAGACCCTCATCTCTTCCATCTCCACCTTTTCAATCCCTGATGCTCCTAACTTATTCTCCATTTCTTAAAATTTTGTCCTTTCAGGGATGTCATATATATAAAATCATACAGTGTGTGACCTTTTGGTTTATCTTTCTTTCATTAAGCACAGTTTTCTGGAGATTCATCAGGTTTGTTGCTGAGTTCCTACCTTGACATTCATCATGGTTTTTTCCCTAGCATGTTATATTCTCTCAAGGGTCTTAAAGAACATGCCTGCAGTGAAACAGAATGTCAGATGCCTTCACTACTGTTAGAACAGCACAAATATGATCATGATACACAACAAAAGGTAAAATTCTTGGTAGGTTTCTTTTGCATATCTGATGTTGTGACCTGTGGGCTCCATGCTGGAACAAAGATGAGACAAGAAAGATGGTGACAGAGAGTGGCATTTTATGTACTGGTTTTGCTCAAATAATTTAATGAGAGACCATCAAACTGAACTGGACTTGTGATCTGGGTTCTCTATTAACAAAGTGAAACCCAACTAAGTATGAGTGGCAAAATAAAACATTAGTAAATTGGAAATTGCCAACTAAGCTGTAATTAGAGATTTTCTACTGGATTAATCCCCAAAAGGTTAAAATTTCATTAGTCAGTTGAGCACTTTCTCTGCCTTACCGCCATGGTTATTCTCCCCTCATGCTCCTTTGGTGGAGCCCAAAAATGTTTGAGATTTGCAGTATCCCAACTCATACCTTGCTATTTGCTCAAATATAAACTTTAAAACTTTAAAGAATGTAAATTTATATTTAACATTACATTTATGCAGATCTCTGATTTATTTCATCAAATTTTTATACTTTTTTGTACATACACCCTGTATATTTTTGTTAAATATATACCTCAGATTTTAACTACTTCTGGTGTTATTGTAAATGACATTGTGGGATTGTTTTTCAAATTCCTACTTTTTATTGCTAGTATATAGGAAAGCAATTTGCTTTTGTAATTTAACCTTGTGTCTCACAATTATTTCCAGAGTTTTTTGTTATAATTGATTCTTTGGGATTCTCTTTTTTATTTTTTATTGGAGAGGGGCTGTATTGGGGTTTGAACTCAAGGCTAGGCAAGCACTTGACCACTTGAGCTACACCTCTGGTCCTATTTCCTTTACACTTTTTGCCTGGGGCCAACCTTCACCACTTTCCTCCTGATCTGTGATCTCTGTCTCCAGAGTAGCTGGGATAACAGGCATTGGCCACTTATCCCAGCCTAGGATTTTCTACAAAAACAATGGTGCCATTTGTGAACAAAGACACTTTCATTTCTTTATTTCAAATTTATATGAACTTTACATCCTTTTCATGTCTTGTTGTACTAGCTGTAACTTTTAGTTGAGGTTGGTTTGTTCATGCTGACAGATATTGATGTTTTTGGAAATATATAATTAAAAACAAAATATTTTCCCAGGCCAGATATCATTCAATAAACATCACACAAGTACATGCTCTGCACCCCAGGCAATCTACCAACAGATTCCAAGACAGAAAGGAACCTCCCTTATACGGACAATCAGATTTCGCCCATTATATACATGACTGGTCATGTCAGTGCTTCTTGGTTCTCCCATTCATCTGCCTGACAGCCTCTACCTGCTTTGCATTTGCAACCTGCTGCATGAATACCACTGTCACCTGGTTTGCTTCCAGTCAGTGAATCAAGTGTGGGAATAGGACTGTGACATATTTGCTATATTTTACCATTGGTCCTGGTCCCCCATCAGCAATACTGAATCTTCCTGTCTGCATCCTTCTGCTGTCCTCTGCCCTCTTCTCCAGCCTTTTTCCAAGTGTCAACCTGCACCTGGAGCTGAAGTCCTTCCCTGCCATCTTACTCCTCTTCCCTTAACCTCCTCAGTCATTTCCAAATAAGTTCATTTCCCTTCTAATTCCTGTTGGTGTCTGCTCTTTGGAGGACCCAAATGCACACATTTGGTGATTTTCTGACTGCATCCTATTATTGTGTAAGGAGGACTCGTCCTAAGAGGGTACTCTGTAGGACACACAGGCTGCTACATTTTTCTTAAGGTGTGTGATCAAGGTACTACCTGTCAGGGCTGGTCCAACCAAGGTTGTACATGTTCACTTCCTCTAAAATACTTCATTATTTGTGGAGAGCTGAGTAGGAGAAGCCTATGAGGACATAAGTACAGTTGTACTCAATATTCTAAGGCTGAGTCTGGCACAACCCCAGCCGCAGAAGAGAATGAGAAGGTGAGCTTCAGCTCAACTGCTTTTCCTAAGTTGTTTACTTTCAAGAAACAGGAACACAGGTTTCTCCTGTTACAATGTCATGCCCCTCCCCAAGAACTGTGCTCCACCTCCTTGTTTATCACTGGGTATAAAAGACTTGCTGAAGGAGGACAAAGGCTTTTTGATGAAGGGAGGCTTTTGGATGGGGGATATTTGGCTGAAGGGAAATTGCTGGAGGGAGATTGCTGAAGGGGGAAAATGAATTGCTGAAGCGAGGATTGCTGAAGGGAAAAGACTTGCTGAAGGTGAATTGCTAAAGGGGCTAGCATGTCTGAGGGCTGAGACTTTAAGAAAGCTAAAGAGAGAACACGGGACAGTGCAAGTCTGCACTAAGAACTTTATGCATAGGCTTTAGGAAAGCT
The DNA here is from genome assembly GCF_047511655.1 of Castor canadensis. Lineage (NCBI taxonomy): Eukaryota > Metazoa > Chordata > Mammalia > Rodentia > Castoridae > Castor > Castor canadensis. The sequence continues at coordinate 109,681,721 of NC_133399.1, forward strand.
AATCTAAAAAAAAAGCTAAAGAGAACATTGGACTGTGCAAGTCTGAGCACCAAGGCTTTAAGAAAGCTAAAGAGAGAACATGGGACAGTGCAAGTCTGGGGGCAAAGACTTTAAGAGAGAATATGCTAAAGAAACGCTAAGAGAAAACGTGGGACAGTGGGAGTCTAAGGAAAGAGACTTTAAAGAACAGAAAAGAAGACTTTAGAAATGAGGTTTTAAAGAATAGAAAGAAGAAAGACTTTAGAAGCAAAGTTTTAAAAAATTATAAAGGAGTAATACCTTAAAGAATAAAGACAGAGAAAAGAAACAGAGTAAATGAGGAGAATAATAGAGAACAGAAACAATGAGGCTGTTGTGCGTCTCCACCTGAGTGCCCAACACACCTGGCCCAAACTTTCTGTCTGTCTGTCTATCCTGTGTCCTTTCTGCATCTCTCATTGCCCCCAGGTATGTCCAGTTAGGTTCAGTAATGACCAGGAGCAAGAGAAAGCTCACTCCAATTATTTTTTTCTTAAGATAAAATCATATGATCTTTTGCCTAAGGGCAAATGACAGAAGGCTGAGCACTTTGTGTATTGCCTATGGGCAGAGGTAGGAATTAAATCCAAGTTCATAAGATCTCTGGAAGGATAAAGAGTAAAATTACCCATTATTTGCTGCATTGTCAGAAATGCACCATTCCCATAAATTCTCCTCATTTTAACTCTCTTCTCATTCTTGCTCCTTTCCCTTTGAGCCCCTAGCCAGTCTGATGTTCTGAAGGCAGACACCACATTGTTTGATGTTGCCCTCCACAAAGTATGCTCAGTGTCACCCATTGCTGTCCTCATCTTTCATGCTTCTGTCCCTGTACCCAAGACCCCCTTGGGTAGTCATGAACTCCCAGATGCCATGCCATTCTTTTCTTCAAGGTACTATGTTTTCTCCTTCTTTCTTTGCTTCTGAGGGATCCTGGAAATTTACATGAAGCAATTTAATGCCAGCTTAAATGAAACAGAACTGAAAGTACTTTCACCAGGATCACATAATGTCAAAGCTGAACAGTATTTCGGCTAACATCTAATTGAATTCTTATTTCAGGTGGAGAGACAGATGAGATGACTTGGGCTTTCCATACAGAAAACACGCTTCTCACCACCAACACTGCTAACATGCCATTTCTGATGTCCCAATGCCTCCCCTCTCTGCGCATTGGTGAGTACTCACTAAGGAATGCAGCCATGGGTAAGCTTCAGCTGCCAGAAACCATACTCTGCCCATAAATAGAGCTGATCCTCATGCCTGGGGGTTAAGTCCTCACCTTCTTCTGCTTCTCTCCGGGAACCCTTGCATTATGAGGAGTCTTGTGCTGCTTTTAGCCATTTCTCTCCTACTCTACCAAGATCCTCCAGGTAAAGAGACTCACCTAGAAACACATAGACTGGCACAGAGGAGAGGTGGGGGAAAACTTAATTCAGAAAATATATCTTGAAGGATTCAGCAACCTTCTTCAATTGTAACATTTACCTCTTTGAGTTTGTTGAATCTGTTAGTAAAATACTATAAATAATTATCCACTTATCTGCCCCTTTCAGTGAGGCTAACTAACCCAAGGAGGAAAACAAACAAAACAAGCAGGGACCAGGACTCTTGGGTGTCATAGACAATCCCTAGCTGCCCATGATAGGAATTCCTCATAGGCTCCTATCTTAGGTAATGGGGATTCACTAACCATTCTCCCTCCATTGTATGGCAGGTCCAAGTAAACATTGTTGATTTTGTGAAATTAGATGTCTTCTCCCCTCTGCCTCCTTTGGAATAGCTTTTCTCTGCACATAAGGGGACCTACTCAGCTTCCTAAATTTGACACTTTTTTCTGTCAAGTCAGGACATTAGAATTAAGTGACATGCAGTGAGTCAAAGGGGTAATATTGATAACTCAAAGAGCAGGCACTGTGGACTCTGCTGAGATGTCAGCAGTCCTTGGACTCCCATGTTAATCTGTGTATCTAGAAACATACATTTACAAAGTATTATATTTGTAATGGTATGAGGTGCCATCTAGTCAAATCCCTCTATTTAAAGTGGATCTAAATACTCTGTAGTACAGAGTCACTTAACAAGTCTAGCTGTGTTGGGTATAAGCCAGTGGTTAACCCTTAGACCCACCCAATCCTCTCTCTCTCACTGCCCAGTGGATTTCCTGGGCTCCGAGGAGTGGCCAACCTGCTCTCTTTCCCTGTCCTTTCCCCATCCTACATACAGTGTCTTTCGTGATTCCAATAGGTTCATCTTTATCAGAAGGTAAGTATTTAATTTAACTCCTCTTGTCCTTCTTCTAGGTGTTTCCACAGACACTTATATAAAATTCTATCACCATATCCCAGGATAATAATATATTCATCAAAAAAACCCTCTCCTCAACTAACGATCATAAGGCAAAGAAGCTGTCCATGTAGAAACTCCACAGGGCCCCTCCAAGCAGATCTGACTGCCAGGTCTGCACTTGGCAAGTGAGGCTGGGCCAGGCGGGCTTATGTGTGTAATTCAGAGACACATTTAGGAGGAAGCTGATCAGAAGAGTGTAGAGGTGACCTGGGTCACAGGTGAACCATGGCATGTTGCCCACTACTCATCACATTCTGTTCTTGATTTTGGTAACTTTGACTTTTACAGACTTTGAGCCCCTTCAAATTCCCACAAAGGCTGGGGATTAGTGCCCAGGTGCACAACCAGTAATCTAAGTAATAGAGCCAGTATAATTTAGCTCACCCTAGAATGTATTTCTTAGGCTACATTTACTGCTTGGTGTATAGATTTCATTTTCTCTTTTGCATTCTGTTTACTCAGATGATATGACACACTAACTGGGTTTTTGTTCCAGCTTTGACACTTAAGTTATTATGTGATTTCAGATTAGTCACTTTCCTTCTCTGGGCCTTAATTCCCATCTCTAAATAGATACCCTATGAGGGCTTGCTCAAAACCGACAGTCTGGCATTTTGATGGCTATACTTTTCTAGCCCATTCTGCATCTGCCTTCATTTGAAGCTTCTTTTCCCTTGAGCTTACACAATGCCCCACATATCTCTAGCACTAGACAGTAAAGTGGCTGGATCCAAATGTGTCTAATGCCACCAAGCTGGTACCCAGCCTCCACCTAACCACTCTGCTTAGTAAACATTCGACTCCCTTCACTCCCACCTTCATTGCCTCTGCTATGACCCACAGGCTTGCTGCTGAGTGAAGGTCACCCTCTATTGAGACATCCCAACCCCAAGTCTCACCAAGATCTATAAGTATATGATTCAGTCAATGCACCCTGACAGTTTAAGCATTAGAAATAAGAAGTTTTTTCTAGGACAAAGAAAACAAACAAACAAAAAACCCTGGCCCAGAGGCAAGCAGCCCATTCTGCCCCATCTTTTTCTGGAAATGGAAAGGTGGGGAGGAAAGAGATGCAAGACTCAGGTGACACAGATGCCCTTGGGGCTGATTCTCTGCAGAAGACAACAAACATCCTTGACCCTGTCCACCAGACCTTCTGCTCTTCTCCTGACACCATCTCCTAGATCTGGTTCCTGCTGATGCAAAGAGGTAACACTGTAGAGAACCTCCTGCAAATCTCTGTGCAAGAGGCCCTTTCAATCTCCCTCAGACTCCCATCTCTATCAGCAGCCCTGCTTCCTGGCAAATTTGCTGCTGCTACAAGGTGCTCAGTTTGGCATGTGAGGTTACTAAGTTAAAAGGCTGCTTTCCACCTCCAAAAGCAGACCTGAGATGAGTAACAAAATCCAGTTCTCCCACACTGACTCTAGGCAGAGTGCCAAATGACAAAGATTCTACTCTGTTCCAATCTTCTCTACTTTACTAACACCTACTCTAATCTATTCCAGTCCAGTTTGTCCAGTCATTTATTCAATAGACAGTTATTAAATGCATGTCATGTTTCCAGTATCAGATAAATGGCAAAGCAACAAGAACTTATTCCTTAAACTCAGTGAATTGTTATTCTAATTAAGAGGGAAATATGAAGAAAAAATATCTCCAACTTGGGCTAATGGTGATAAAGAATGACAATACATAGGGAGAAAGACATTATGGAAGCAGTACTCACTGAGGGCATGGGGGGGTCTCCCTAGTGTTGTGATCTTTAGGATGAGAAATGAAAATTCAAAGAGGTCATTCACTGGGCAGGGGAGAAACAGCACCAGTAAAGGTGTTAAGAGTGCAAAGAGAAGGTGCAGGAGGTTGTGAAGGATGGGCAGGCACGTACAGTGCAAAGTTAGTGCCAAATGAGGCAACATGCATTTAAGAAGATGGCCCAGGGTCAGACCAAAGTAGCTTTGTAGACCTGGCTTGGTTGGATTTAATTAAAATGTAATAGCCAATGATTGTAGGGAATTAAGATGGAGTGTGACATGGAGAGGTTTGCTGAATGGGAGGCAGAGGGTGAAGTTAATTATTTGGAAAGTGGATGAAGGAGGTGTTGAGGGAATGCTTCTTGTGTGTTCCCTCAGCACCACTACCCATGGGTTTTTAGTCTGTACACCGTAGTCCTTCCCCAAAAGACCCTGCTGTGCAGAGTCTTGCCTTTGTGTCATGGAGCCCAGCTAATCACAGTGACTTCTCTGTTGTTAGTGAGAAGTGATCTGGAAGTAAACAGAATCTGTGGCTATGGCACTGCTCGCTGCCGCAGGAAATGTAAAGAACAGGAAAAGAAGATTGGAAGATGTCCCAACACCTCTGACTGCTGCTTGAAAACATGGAGTGAGAGCGTTTTGCGTACTATGAAACAGTAAACGCAGGGCTGTGGGGTCCTACAGTTGCCCTCAACAGGACCTCTCTCTTCCCTTTCCCAAGACTGTACAAAGAGGACGTTGCTAGCACAACCACATCCAGTCATCAAGCAAGGTCATACTCCCCCACTCAATGCAAAGCCAACATGAAGGACTGCAACAGAACATGAAGCCCAAAGGGCCTTCTCTGGATGTGACAGGGAGTGTATGGTGCAGGTGAGGCAGGACCTGGATACATAGATGAATAAATAAAGAAAATATGGTAGACATAAACAATGGAGTAGTATATAACCATAAAGAATGAAATTATGTCATTTTCAGGGAAATGCATGGCACTGGAGATCCTCATGTTAAATGAAATAAAACAGTCTCATAAAGACACCATCACATGTTTTCTCTCACATGTGGAATCTGGAAGAGACAGTACATGAAGGTAAAAGGGGAACTATTTGGAATATGGAAGGGAAAAATGAGAAAGAGAAGGGGAAAAAAGGGAAATAGAGGGTATGAGAAAAATGAAGAACATTATATGCATTTTGGGAAAGTTACAATGAACTCCCCTAGTTTGCATAATTAAAAATTAGTTAGCCAGTCACCAGCGACTCACTCACGTAATCCTAGCTACTCAGGAGGCAGAGATCAGGCGGATCACAAGTTTGTAGCCAGATGGGACAAATAGTTCCTGAGACCCTATCTCAAAAATTCTCAACACTCAAAAGGGCTGGTAGAGTGGCTAAAGTGGTACAGCACCTTCCTAGCCAGTGTGAGGCCCTGATTTCAAACCCCAGTGCCAATAAAAAAAGAAAAAAATTGATTAACAAAATCAGTTTTAGCTGAATGAGGACTAAATGTATGTATACATATACATATATATGTAATTAGCCATAAACAGAAATGAAACATCCTTTTTTTTTGCTTGATTTATACCAATTTGTTTGGATGACACTGGCTTTCTTTGCTGATCAGAATTTCTGATTAGCAGTTATGTCTACTGGTCATTAAAATGGACAATAAACCAGTATTAAATGAAGCTCATTTAGAAAACATTATTTTCAAAATGCAGACCTCTCAGGAGAAAAACAAAGTGATAAAAAGTGACGAGAAGTTTAAGGGACCCTTTGTAACCTAAGGGGTTGACAAAATAAGTGTCTATAAGCCATCATACCGGGCAGAGGGCAGCAGAGAGCAGCTCTGCCGCTGGGTAGGATTGGGTGGGATGCTTTGGGCTCATTACCTTGAAAACTAGTAAAGAAAGGAAAGCATTAAATCATATGAACTGTATTTTCAGCCCAAACTGTACTGCACGGTCACCAAGTGGTTTATGAAGAAAACCTTCTCTCTACAAAAGTAGTTCAGCAAAAAATGAAGTATCAACATTTTAAAAACACATAGGGAAATAATGATGTAGCCAATTAATGACAGCAGCCACTAAAATAAGCAAGAAAATCAACCTGATGTCTTGTGCTGACTTAGAGATGTACACAGACTCATGTATGAACTGCTAGACATGGAAACTAACATCACCCTCAACTTTTAGGTGCATAAACCTAGGCTGGGTTTACCTCACATCCTGTACAGTGCAGTGAACCTACAGTGGTCATCAACCCTCTTCAATTTGCTCAGTCTTGTTTCATTGCTTGTTAACCTCTCCCTCTCCTAGATTATTTCCAAGAATGGTAAATTATTTTAAGGTTTTCCATCTGAATAGAGGGCAGACTAAATTAGGGAAGTTGAGGCACAAGAAGAAAAGCAAATGAAACCTCAGGGCATGAAAAAAAATTCTAAGAGAATAACCAGCCAGTGCTAAGAATAAGCTCTACACAAATAGATAAAAATGAAGGATAACCATACTTTTAGACTTACAGTAGTAATTTGCTCTAGATAACTCATTCTGAGTAAATATCTCAAGAAAAGCACCTGATACAGTTCATCCATGGACTGAAAGGAGACCTTATTAAGAGAGAATAAATATTTCCTAATGATGGAGTTTTCTGCCCTAAATAAACATCTTTTAAAAGAAAGAATGTGGTAGATTCTCAAGCATAAGTTATCATTAGAGGTTGTTAAGACTGCAAAATTAAACATTGTAAGTACAGCACACATTTATTTTTCCTCAGAAAATATATAATGTAGTTTCTCTGATTTTGCTTCTAATGAGTGACACTGTACCTAAAACCTAAAGATAGTTGGCACTTAATTTAAAAGTGTGGCAAAAAAAGTTACAAGAAACATGTTATAAAGTCTCTTCCATTAGTAAGGCCATCTCAGACTCACTGTTTCCTTGCTTGGGAGTATGTCAATATTTTAAACAGCAAAATGATTTGGATAGTACCAAGTGCTAAACATAAAGAGCATGCTTCTCTGGAGGAAAGTTTAACTACCCAAGACTGACTTGACCCTGTAGCTATCCCGTACACTATCCCATACATGAAGGACTTGGTGTTCTTCCATGTGCCCCCATCTCCAGCCTATTGGGACATATTTGTTTTTTGTGCTTTTCTACTTTGCTAAATAAAACTTCTATAAATTTCTCCTCTAACTAGACTCATCCTTAAATTCTTTTCTGTGATGATGTCACAAACTCAGCATCAGGACTGTGAACATGGAACCCCTTGTCACAAGCTTGGCAACATGGGATTCAGGTTCATGCCCTCTGGGAACCTCCCTGGGTTTTAGCTAGATCTGGTTCCCTTGACAAAAATGCTTTGGAATATGTAACTCAGAAAAAGACTCTTTAAAAATAGTAACCACAGTGCTATTACTACCAGTGGGGAAAATCAGCACTACTACTTTAATGTTACTTAATAGCCAATCTATATTCAGATGATCCTGGTTGTTCCACAGTCCCTTTTTAAGAGTTGCTTTCTTAGAATCAGGACTCTAAAAGGTCCAGCACTGCATTGGTTATCCCCAAGGACTCTTTCATACACAGTGTTGTATATTCCATTTGTTAAACACTGTGCCAAAGTGACTGCACATCTGAACCTCTATAACTTACCCCTGCAACTCTAGGGTTAAAAGAACCCTGTGAAACAACCCCCAAGGACAACACTGAAAATGCAGAATATGCCGTACAACAAAGTAATGCTTATTTCTCAAACAGTGCTAGTATCCATTTCATAACTCTCCTACCTTGTATTTTATAAAGCATTTTCTTACCTATAATCTCTTCTGAGCTTCAAGGAACATGTTTGAATTAGGCCAAATAAATAGTCATCTTTCTCATCTTCTACATGTGGAAACTAAGGCCCATACACCTGAGTGGCTTTCTTCAAGTCAGTGAGGATATTCAGCAAAACCAGACCTAGACCCCACAGCTCAAGTGCAAATCAGAGGCAGCACAGATTGAACTGTTCCAATGCATGAAGCCTGGAGTTGCACCTGTGCCATTTAGTGAGTTGTCTCAAAAAGTTATGTAACTGACTGACCCCTTGATTCCCCATCTGAAATATGGCCATTGTACTCAACACCACTTACAAACACAGACCTGATTTCTGGCCCAATACTAAAAGTTTTTTGGGAAGATCCAAGATGGTAACTGGGATACAACCTCAGACTGCTTGAGCTCCATGAATCAGGGACCTTGCTGAGATGCTGGAGATATGCTTGGCTGAGGTAAAGCACAAGGGAAAGCTGAAACTTCGGTCCTAGCTCGTGGAAGGCTTCTCCATGCCAGGATTTACTAAATGAACAGCTGGCTTGCCAAGCCCCCACCTCATAGGCCCACAGAGCCACTGCTCTGCTCCACTGGGCTCCCAGCCCCTTGGGCCCACTGGACCCCATCTCCATGTGGGCCCACTGGATCTCTACTCTGCTGGGCTCCCCACCATTTAGCCCTGCTGGGCCCCAGATCTGCGTGGGCCTGCCAGATCTCTCCTGCCACCATGTAGGCCCACCAGGCCACAGCTCCGAAAGTCCACTGGATCTCTGCTCTGCTGGGCCCCCACCTCACAGGACTGCCAGGCTCTCACTCTGCAGGCTTGCCAGATAGCTGCTCCACCAGGTTCCTGCATGGCAGGCCCACCAGATTGCCTCCCTGCCAGGCCTCTGCCCCACAAGCTTGCCAGGACACCACCTGCCCACTGCCTACCACATGAGAACTCCAAAGCTGCCAAGGAGACACAAAGAGACAGTACTGGATGGTAAAGGAGTAAAACCAACACAACTAAGACTGTAACTCTACTATTCCAGAAACAGTGGGTTTTTTTTTTTTTTTTGCCTTTCTTTAAGGATTTGGCTGTCTGGTTTGCTGCTTGATCATCCACCATCTCTCCCTGTTGTTTTTCTTGGTTCTCTGTTTTATTCTTTCTTTCTTTTTCTTTCTCTTTCTTCTCCTTCTTTCTTGGTTTTGTTAGTATTACTATTGTAACTCAACTAATACTAAAGTACACATAGTCCAGGGACAGAAATGGTACCTAGTGGAAATATGGGAAGACAAAAAAGGGATGGAAACCATTGTCCCCCCAAAAATAAATTAGTACAGGATTCAGAGGGAAATAAAGAAAATGGATACCCAGATCCAGACTACAACAAAACAAAGATAAACTATACCAAGGAACCCAAAGGAGCCCACAAGAACAAACTGAAAGAAGAAATCCTGCAAGTAATCAATGAGAATTTCATCGAGATGTTACTAGATATTGTGAACCAAAATGTACAGGAGGCATTCAAGAAATTCTAAGACAACAAAAATAAAGAATATGAGAAAACACAAAAACAAATAGATTAAATCATAGGAGCTCTAAATAAACACCAAAATGAAACAGAAAACACCATATACAGAGAAATGAATGAATTAAGGATAAAAATTGACAATATTTAAGAGGAAGTGACTCATGATATGGAAAAACCTCAGAAAAAAGAATGAAACAGAAATACAAAACAAAATGGAAGGCCATTTCAGCAGAATAGAACAAACAGAAGACAGAATCTCAGAACTTGAAGATGAAAAGGTAATTAAAGGAAAAACTGAAGAACTACTAGTCAAACAACTCAAGACCTGTGAAAGGAATATGCAAGAACTCATTGACTCCATTAAAAGACCAAACCTGACAATCATGGGCATTGAAGAAGGAAAAGAGGTGCAAGCAAAAGGAATGCATAATATATTCAACAAAATAATAACAGAATATTTCCCAATTCTAGAGAAAACTATGCCCATTCAGGTACAGGAAGCCTCCAGAACACCAAACAGACTTGACCAAAATACAACTACCCCAACATATTATCATTAAAACAACAAGCACAGAGAATAGAGAAAGAATATTGAAGGCTGTAAGAGAGAAAAACCAAATAACATACAAAGGTGAACCCATCAAAATCACAGCAGATTTCTTAACAGAAACCTTAAAAGCAAGAAGAGCATGGAGTGAGGTCTTCCAGGCACTGAATGAAAATAACTTCAACCCTTGGATACTCTACCCAGCAAAACTATCATTCAAAATAGATGGAGCAAAAAAGTCTTTCATGATAAGCAGAAACTAAAACAATATATGACCATCAAGCCACAACTACAAAAGATTCTCCAAGGAATTCTGCACACAGAAAGTGAAAGCAAACAAAACCATGAAAGGGCAGGCAATACCAAACTACAGGAGAAGAAAAGGCAAGAAAGTAGAAAGTAACATTGATTCAGCTGCACACAATCAAACCCTTAAACAACAAAGAAAACTAAATGACAGGGATCGCCAACATACTTATCAATACTAACACTGAATGTTAACAGACTTAATTCCCCTATCAAAAGACACCATTTGGCAAACTGGACTTAAAAGGAAGATCCAATAATCTTCTGCCTACAGGAGATCCACCTCATTGACAGAAATAAGCACTGGCTGAGAGTGAAAGGTTGGAAGAAGATTTATCAAGCTAATGGCCCCCCAAAACAGGCAGGGGAAGCAATACTAATCTCATATAAAGTAGACTTCAAACTTACATTGATCCAACAAAATAAAGAAGGACACTCCATACTAATAAAAGGGGAAATACACCAAATGGAAATAACAATTATCAACCTATATGCACCTAATGTCAATGCACCCAATTTCATCAAACTACTCTGAAGGACCTAAAAACATATATTAACTCCAACACAGTGGTATTGGGGGACCTTAATACCTGACTATTACCAATAGATAGGTCATGAAAACAAGAAATCAATGAAGAAATCCTAGAACTAAATCACACCATAGATCAAATGGACCTAGCTGATGTCTACAGAATATTTCATCCAAATGATGCACAATACACATTCTTCTCAGCAGCTCATGGAACCTTCTCCAAAATTGATCATATCTTAGGGCACAAAGCAAGCCTCAGCAAATATAAGAAAACAGAAATAATCCCATGCATTCTATCTGACCACAATGCACTAAAACTAGAAATCAACAATAAAAACAGCAGTAAAAAACATGCAAACAATTGGAAGCTGAACAACACATTGCTCAATGATCAATGGATCATTGATGAAATAAAAGAGGAAATTAAAAGGTTCCTGGAAGTTAATGAAAATGAAAATACAACCTACCAGAACATATGGGACACTGCAAAGGCAGACCTAAGAGGAAAGTTTATTGCCATAAGGCATATATTAAAAGGTCAGAAAGATCTCAAATCAATGATCTAATACTACAGCTCAAACTCCTAGAAAAAGAAGAACAAGAAAATCCCAAAACAAGAAGAAGGAGAGAAATAATTAAAATAAGGGCTGAAATCAATGAACTAGAAACAAAACTCAAAATGGATTAAGGACCTTAATGTCAGACCCAAAACTCTGCAGTTAGTGCAGGAAGGGGCAGGAAACACTCTGGAAGTAATAGGTATAGGCAAGGAGTTCCTCAATAGAAACCCAGCAAGTAAGAGAAAGGATGGGCAAATAGGACTTCATAAAATTAAAAAGCTTCTGCACAACAAAATAAATGGTCTCTAAACTGAAGTGACTAACCACAGAGTAGGAGAAAATATTTGCCAGCTATACATCAGACAAAGGACTAATAACCAGAATATACAGGGAACTTAAGAAATTAAACTCTGCTAAAAATCAATGAACCAATTAAGAAATAGGCAACTGAAATAAACAGAACTTTCTCAAAAGAACAAATTCAAATGGCCAAAAAACCATGAAAAAATGCTCACCATCTATAGCCATAAAGGAAATGCAAATCAAAACCACACTAAGATTCCACCTCATCCCTGTTAGAATTGCCACCATCAAAAACACCACCACCAACAGGTGTTGGCGAGGATGTGGGGAAAAAGGTACCCTCCTATACTGCTGGTGGGAATGCAAGCTGGTGCAACCACTCTGGAAATATATTTGGAGGCTTCTTAAAAATCTAAACATAGATCTTCCACATGATCCAGCAATCCCACTCCTGGGGATACACCCAAAGAAATGCAACACAGGTTACTCTAAAGGCATCTGCACACCCATGTTTATTGCAGCACTATTCACAATAGCCAAGTTATGGAAACAACCAAGATGCCCCACTACTGATGAATGGATCAAGAAAATTTGAAATTTATATACAATGGAATTTTACTCAGCCATGAAGAAGAATGAAATCTTATCATTTGCAAGTAAATGAATGGAACTGGGGAACATCATTCTGAGCAAGGTTAGCCAGGCTCAGAAGACCAAAAATCATATGTTTTCCCTCATATGTGGACTTTAGATCTAGGGCAAATACAGCAATGTGGTTGGAATTGGATCATATGATAAGGGGAGAGCACATACAGGAGATATAGGAATAGGTAAAAAACCCAAAACATGAAAGCTTTTGATGTCCCCACTGCAGAGGAACTAATACAGTAACCTTCAAGCAACAGAAGTTAACACAAGAGGGGATCAGGAACCAGTGTAAAGATCAGTTAGAGGTGAATCAACTTGGGTTGTAACACATTTGTACATGAAAGCAATGCTAGGAATCTCTCTGTTAGCTATCCTGATCTCAACTAACAAAAACACTTTGTCTTTCTTATAATGCTTATGTCTTGTCTTCAACAAAATTAGAGATAAGGGCAGAACAGGTTCTGCCTGGAAGTGAGTGGGGAGGAAGAGAGTGGGGAGGGGGGAAAGGGGGTGAGGGCAGGGGATGGGGGGAGAAATGACCCAAATAATGTATACACATGTGAATAAATGAATAATTAAAAAATGTTTTTTGACTCCTTTCTTAATCTCAATGTGATGCTGTTACCAGTCTTTCTGTCCATAAAGCTTGACTCTGGGTCCTAACACTCACATGGCATTAAGAGAAAAAAATTTTATATTATATAATAGGATATTTATATGTAAAATGGCATTTGTGTATAAATTCAATTTCCATATAACATATATATTATGCATACTATATGTAAACATGGAACAAACTCTTAATCTGTCTTTGCCTTCCTCATAGCCATGGTATGACTTACAGAAAAGATGAAATGAACGTTAGGAAATATGCACGTGTAAATTTAGCTGTGGGCTCCAGGTACTGTACTGGGAGAGAGTCTTTTCCCTGATGCCAGAGCTCTTGGAATGGAACATTTTCAATCTCAGCATGGTAGTTCATGGAATTAAGAATCTGCAAGATTCTTAATTCCTGTTGCAATGCTTTACTAGAGAGAGGTCATCTCATATTTTTTAAAGAAAGAAAGGAGCAAAACAAGGGACTTCTACAGACCTTAATGCCATCGGCATTAAGAAATGCTGAAACGAGGTATCTCTTCATCAGGTGAAATTAGGATGGCCTCATATACTGAGGATTCAGGCTTTGCTTGCTGGCATGTTCTTTCCTAGTTTTACTCTCTGAAGGATCTGGATTCTGAAACAGCATCCCATAGGTTACTTCCCAAAGTCATATCAATGAACTCTCATCCTTAGCAGTAAAGAGACTCATGTTTTAATAGCAAAATAACAAAGGAATATTTTTCCATTTTTTCAGAATTGGCAGGAAACTTTTAATTTAATTTAAGTTGTATTTGATGCATTGCTCACGTAGAAAATCTATAGCATTGCATTTATCTTCTTTCTCCAAAGATGGACACAGAAGGCCACAGTTTCAATGGAAAATTAGTAACCCTTTGAATTTATCTTATGTAAAGTAATAGAAAAAGAGTATTGAGTCTAGGCATTTTCCAGTTCATAATATATGACTTTTACATTATTGGAATTTGAGAGAGAATGGGATTAAGGATTGGCAGAGCAAATGCCTGGTTGAGCAGATCTCTTACCAACATCCTTATTGGAAAAATGCAAAGAATGCAGAGGGTAAGATTTTCTTTTTTTGTTGTTGTTGCATTGTTTTATTATTCATATGTGAATACAAGGCTTGGGTCACTTCTCCCCCCTACCCCCACCCCACTCTGCCCCCTCCCTCTCCCCCCACCCCCTCAATACCCAGCAGAAACTATTTTGCCCTTATTTCTAATTTTGTTGAAGAGAGAGTATAAGCAATAATAGGAAAAGACAAGTGTTCCTGGTTGAGATAAGGATAGCTATACAGGGCATTGACTCACATTGATTTCCTGTGCGTGGGTGTTACCTTCTAGGTTAATTCTTTTTGATCTAACCTTCACCTTTTCTCTAGATCCTGGTCTCCTTTTCCTATTGGCCTCAGTTGCTTTTAAGGTATCTGCTTTAGTTTCTCTGCATTAAGGGCAACAAATGCTAACTAATTTTTTAGGTGTCTTACCTATCCTCACCCCTCCCTTGTGTTCTCTTGCTTTTATCATGTGCTCAAAGTCCAATCCCATTGTTGTGTTTGCCCTTGATCTAATGTCCACATATGAGGGAGAACATACGATTTTTGGTCTTTTGGGCCAGGCTAACCTCACTCAGAATGATGTTCTCCAATTCCATCCATTTACCAGCGAATGATAATATTTCATTCTTCTTCGTGGCTGAGTAAAATTCCATTGTGTATAGATACCACATTTTCTTAATCCACTCGTCAGTGATGGGGCATCTTGGCTGTTTCCATAACTTGGCTATTGTGAATAGTGCCACAATAAACATGGGTGTGCAGGTGCCTCTGGAGTAACCTGTGTCAAAGTCTTTTGGGTATATCCCCAAGAGTGGTATTGCTGGATCAAATGGTAGATCGATGTCTAGCTTTTTAAGTAGCCTCCAAATTTTTTTCCAGAGTGGTTGTACTAGTTTACATTCCCACCAACAGTGTAAGAGGGTTCCTTTTTCCCCACATCCTCACCAACACCTGTTGTTGGTGGTATTGTTAATGATGGCTATTCTAACAGGGGTGAGGTGGAATCTTAGCGTGGTTTTAATTTGCATTTCCTTTATTGCTAGAGATGGTGAACATTTTTTCATGTGTTTTTTTGCCATTTGAATTTCTTCTTTTGAGAAAGTTCTGTTTAGTTCACTTGCCCATTTCTTTATTGGTTCATTAGTTTTGGGAGGATTTAGTTTTTTAAGTTCCCTATATATTCTGGTTATCACTTCTTTGTCTGATGTGTAGCTGGTAAATATTTTCTCCCACTCTGTGGGTGTTCTCTTCAGTTTAGAGACCATTTCTTTTGATGAACAGAAGCTTTTTAGTTTTATGAGGTCCCATTTATCTATGCTATCTCTTAGTTGCTGTGCTGCTGGGGTTTCATTGAGAAAGTTCTTGCCTATACCTATTAATTCCAGAGTATTTCCTACTCTTTCCTGTATCAACTTTAGAGTTTGGGGTCTGATATTAAGATCCTTGATCCATTTTGAGTTAATATTGGAATAGGGTGACATACATGGATTTAGTTTCAGTTTTTTGCAGACTGCTAACCAGTTTTCCCAGCAGTTTTTGTTGAAGAGGCTGCTATTTCTCCATCGTATATTTTTAGCACCTTTGTCAAAGACAAGTTGGTTATAGTTGTGTGGCTTCATATCTGGGTCCTCTATTCTGTTCCACTGGTCTTCATGTCTGTTTTTGTGCCAGCACCATGCTGTTTTTATTGTTATTGCTTTGTAATATAGTTTGAAGTCAGGTATTGTGATACCTCCTGCATTGTTCTTTTGACTGAGTATTGCCTTGGCTATTCGTGGCCTCTTGTGTTTCCATATAAATTTAACAGTAGATTTTTCAATCTCTTCAATGAATGTCATTGGAATTTTGATGGGAATTGCATTAAACATGTAGATTACTTTTGGGAATATAGACATTTTTACTATGTTGATTCTACCAATCCATGAGCATGGGAGATCTCTCCACTTTCTATAGTCTTCCTCAATCTCTTTCTTCAGAAGTTTATAGTTTTCCTTGTAGAGGTCATTCGCATGCTTTGTTAGGTCTACACCTAGGTATTTGATTTTTTTTAAGGCTATTGTAAATGGAATTGTTTTCATACATTCTTTTTTAGTTTGCTCATTGTTAGTGTATAGAAATGCTAATGATTTTTCTATGTTGATTTTATATCCGGCTACCTTGCTGTAGCTATTGATGATGTCTAGGAGCTTCTGAGTTGAGTTTTTTGGGTCTTTAAGGTATAGGATCAAAATATCCCTGCAAATAGGGATATTTTGACAGTTTCTTTACCTATTTGTATTCCTTTAATTCCTTCTTCTTGCCTAATTGCTCTGGCTAGGAATTCCAGTACTACGTTGAATAGGAGTGGAGATAGTGGGCATCCTTGTCTGGTTCCTGATTTTAGAGGGAATGGTTTCAGTTCTTCTCTGTTAAGTATAATGCTGGCTGTAAGTTTGTCATATATAGCTTTTATAATGCTGAGGTACTTTCCTTCTACTCCTAGTTTACATAGAGCTTTAATCATGAAATGGTGTTGGATCTTATCAAAGGCTTTTTCTGCATCTATTGAGATGATCAAGAGGTTTTTGTCTTTGCTTCTGTTAATGTGGTTTATTACGTTTATTGATTTTCGTATGTTGAACCACCCCTGCATCCCTGGGATGAAGCCTGCTTGGTCGCGGTGAATAATCTTTTCGATGTGTTGTTGAATTCGGTTTGCCATTATTTTGTTGAGGATTTTTGCATCAATGTTCATTAAGGAGATTGGACTATAGTTCTTTTTGGAGGTGTCTTTGCCTGGTTTTGGGATAAGTGTAATACTGGCTTCATAAAATGTGTTTGGCTGTTTTTCTTCCCTTTCTATTTCGTGGAACAGTTTAAGGAGGGTTGGTATCAGTTCTTCTTTAAAGGTCTGATAGAATTCAGCAGAGAATCCATCAGGTCCTGGGCTTTTCATTTTGGGGAGACTCTTGATTGCTGCTTCAATTTCATTTTGTTATAGATCTATTCAGGTGATTAATTTCCTCTTGGCTCAGCTTTGGATGATCATGTGTATCAAGAAATCTGTCCATTTCTTTAAGATTTTCAAATTTATTTGAATATAGGTTCTCAAAGTAGTCTCTGATGATTTCCTGGACTTCCATGGTGTTTGTTGCTATCTCTCCTTTTGCATTCCTGATTCTACTAATTTGGGTTTTTTCTCTCCTCATTTTAGTCAGGTTTGCCAGGGGTCTATCGATCTTGTTTATTTTTTCAAAGAACCAACTTTTTGTTTCATTAATTCTTTGTATGGTTCTTTTGGTTTCTATTTCATTGATTTCAGCTCTTATTTTATTATTTCTGTCTTTGTATTTGTTTTGGGATTTGCTTGTTCTTGTTTTTCTAGGAGTTTGAGATGTATCATTAGGTCATTGATTTGGGATCTTTCAGTCTTTTTAATATATGCACTCATGGCTATAAACTTTCCTCTCAGGACTGCCTTAGCTGTGTCCCATAGGTTCCGGTAGGTTGTGTTTTCATTTTCATTGACTTCCAGGAAGTTTTTATTTTCCTCTTTTATTGCATCGATGATCCATTGTTCATTAAGTAGTGAGTTATTTAGTTTCCAGCTGTTTGCATGTTTTTTGTCTTTACTTTTGTTGCTGAGTTCTACTTTTACTGCATTGTGATCAGATAAAATGCATGGCATAATTTCTATTTTCTTATATTTGCTGAGACTTCCTTTGTGCCCTAGGATATGATCTATTTTGGAGAAGATTCCATGGGCTGCTGAGAAGAATGTATATTGTGTAGAAGTTGGATGAAATGTTCTGTAGACATCAACTAGGTCCATTTGATCTATTGTATATTTTAGATCTTGGATTTCTTTATTGATTTTTTGTTTGGATGACCTATCTATTGATGATAATGGGGTGTTAAAGTCTCCCACAACCACTGTGTTGGTGTTAATATATGCTTTTAGGTCTTTCAGGGTTTTTGATGAAACCGGGTGCATTGACATTGGGTGCATACAGGTTAATGATTATTATTTCCTTTTGGTCTATTTCCCCTTTTATTAGTATGGAATGTCCTTCTTTATCTCGTTTGATCAATGTAGGTTTGAAGTCTACTTTGTCAGAGATAAGTATTGCTTCTCCTGCCTGTTTTCAGGGGCCATAGGCTTGGTAAATCTTCTTCCAGCCTTTCATCCTAAGCCTATGCTTATTTCTGTCAGTGAGATGGGTCTCCTGTAAGCAACAAATTGTTGATCTTCCTTTTTAATCCATTTTGTCAAGTGGTGCCTTTTGATGGGTGAATTAATTCCATTAATATTAAGTGTTAGTATTGATAGGTGTGTGGTGATTCCTGTCATTTAGTTGTCTTAGTTGTTTGAAGGTTTGATTGTGTGTACCTAAGTTGAGGTTACTCTCTACTGTCTTGCTTTTTCTTTTACTGTGATTTGGTGCTGCCTGTCTTTTCATGGTTAAGTTGGGTTTACTTTCTGTGTGCAGAATCCCTTGAAGAATCTTTCGTAGTGGTGGCTTTGTGGTCACATATTGTTTTAGTTTCTGCTTATCATGGAAGACTTTTATTGCTCCATCTATTTTGAATGATAGTTTTGCTGGGTAGAGTATCCTGGGGTTGAAGTTATTTTCGTTCAGTGCCCAGAAGATCTCACCCAAGCTCTTCTTGCTTTTAATGTTTCTGTTGAGAAGTCTGCTGTGATTTTGATGGGTTTACCTTTGTATGTTACTTGTTTTTTCTCTCTTACAGTCTTCAATATTCTTTCCCTAGTTTCTGAACTTGTTGTTTTAGTGATGATATGTCATGGGGTAGTTCTATTTTGATCTGGTCTGTTTGGTGTCCTGGAGGCCTCTTGCATCTGTATGGGAATATCTTTCTCTAGATTTGGGAAATTTTCCATTATTATTTTGTTGAATATATTGCACATTGCCTTCGCTTGTACCTCTTGTCCTTCTTCGATGCCCATGATTCTCAAGTTTGGTCTTTGGATGGAGTCAGTGAGTTCTTGCATTTTCTTTTCACAGGTCTTGAGTTGTTTATTAATAGTTCTTTGGTTTTTCCTTTAATTACCATTTCATCTTCAAGTTCTGAGATTCTGTCTTCTGTTCGTTCTATTCTGCTGGATTGGCCTTCTGTTTTGTTTTGCACTTCTGTTTCATTCTTTTTTCTGAGGTTTTCCATATCCTGGAATGGAAGGGTGAGTGGAGATGGAAAGCAAGAAGTTAAAGAAAAGGGAAAAAGAAATAGACAAGTAGGAGAATACAGAGCAAGGAATCAGACAAGAAAGTTTCAAAGGTATAAACAGGGAGCATTAGTGTACTAATTGACAGTAAGCTGAACAGACATTAGAGAGACAGAGAGAGGATTGAAAATAAAAAATAAAAAGAATAAAGATAAGAATGACAATAAAAAATAAGTAAATGAAAGAAATATATATATAAATAAAATAAAATGAAAAATAGAAAATTAAAAAAAAAACAAAAAACCTCCAAGTTCAAATGCAATGAATTTCAGTCTTAATAATTTGGGTGTCTGTCTGTCTCCAATCCTGGGGATGGTGCCTCAGATGTTGTTCTGTAGTTGTCTCACCAAAGGGGACACATAAAGTAGAACAAAACTACACACACACACACACACACAAACACCCCACCAAGTGTCCCAAGTTCAAATGCAATACAGTTTCAGTAAGTTTTTCAGCATGCAGGTGCAATTCGGTTGTTCTCTCATCAAAGGTAGGGAGAAAAAGAGAAAAAAAGAAAGAGTCTGGAGACAGTTCTGAGAATGGTATCTGTGGCTGTGGCTTGCCTGCCCACTGCTGTCAGCCTGCTGTTGCTGGAGGCGTTATTTATGCAGATCTCTGGGGTGAGCTTAGCACTCATCTGGCCCTGCAGGCTTTGTTTACTCAGAGTTCTCCTGTGCGTGAGCCTCTGCTACAAGTTTTCCCTTTTCCAAGCACACTGGGGAGGGTGACAATACACCCGCATTCTCAGTCCTGCATGTTTATTTACAGTTCATGTGGGAGGTGGGTCTTCCCCCCTCTCCTGTGCAGTTTTCCTCCCACTGCCACTTTTACAAGCTTTCTGCTCCTGATTACTGGGCAGTGCTGCTGCTCCTGCCAGCCGCCATGTTTGTTTACAGTTCACGTGGGAAGTGAGTCTTCTCTCCTCTCCTGTGGAGTTTTCCTCCCTCTGCCACTCTCACAAGCTTTCCCATTCTTGGTTGCTGGGTGCGCGACCCGCCCCCACTCCCACCAGAGCCTCTCTGGCCTGCCCGGCTTGTTTATTTACAGTCCCAGGAAGGATTCCCTTCCCCCAATCTTCGGCGCTCAGTGCGCCCCACCCTCTTTCCCATGTGTCTTTATTGTTCTTATTGCTTATTAGTCAGTTTCTCTTCTTTCCCTGGGTGGAGTTCGGTCTGTCCAGGGGGCTTTGCTGCTCTGGCCCAGGCTTGTCTGTGGGAGTACCACGGTACCGCAAAGCTCACCTTGTCCGCATCTTCCCAAGCCGTCTGGGCACGGGTGACTGGCGGCCCGGGGGCCCTCCTTGTTTCTCCATTTAATGTGAAGTGGAGATACTCTGCGCTGGCTGGAGGTGTGGAGGGGTCAAAGTTTTGCCTCTTCTCAGTGATTTTGCCTGCAAAGTGTGTCTCCAGCATCTCTCCAAGATTTCACTATAGGAGGCACGCTTTCTGCTTCTTCCCTCTAGCTGCCATCTTGGAATCCTGCGGGTGAGCTTTTCAACCTTAGCACATTCTCTTTCTTACCTCCCAAATGGCATCTCACTGAATCCTGGAAAATATGAATGTGAGACTATTGTGACCCGGTTTGGCTTAGAGGTTGCTGTAGAATAAATGCTCTCTAATACCATATTACCAAATAACACAAACAACATTGCTATGGATGAAACTCACAGATGAGTAAAGCAAATGTGTGTTTTCTTATTCTCAAATTTTATTGTAATGTGCTAACAAACCTACAAGAACTTCTAGGGCCTCATTTCATTGGCACACATGCTTTTCCAGAAAAAAGAAAGAGAGACCTAGGTCTTCCCAACAGTAGAAAGACAAAGACTGAACTCAGACACACAGGCAGGAAGAGAGATTGGAGCAGTTTGGTGACTGAATCCAAGAGAAAAACTTATCATGGCTAGAGACATGGTTCAACTGGTAGAGTGCTTGCCTGGCAAGAGTGAGGCCCTGAATTCAAACTCCATAAAAAGAGAAAAATACTAAGAGAGAGAAAAAAAAATCTGTCAACTTATGAGGGCAAACAAGGAGTCAAAATGGTATTCAGTTATAAAAAATTAGTCAAAATAGGTAAATGAAACTGACAGGCAGAGAGAAAAATGTCCTATTCTTGTGAAATATTACATTTTCCAGCTGTCTGTGACAACCAAAAATTGCTACTCCTTTTTTTGTCTTTTCTTTCTTTTTAATTGACATAAAAGTTATATGACATTTATTCAGTACAGTGTGATAATTGATCCATGTATACAATTTGCAATGTAACATCATAGGGTAGTTACCATTTCTATCTCCTTCAAGATTAATCATTTCCTTGTGTTGGGAGACTTAGAGCCTGAGTTCCAATTCTTTATGAAATATGCAATAAATTGTTGTGAGCTACAGTCACCCTACATTCACACCCTGTGGTGTGGGACACCAGAACTCATTCTTCCTGTCTGCATTTTGGTATCCCTTATCCAGCCTTCCTCTATTCTCCCTTCTCCCATCCTCCCTAGCATCTAGTGACCTCATTCATGCTCTATTTGTATAAAATCCTACTCTTTTCCAAATGAACTTTCTTCCTTTTCCTTTAGCTGATCATCTCTTTATTTACTTGGAGTCCAGTGAGTTATCAGTATTAGCACTGCACATCTTGGTCCAGTCTTTAGTGTGTAATTCACACACATGGACACATCACTGTCATAATTATCCTCAGTTTCCTTATCTGAAAACAGTAGGTTGAAGCTCTAAGACAGTTTTCAGGTTTAAAATTTTATGATAACTTCATAAGAATTGTCAACCTCAACCAATTCATTTAAAATTATAAAGATGTAGGTTTGAATTACCAAAAAGAGGTGTTTGTTCCTTAGAACCCATGAGAGAGGCTTTCTTCTGTCAATTAATGAAGCATTTTAAGTGTGCTCTTAGGATCATTGCAGATCAAACTGACCTCTATCAAATTATTAAGCCAATTCCTTTACTACTGTCCAAAAGCAGTTGTCTCTCTTCTCATGCGGTTCTTCCTGACTTCCTTTTCCAAAGAAGCCTCTAATATTTGTGTCCATGTCTCCCTATGCCAAGTTCTTTTGTGTGCCTACATAGACAAGGTCCTCACAGTCCTTGTAGTTTTGTTGCCATATGACAATCTGAAATTTAAAAGTGAGAAAATCTACATGGGAATATTTGCTTCACTCATCTGTGAGTATCGTCCAGGGTCATTTTCTTTGAGTCATTTGAAAATGCAATGGAGTCATCCAAATTCAATTTTATAGAAACTTCTGAACCTACATTGGGTTAGGCTAAAGCCACCTCTTCTCACATTCATGTTTTCCAGTATTTAATAAGATGCAACTTTGGAGGCAAAAAATGGGATGTGTCAATATCGAAACCCCTGCACAGATGCATTATTCCACTTAGATCCAAAGATATTCATTACATAACACATTCTTTGGCATTGAAGACCCTATCATTTCCCTTTAACCCACTTACTGGATACAATAAGTCATGATCTCACCTAACAAGCAGGTTTAAAAAAGAGACTATCACTTATAAAACAAAAGAAAAGGAGCTCGAACCAATGATTGGATATTCTACAATGGGTTCTGCTATGGTTCCCTTCATGATGGCTGTGGCTTTCAGCAGGTGAGGTGTTGATGTGGTTTTACCAGGAGGTGGAATGCTGATGGAAACATTCTGGAACTGAGAACATTGATCTACTGGTTCAGATGTGACACCGGTCACCTCTGTAATAATTCACCGACTTCTGTCTATCAAAGAGCAGAACCAAGTGTTTGCTGGTTCCTCCTTTTCCAGGTTGTTCTTTTCAGAAGGATTAAACAGGGGGATTATTTTATCTTTATAACTATTAAAAGGAAGAGAAATATAAGTGTTTTAGGCATAGCTTCTTCAAATTAGATTAATTGATACTAATGAATTAGAAGATGCTTTGAACTGCTGGTAGTGGTTACTCAAATTTGGCTATGTTGTGATTCATGATTCATCTCTAGCAATATCTGAAGCACAGAACATGTTCTGGTTTCGAAAGCTAGGTCCTACCTGACATGTTTTCTGTCTTTATGCATGATTTTTTTTCGCTAAAATAAAGTTGCTCTGCATTATGTCATTGTTTTCATGACTACCAGGGGACTACTGGGAAGTAATTGAGGAAATTTGTAATTTGATGATGAAGACATTTATGGTTCCTCTCCATGCCTTTCATCTTTCCCTTACCTTTTCCTTCTCTGTTCCTCCTTATTCCTTAAACCCACCCAGGCATTCACGCATATTATTACTTCCTGAAAAGTGTAACTGAGACATTTGTTCTGCCAGCAGTGGGAAAATAATGCATTCCTCATGCCCTCTGTGACTGAGAACTCTTCCTGGAATTGTTCTCTCCCCATACTCCCAGCCCACTCACCCAGCCCAGGTCTATAAAGAGACCTGCTGCTGTGAACTTCCCACATTGCAATCTCCTCTGCAAATATGAAGCATCAACTCCTTCCTCCCTTCACCAGCCTTCTCCTTGTGACCTTGTTGTTTCCAGGTAAAATAAAAAGTGGCCTGGGACTGTGTGCCAGGAGCTCTGCGATGGGCACTTTGGTTATGGAAGACAGGCAGTGAGACACTAAGTTCTGGGAGCATTTTCGTGATGGGGCTTTTGGGCAGAAGTCTCTAAGATGGGTTGTTAGACACTTTGAATGTGCTGATGGATGGAGGAGAAAGTCAGAGGAGAAAGTTCTTCCTTTAGCTGCATTTTCATGGTGATGTCTAAGACAAATGCTCAGCTTGGCTATGATGAGGTACACTGACACATTGTTCCCTGCACATGCTTTGCACACACCATTCATCTCCCCTTGCACACACACATATGTGCACATTAGTGCACACACAAGTAACACTTGTACCCTTTCCAACGCACCCCATCACATTGTCCAACTTCACCTACGTCTTAGAGGTTCCTCATCCTCATAGGTCTACTGAATGGGAGAGCTCTTAACCCCGCTTCTCTTCTATATTTACATTTCAACAGGATTGTCCAGTGTCTGGTCTCTTAAACACTCAGGCACAGAAGATTCCCATGACCTCAAAGAAGAATCTCCTAGAGAAGAAACAAACAGGTCTCCCTTGTTACACCACCTAGTAAAACGCTACTTACTACCACGCACTCCTCCTTTTCATGGTAAGTTAGGTGGCAAAGTGCTTGACCAGTTCATCCACTTGGGAAATGCTGAATGAATGTGATGGGAAGTGACTGAGGGGATGGGATGGGGCAAGGAATACTTACTTGGAGAAGACTTGGTATGGGTGGTTCAGTCTGCCATACCTTCAGGAAGGCCAAGGGCTCTTGTACCCTCTGCTGTGGTTGGATCCTATAACTTGGGAAAATTGAGATCCCAAAAGGTGACTTATCTAAGTCTACTTCTATAATTTCTGACTTCATTCAAACACAGTCTCTAGGGAGGATGATAATGATAGATGATTCTCCTCCTGCTAGATTGAATCCTTTCCCTGGTTCTTGGAGGTCATTCACTCAACAGGAAATTGCTGAATACCTGCTAAATGTCAGGTGCCAAACAAGGTTCAGCAGGTGCTTCCTGGGAATGGGGGCAGAGGACACACTGCACTGTCAATCTCTGTGAGTGAAGAGGGGACAAGGAATGGGAAAGGACCAGCAGCCCAGGCCACTCTTTTGGACAAATTCAGGCTCCTGATCTGTCCCCAAACTGCTGTCCATGACTAGCTTCTTCAAATACGTACAGCCTAGAGGACACAATCAATCCTGAAATCCGCTTAATCCCAAACTTATTGCTGGGCCTTAAACAGGGAGAAATTGGATCAGAATCTCAGTGGAAAAGGAGAAAAGGATGTTTGCAAATTGCTGGTGAAATCCCATAATTAAAGTCCCACACATTTAATTGCTGTCTTATCCTGTCCTAGCTTCCATCCCCTTGGAACTTCCCTCCAGTTCCAAAGGTCTCACTAACTTTGATTTTCTCCCAAGGGAAGGGAAAAATAAAATGCAGCGATTTCACTGCTGATTTATAAATAGGTGTAACCTGAGGCATGTGCAGTTGAGTCCAAGAGCATGTCACGGGACAGGGCTATCACTCCCTTTTGGTTAGTGAGGGAACTAGGAAACTAGAAGGATCAGAGCTATATGTCTAGGGTTTTTATAGTTTATAATTTGAAACTATGAACTATAGAAATAGCTCATACTTTCCCCCCATCCTTTAATCCGTTTGATTCTTAAAACAGTCTTAAGAAGTTAATGTTGGAAATTTCTTTACACAGAACCTGAACCGAATTTCAAAATTGTCAACTGTAGGAGAAGTGAAGGCTTCTGTCAAGAATATTGTAATTATATGGAAACACAAGTAGGCTACTGCTCTAAAAAGAAAGACCCTTGCTGTTTACATTTGAACTGATGTTGATGATACTGAGCCAAAGATCTCCCCACCTGCCTCGTCCCCACCTGCCTCGTCTCCTGGGCCACATTGTCCATCCAAATGCAGTTTTTTTTTTGAGAAGTAGCTGCACAGGAAAATGTGGAGGCATCCCCACCCATGCCAGGCAGTCTAAACATTTTATTTGTGGCAAAATAAATGACAAGGACTTGCAACACATGAATTTACAAGGAGTGATCTAGCTTGATATGTACAACCTTGTCAAAATCACACAATTTGTACTGGTAGGTATGGATATAATAAATTTTCATAGGAAATCATTCAAATGATGTGTTCTTTTATTTAACAAATGTGTTTTTTTAGGCACTGAGAAATACTGTGAATTGGAAACAAGAATAAGATATGTGGGAGACAAATATCTAAACAAATAAAAACAATAAAATGCTACTTATGTCTGGGCACCAGGGGCTCACACCTACAAATTTCTGAGAGGCAGAAATCAGGAGGATTGTGGTTCAAAGCCAGGCCCAGCCCAGCAAATAGTTCACAAGACCCTATCACGAAAATATCCAATACAAAAAAGGGCAGGCAGAGTGGCTTAAGTTGTAGAGCACCTGCCTAGCAAGTGTGAGGCCCTGAATTCAAATGTCAGTACCAACCAAAAAAAGAAAAAAATGCTACCTAGGCTCTTGTGTGTTTGCATCCTAGGCAATATGTATAGCAGACATATTTAAGAGAATAAAAAACGGCTCTTGGGGAAATCTGACAGGGACTTTGGGTAATGATTAGGAATTTATTAAGTTGGGGGAGAGAGACAGATTTCCAAGAGGAGGGTGCAGTTTATACAAAGGAATGGAGGCATGAACTTGTGGCTAGCTAAGTAAATGGGATGTCCAGCATAGCTGCAAAAGAGAGAGTATTAATGAACCCATAAGGTTCCTGTACAGACATTATACTGGTGACCTCAGACTACTAAACAAGAGTTGGCTAACATGTGTTCCAGGAGAGGAACATGATCAAATTTTAAGTTTTTAAATGTTTTTTCTGATAACAGAATTAGGAATGCACTGGGACTGTGTGAGACTAGCAGCAGAAAGTCCCGACAAGAGGTGTCTGCAGCAGTCGAGGTTAAAGGAGAGCCATCCTGACTAAAGTAGACATGATGTGAAGAAGACAAGAATCGGAGACAGTTCTAAAGAGATGGAGTTTATAGGTCCGGTGACAGGGAAGAAGGAAGGGCAATCAAATGGAACAGAGTTGTGCTAACCAAGTCTCCCCACACAAGACATAAGGAGCACAGAGAGATTGGTTTGGATGGGTTGAAATTGGAGGTTGTCATGGACATTTAGTGAGTAGTTGAATGGATTTATGTAAATCCCAGGAGAGAAGAGAAGAGGAGGAACACAAGCAGAAGTCATTCTCCAGGAAGTAATAAGAAGTCTTTAATTAGAGAGAGCTTTCTGGGAGAGAGAACTCTATAATTAAGGTACAGCTTTGTTTTGAGGGGAGGAAGGGCAATGCTGAAGAATACTAATGTTTCAGTGAGGACAGAAAATGGGGAAACATGGAAGGATTTGGAAAGGACAGATGGGAAGAAGCACCATTCTAGATGAGGATGGAAGGTACTCCAGGAAAAAGTGACACCTGAGACAATAGGAGGTGATACTGGAAACCAGAGAAGGATGCTGCATCTGTCTGTCTACCTTTTTCTCAGCTAGAACACCTAGTTAAAGATTGGGCATCTGGCTTCTAGATTGAGTATTGGATGTTTGGCTGTAGAATTTCAGTGTCCCATAAGTGATGAGAATGAAAACTTACTTAAGGAAGGCTTTTGTTTCTTTGGGGGTAAGAGTTTAAAAAGTGATTACTTAAGTCAGAGGAGTAGAAGAATATGCATCTATATTAGGAGAGATACCCAAAGGAAGAATGAAGTTTAGATGACTGAGAAAGATGTGGGCAAAAACTAGAGTCCTCTCTGCTAAAAGCAGGGCTAATTACCTCGTCTATATCCTCAAATCTAATAATATCTCAGCTTTCTTTCATTCACTCACTCATTCAACAAATATCTAGTAAGCATCCTCTCTACCCAAAGTATTATTCTAAGTATCATATGTTAAATAATAAATAAAACCCCTTGCTCTCATGCATCTCACATTCTCACTGGGGAAGCACACTCCAAGAAAGACATAAAAGTAAAATATATGATAGGTTTGAAAATGGTAAGCAGTATGAAGATAAAAAAAAAAGTTAGGGAATGGAACACAAATTTTCAGGCAGAAGGTTGACATTTTAGAGAAAGCAATGGCAGAAGGTCTTGTTGTGAAGGTAGCTATTAGACCCAAAGGAGGTGAGGAGGTGAGCCACCTCTATCTGATGGGTAATGAGCATTACAACTGGAGATTCAAGTAGAGATGCATGGAGGAAAGAGTGTGTTTATTATATTTGAGGAATGATAGGAGGAGAGCAGAATGGCTGGAGAAAAAAGGAACAAAAGGACAGGGTGGAGGAGAAATCCTAACAATGATCTCATAGTCCAATGGGATGACAATGAGCACTGCAGAATAGAGAATTTTCTCTCCTGGGGCTTTGGGGAAGAGGTTCACTGTGTTACAGTTGGATTGAGTGTTGGAGATTTTTTTATTTTGTTTTTCATTTTGTAGTTCTAGGCTTTGAATGCGGGGCTTAATGCTTACAAGATAGGTGCTCTACCACTTGAGCAATGTCTCCAGCCCTTTTTGCTTTGGCTATTTTGGAGCTAGGGTCTCATTTTTCATCAGCCTGAACCATGACGCTATTTATGCTTCCTGCATATCCTAAAATCATTGCTAAGGCAAATTTCAGGGAAATTTTGATTTTTTGTCAGTCTCAAGGTTTCATGGCTTACATTTAGAGTAATTAATTCTCTTACATGTGCATATCCAGATTTTAATAAACATTTATTAAAGAGGCAATCATTTTCCTAATGTGCCTTCGTAGTTCCCCTGTTGAAAATCTGATAATTTCATGTGCTTGAGCTAATTTCTGGGTTCTATTTTCTGTTCCTTTGGTGCATATGCCTTTTTTCTTTTAATGTGTTATTTCTTTTCCTTGTCTGTTCTTGCTAGTAATGGGTGAAGAAGTAACAGAGGGTATCCTTATTGTTCACTGGATCCTAATAAGATAGTCTTGAGTTTTCACCATTGATTAATGATTCTTGGTGGGCAGTTGTTTTTAATTTCAACATTTTGCTAGTATGGCCCCTCCCCTCTGTCCTGTAAGATTGGTGCTAGACAAAATCTGCCCATAATCTTATGGAAATTTCTCCATGTATAATAAGTCACTTTTGTTTCCCTGCTGCCTTCAAAATTCTTTCTTTTATCTTTAACTTCTGACCACTTGATTGTAATGTGTCTCTGATGAGTCTCTAGATTCTCTTGTGGACTGTACATCCATTCATCCTGGTGCTTTGTTCTTTGTCACCCTTAGGGCTCCAGTGTATCTGCCTACTTCATTTGCTCTCAGCCAGTTAGTTATCTCTGAAGTAAGACAGCAGGAGTTGTGAGAAGGCTTCTGAAGGACAAAGGCCGTGTGACTGCCTGCTTTGTCAGTTTCCAGATGTCAGATGATTAACGCCCTGGTCTTCTGGGAGTAGCCAGGAAAGCAGTGGTTGCTGCATGTGCAGTTAAAACTCTTCAAGGCAGAAACTGGGAGCTGGGACTCTTTGCCTTACCACTCTGCGTTTGGAGTGGGGCACAGAAGTACTCTTGTGTTTGTTTAAAACTGCCCCCTACCCCAGTCCAGAGGACTCTAAAATCCAAAGCCCCATTCAATCCCAGAGCTAGGTAATACAGAAGTCAGTCCCATAAGTGGAAGTTGCAAATATTGGAATACTCAGTTTTGGAAAAATTCCTTCCAGAGAAAAGTTGGAGACCTTGTTTTATTGCTGGAACAAAACAGGTAGAAGACAGTGGAAATGTCCTCTTCCATTCAGGCCCAGAGGCTGTTTGTCACCTGCCTCATCAGCTCCTAATGCAGACAAGTTAGAGGCCCAGTCCTTAAGCAGCAGGTGGGCGAGGGTGGAAACAAATTCTTTCCAGGAAGAAACTAAGAACTGAGAGTTATTACTTGTTTTCTCTTACTGAATTCAGAGGGTTGCCCACCGAAGTGTCATCTGACTTATCTAAAATCACCTGTCCTGTGGTGTCGGGAGATTTGTGAATCCAGAGCCCATCAGCTCCACAGCTAAGTGACCTAAAAGCCAATCCCTCAGCCAGAGCACTGCAGGTTGGGTTTTTGATGCATGGACAAACCTCTTCCCCAGAGGAGTTGGAGAGCTTGTTCCACCTCTGGAGCAAGTCAGGGGAGAGAAGGCATGTGAGCCTCCTACACTCTTGCTTAGCATCTTGGAGGAGTATTGTTTCCTTGTCCCTTTGGGTCCCACGTTCAGGCTAGTTAGAAGCCAGGTGTATAGGCAAACCTCTCCCAGGTATAAACTGAATGTTTGGTATTTGACCTGTTCTCTCTGGGCTGATCCTGAGGTGGGAGGATAGCGGCTGAAAGATCTTGCAGGTCTGTTTAAGATCATTTCTGTTGTCTTTGTGCTGTAGGGACACCAGTGAATGCCCAGTCCACCTACTGCCACAGCCATGTGATTCGGGAACCCAAAACTTGGGTGGGATGTGTGTGAGGTCCAATGCCTCACTCTTTAGGGAGATGCTAAGACTCCATGCTCCATTGTAAGGCACTGTGCCTCAGGTGTGATTGTGGCAAGATTGTGTCTTATCTTTTCCTATCTGTTTTGATGTGGCTATTTTCTCAGTTGCTCAGTCTGTAGGAGTCACTAAACTAGATTCTAGCTTTGTCTCAGAGATATGGTTCTGTATATAGATGTTTGTTTTATAAGTTCATGGAAGCAAGGAAGTCTGGAGCCTCTGATTCTGCCATCTTGTTAATGTCAACTCCATACACTCTCGACTACTGCACAGTATAACTTTTTCACTTGTTTATTGACCATATTTTCTCTTCTGTAAGTTTTAGTAACTTTACTGGATTTATTCTCATCTAAGTATCTATAGCTACCTTTACATTTTTCTTCCTTCATCAGTTTCTTCAATCTCTCTGGAACGTCCACTGTTTATCCTGGAGCTACCCTCCCTTATCTATTGTCTTTCTACCATAATTTCCAAACCTACCCATTTTGTTCCCTACTTCTCAGATATTTCTTTTAAATCACAAATTTCACATCCTGTGGTATTCTTCAACCTTCTACTATTTTTGAATTTTCAAGTTCAGTATTAGATTTTACTTATTTTTAAATACTCTCTATTCTGTAAATAGTGGTTTTTTCTTTCCTTTCTGAAAGTGGGCCTTTATCATGGGGTGTACCTCCCACTATATTGACCAACTCTTGCCCATGTTCTCATTAGGAACGAATGCACAAAAACTCTAACAAATTCTCTGCCTATTCCAGATCACTTCAGTCTCTTCCACTTTTCAAAGTGCTTCTTCCACTTGAGCATTAGAATTTTATACAGACTCCAAACTCTAGTTTCCCAATCAGGCCTGTTCTAGAGATCTTATTGGTGAGCAGGTAAGGAGAAGTGAGGAATGTGAAATAATGAAGGAATTCCATGAACAAATCTATCTGTTGTTTATAATGAGTGGTGATTATCTTAAGCTAAAATCAATTATTTTAAACAGTGACTTATGTTGCAAAGTTCTGAGCCTGTCATTATTTTCACATCTGTAAAGTTCGTTCTCATGAGTGAAGAATACTTTGGATATTACTATGAACATATGCCTGGGGTGTGATCAAGATACCAGGGCTCAGAAGGAATAAAACTCAGTACACAGATCCCTTTCCAGAACACTGCCTTTCCATGTGCCTTCACCAAGAAGATATTCCAAACTTCACTCACATACAGGCACACTTACACAAGAGGCTGACGCCTGGGGACAGTAAAGGTTTGATTAAAAACTAATACTTAATATAAAACCAGAAACACAGATAATTTACATAACCTCTTAGTAAAGCAATCTATTACTATGTAAGAAATGAAATACTTGTTCACATTGTCACTGTTATTCTGCTTCTCAGAAATTACCATCAGAAAATCATTAAAATATTCTTGAAAAACTTTTTGAAATAAACTTTAAGTATTCAAAATGGAGGAATGTCTTAGAAAACTATACTACATCAAATTAGGGAGATATCACGTATGCCTTATATATAATAAACATAAAAGCAATGAAAAGTCATAGAAATGCTTAAATAAAAATTTCAGGATACTTGTCCTAGAAATTACAAAATACAAATGCTCATTTGTTTAATGCAAAAATCAATTGTGGGAAAAAATCAGTAAGAATTCTAATCTTAAGATTATGGGTGGTTTTTAATTTTTTGTTTGTTTGTTTGAAAACATACTGTCAAATTACTTCACAACTCTGCATTTTATTCTTTAAATATACATTATAAAAAACAAAGGCACTAAAGATATATACATATGGGTAAATAAAGTCATCATTTGATCACTGGCAGAGAATTTCAGGTAGATTTAAGTTACACCAAGTCATAAATTTAACTTAAGGAAGAACTTTCTTGCATTAAGATGATAAAACATTAAAACATTATTTAATGCTTTGGAGTCTATGTTGGAATTCATTTAAAAAATAAGTAAAATGATTGTTTTCAATTATTTGTGGTAATTTTTGCATTTCTGCTTGGAGTTAAGGAAAAGAACATACTGACCTCTCAAGATGAGTTTTGAGTCATCAACTCTACTAGTCATAGTGTTTTTGATCTTTTCACAGGAGCTATTTAGCACAGAACCCTTAGCAGTGACAAGGCTTTATGAACACCAGTTGTACCCTAGTGGGAAGATCCTCTATCCAGCAAGTCACCTTAGATCATTACAGGGGCAGTGGTAACACAGATGAGACCCTTGTGTTCTGATCTCCACACCCACGTTGCACTCATGATGTTCTCTTGAACTATGCCCTTCATGCTCTCCCTCAGCTTTGATCCCTCTACCTCATTCATTGTTCAAAGCCCCTCCAAAATTGGGAAATCCACTTTCTTCTTGGGGCCCATGGTCTGCTAGGCAGGCTCAGTCAATCCTGCACCCCCTTGGCTTTCTAGAACTTAAATAATGACCACACCTGTTTTTCTCCCTGTCCATACAAGTAGTGCTCACTACAGCCACGTAGCCTGGGCTGCTTAGGCTTGGCTTCTCTCCATTACTTGGATCATGAGAGATGAACTGCGGGAGACCCAAGAAAAGTCAGTGAGAGTCAATCTCAACATGCTGAGCATGGTGGTTCTTGCCTGTAGTCTTAACTGTGTGGGAGATGTAGGTAGGAGGATTGTAGCGTGAGTCCAGTTACAATAAAAAACGGAACCTACATGAAAAATAACTGAAACTAAAAGGGTCTGGAGACAGTTCAAGTAATAGAGTGCTTATCTAGCAAGTTCAAGGCCCTGAGTTCAAATCCAGTATAGGAAGGAAGGAAGGAAGGAAGGAAGAAAGGAACTTTCTCCTCTCAGGGAAACTCCTTTAGTAACAAGAACAAATTTAGTATGTTCCAGTAAAGAGAGACTGAGTTTACTAACACAGGGTCTGCCTCTTTCTTGGCAGGACAAAATAATTCTCTAGAGTAACACATGAATAACATCAGCATTACCTACAAGGACCAGAGGGGTAGGAATTGGCCTTAGATGTGGAGAAACCATACATAGGCTCCCAGTGAGGCAGAGGTTGAGTTCCTCAGAGGGTTCTGACAAATGGGTCTGTTAGGTTTAGGTCCTTTGGTGGGTGCTCTGATGAGACATATCAGCCAGTGCTTTCAAGATTTTAGGAAAACCAGAAAGCCATGGGTGGGGATGTTGGAATCTGCTCTCTCCTGAATCTGCTTCCTATGTACTTTGCTACTTGGTCTTCACCTTCCCCCTTCTCCATTTCTGAGAACTCCCTTAGCAAAATCTAGTCATTGCTTCCTACATTCCTACCCAAACACCTGTGATGAGCCAGTTACTATTTCTATTTTACTAAAAGACAAATTAAGGGCAGAGAGTTGAACAACACCAGAAATACTCATTTTGATGCTCTGTTTAACTCTTAATGAACACAATAGATAAAAGTGTCCTTTTACCCCTGAGCTGTTTGTGACAATCAATGAATGTGTTTGTGTGAATGAGCAATGTATCTTGGTGAGCAAGCAGCATGGCCACAGGTGGGAAAGACAAATAGAGATGTGTCCATAAGATCCAGGTGCCCAGGCAGCTGCTGGGCAAAAGGAACATGGCAGGGGAGCTTGGCATACTCTCTTGTGATGAGTTTTGATGAGTGTGGAAGAGAATGAAGATTTAGCAATCATTATTTTTATTAAGACAAAATTCTCTTATGATTCCTACAATGGATCTTTTTTCTATAGGGAAACTCTTTTACTGAGTCTTCCCAAGGATCACCTCCTTCCCAATAATAGCTTTTGTTTTGTAGTGTTTATTCATATACTCTGTTGGTTGAGTTTTCTCTCTGCTGGCAAATAGGTTAATTCATTCAACATATGTTTACTGAGTACACACAACATAACAAGCACTGTTGTAGGTGCTAAAGATGAAATAAAAAACCAAATACACAAAATCTTTTCCGACATGGACTTTATTCTCTAGTATGTTAGATAAATGAGTGAGATAGAGTAAACAGCAGACTGTGTTTATTTGAGAGTGGTAGAACCTTATATGGTAGGTGGATGGAATTTCCATCTCAATTCTAATTATAATTATGCATCCATTTAATGAAATTGGCTAGACTAACGTTAAAGTAAAAACCCTTTATGATATTTGGGCAGCAGCAACACAACCTTGGTGTTCTTCCAGCAGACCATAACAAAAACTGGGCGAAGACATTCTGCACCATTTGCCACAGCATACTGCAAAGTTTTGGCACCTTAGAGCCTTAGCACTTGTATGCCTGGGTATATCAAAAGAATCACTGCCTATTATTTCAGGGGACCAGAAGAAGCTCCAGTTCATAAAGCTGTCCCATAGAGATATTAATCACTTACTAAACATACCTTATTGCTAACATGGTGCTTGGGATTTGAGGTACCTTTTATGGTTCTTATTATGCAGATATAGAACCCAATGCTAAAATTAATGGCTAAACCAATGTGGTTACTTAATGAATGGGAACATCACAAGATCTAAAATATTAAAAAGAATAAAATAAAACAATAGAAAGAACACTGGACTTGGTTGTTAAGAGTGGGTAGTATGGAAGATTGTCCTGTCATGAAGTCCGTCATTCTTATCATCATCCTTAATGAAGTGCAGAATATTAATGTCAACAAGATAATAATACCTGTTCTCCTGCCAAGGCTTTCAGTACTGAGGGCCTGTGATTTAAGTGACAGAACCTGATGACAGAGGCATGATGATGCATGATGAAAGCATAAGAGGGATGGAGATTTAAAATTATGACCAAAAATGTGGAGAAAAAGAACACTGCATAAGGAATAGAAGACTTAATGCATTGATATGAGTTGGATAATATTCACAACATTTCTGTTTCCTTAATCTTAAAACTAGAATAAATTCTCTGTCTACATAGTGAAACTGCTGAAAAAAACCCAAAGCTTATAAAAGTTGATTTTTAACTCTAAAAAGTATACAAAACAAAACATTATTATTAACTAATTCTACAAAATAAAACCAAGATCTTTCTATTTGTCTTCATCATATAACTTTTCATGTCTTGCACTCCCATGGAACCCAGATAAGAAATACAGGAAACACCATTTTTTGAGTACCTCACTCTAATGGTCATTTTCAATAGGATTTTTTCTGGCAACAAATTTATATATCATTTTCATTTTTATTCAGTACTATGTATTATTATTATTATTATTAGTGAGTTTTAGAGCTAGAATCAAAGTGTCACATAACCTCTGGACTCTAAATGAATCACAGTGCATCATTTTACTGATAATAGAATTGAACCCCTAGAGAGATGATTGATCTGCCCTCAGAACCTATCAGGGTTCAGTAAGATTTCAGCACAAATACACTGGTCATGGTATGTTCTCAATTTTATAATATTAGTGAAATAACTAGTTTTGTTTGAAAATTAAATTGTGCCAAGGAGGAATTAATCACATGCTTCCACCTGCAGACATGAAGGTGGAACTGAAAGCATCTTGCATTTGATTTCACAGGGTGCATTCTCTGTCATATGGTGGTGGGCAGAGGGATTGGTGCTGGTGAATGTGTGAGTAGCATTACAAGTCTTTGCAATGGTAGAAGAAAAACACTTGCTTATTGTGAAAAAATCTGATTCCTGGAACTGCAATCAATCATCCCTGTGTCCTCAGGTAGGTCGATCTCTCTAAGCTGAGAGAGATTTTGACAGTACAGTGTTAGCAGTTCCTTCCTATACTAACATTACATGATTTCAGAAATCCTCAAAGTTTTGTTTTTTATTATGGAAAACTATACACAACACAAAATTTACCACTTTAACCATTTTAAAGTGTACAACTCAGAATTGAGTACATTTGTAATGATGTGTAATCATCATCATTTCTTAGTTCGAGAGCTCTATCATAACCCCAGAAGACCATAACAATTAAGCAGGCTCTCCCCATCCCCCTTTTCCACTCACTCACAACCACTAATCTGCTTCTGCCTCTATAAATCTGCCAGTTCTGCATATATCATGTAAATAGTACTGTATTATAAGTGAAATGCTGTTCCTGGCTTAGTCTCGAAATCAGAATTTCTTGAGGCTTATCCATGCTGTGGTAGATTCAAAACTCTTTCCTTTTTCTGACCAAATACTGTTTCATTGTGTGAGTATACCACAATTTAACTGTGCATCAGTTAGCTCACACTGGCATGTTTCTGCTTGGGATTGCTGTGAACAGTGCTGCTATAAACATTCACTTAAGGATTTGTCTGAACACTGTTTCCATTGCGTGCATGTGTGTACCTAGTAAAATTGGTAGGTCACATGTTTAGCTCTACGCTTAGCTTACAGAGGAACTGAATAACTCTCTCACACCTGCTTCACAGTTTTCCATCCTCACCAGCAATATTTGAACATTCCAAATTCTCTATATCTTCATCAACAATTGTTATTTTCAGTTTTTAAAATATTTTATGACAACTTTGGTCGATATAAAATGCTATCACTTTGTGGATTCGATTTGGAATTCCATAATGACATTGAGAATTTTTTCATGACATGTCTATGTCGTCTTTGAAGAAATGTCTACACACATGACTTTTCCTGTTTTTAAGTGGGCTTGTCTTTTTTATTGAATAATATCAAATTTCCCTTAGTATCTAAAAAGTTTGCTAATCTCAAATGCTTGCAAAATCAAATGTATTTTTCCTGTCCTCTTCTCACAGTG
Source organism: Castor canadensis (assembly GCF_047511655.1). NCBI lineage: Eukaryota > Metazoa > Chordata > Mammalia > Rodentia > Castoridae > Castor > Castor canadensis. Next base: position 109,718,741 of record NC_133399.1, read on the forward strand.
TCCTTTTCTATTCATCAGTATGATGCTTATTCATCTTGATCATTTTCTCGTGTGTTGGGACAAACTGAGCTGTAAATTCAGATTTGAGTTTCATTTAACTATGCGATCATATAAAACTATGAACACATCACCAGATATTAATGAAGTTAGACAAAGAGCTTGATTTTCTAGTTTATTTCTAGATAAACTCTCTAGAAATATTTATGAGATTCTCTGTGGGAATCAGTGCTTTCTGAGTCTGTTACTTGGAAATAGTTAAATCTGGAGAAGAATATGGATGATAAAACTTTATACTATGAATTGATTTCTCCCCCAGGTGAGTTGATTTTCCAACCTTGCTCATAAGGTTTTCGTACTCTACAGAAAATTTCTAAACTACAATTTCACAACTATTTATTTATTTATTTCACAACTATTTAATTAGTGGCTGTGCTGCAATATATCATCCAGCTCTATGTTAATTCTCTTCTAAATATTGCATATGAAGGAGAACATATGACTGAAAAACAAAAATTTTAAAAGCTGCAAGATGTGGCAACACATTACTTCAATCCTAGCAGTTGGGAAGCTGAGGCAGGAGACCATGAGTTCCAGACCTTAGCCCTAAAGCAAATGCAATAATATTATTGGACATGGGTCACACGCCAAGGGGAGAGGATGTTCAGGAGGAATAGGGATAGGTAGGAAACCCAAAACTTGAAAGTGTTTGATGTGTTCACTGTAGAGGAGCTAATATAGTAATCTTAAAACATCACTATGGGAAGGTGACCCGGAAGTAGTGAAGAGGTCAGGTAGAGATGAATCAATTAGGGTTGTAATACACTTGTGCATGGAAGCAATGCTAGGAATCTCTCTGTGTAGCTATCCTTATCTCAACTAGCAAAAATGTTTTGTCTTTCTTATTATTGCTTGTGTCTTCTCTTCAGCAAAATTGGAGAAGAGGGCAGACAGGTTCCGCTTGGAAGCAAAGGGGTGTGGGGGAGAGGGTGGGAGTCATGGGGGGAGAAATGGCCCAAAAATGTATGCACATATGAATAAATGAATAAATAAAACAAAAAAATAGATAAAATTTTTGTTTTTCTTAAAAAAATTCTCTTCTAAATAAAGTGCACTATAAATAGAAAGAGTGGATATAACATAAAACACACATTCTATTGTCTTGTCTATCAAGCTGACCTCTTAACAATGAATTATATGTTTGGATATATATGCTCTAATCTTGTAAAATCTTGTATCTTAAATCTACACTCCCATCTATGAGCAGAAATATATTCAAAGTTATAATTATTTGTAGGGACCATTGAACATAGAGTATAATCTTGGTGTGGAAGCCAATATTCCTGAGGGTCAAATGAAACTTATTGTGCCTTTATTAAAGAGGAAGACCAGAGAGATGTTCAGAACAATTGTTCCACAGTGAAAGAAGTTTAAATTTTAATAGATTAATTACTTGCACAGTTAGATCCTTATGTATGCACATATATTATTGCATCTGCCTTATAATCATTAATTCATGGCTACCATTTAGAGTAAGCTTCCTCTATTTTGTCTATTTATATATTTCAAAGAAGCAAAACCAGCTTGTGGTATGCTGGAGATCTGCCCCAAAGTCTCAGGTGTTTTTACAAGGCCCATAAAGTCTTATGAATCAAGCACCCATTGCCAGGGCCTACTCCCTTTGACTATCACTCCAGACCCAGATGCTTCCAAATGAACATCTGACCCTCCCCTCTTTTGGATGATCTTATTGTTCACTTATGTAACAGGTTCAGGACCAAGCTAGACATCTATTTTCCAGGTCAATTATGTTTGTTTTAGACTCTTTAAAAACAGTGGAAGATGGCCCACAAGAATATCGTGAAACTCTTATAAAGAATGAGAAAGCATCCCATGTTTGTTTTTAAAAAAATTATCAAAGCATACCAATAAAAAAAGGAAAGTCTGTAATAACATGTAAAGTTTGCTAGTGTTATATCAATTGGAGGTATAGGTTCACGTATGCTTGTGTATAAATTGGAAACCTCTGGAAAGATTAATGAGAAAATAGTAGATTGCCATGGCAGCTTGGAGGACAGGCTAGAAGAAGACTTGCTTTTCACTTTTCAGTTTTTGTCAAGAGAATTTTCAGAGAAATAAATTCAGGTAATCCCAGAAGTAAAATCAAGTAGGAACAAGATGTGTGGCCATATCGACTGTGTGTTTCAGCAACTTCTACAACATAAACCTACATGAGGAATTGGTCCTACTGGCCTCTCGCCCAAGACCAGACTCCTAAAGAGACTACCTTATGTCCTCTAATCTGAGGATTGTCATCTCCATTCTTCACCCACAGGGCCCTACCAATGTGCCTCCATGTACAGCCGACATAACCTTGTGACTCCCTGTTTCCTCTAGACAATCACTTCAAGTAGGGAGAAGTCTGCCTTCTTCTCTCAAAGAAGAAAACATCCTGGCTCAAGGTGAATCATTTAGTTTTGCAAAGTTTTAGAATAATATGCTATTTTACATCTTGCCTTCCTTTTCCACTAAGCCTATTTGTGAGGTCCATTCATGTTGTATGCATCTATAGTTTTGCTCTGTCATTGTAGTTTTCTTTTTTGTCTTAGTAAAAATATGTAACTGTATTTGTTTACCATAAACAATTTTATTTGTACATATTAATTACACAACGTGAGGGGTTTCACTTCTGTACATCCATATAATGTACTTTGATCCTATTTACCCCTCTTTGCCTTAATTACCTTTCTCACATTTTTTTGTTCACCCAATGCTAATGTTTGAACTCCAGGCCTCATGCTTGTTGGGCAGACACTCTATCACTTGAGCCATCTCTCAGTCTTTTTTATGTTTTATTTATTTTTGGGGTAACGACTCATATTGATCTCTAGGCCGTGATCTTCCTATGTATGCTTCTGGTGTAGCTGGGATAACAGGCGAGCACCACTGCACCCAGCTTTTATTGATTGAGATGTAGCCTCACAAACTTCCCTCCTAGGCTGGCACTGAATCATGATTCTCCTAATCTCCACCTCTGGAGTAGCTAGGATTTCAGGCATAACCCACTGTGCCTGGATTCTTCCATTTTTTAAATGAATGGGAAATTAATAGGAAAACATTAGTCATTTAATTACTGCCATAATATACTATTGAAGCTGTGTTCTTTTGACAGTCTAATGACTTATACACAATAAACATTCTTTTACTTGCCTCTTGGTGTACCTGGGCCTTTATTTACATTGGTTATTCATGTGGGAGTGATATTTCTGAGTCATAGACTCTCTGTGGGCTCAACTTTGGTGGCTATTCCCCAACTGAAAGCTTTTTGGAGGCAGAGGACAGACCTTTACACAACTATGTCTCTGTCACCTATCATGGTACCTGGCACTAAGTAGCCACTCCTCAGTGTTACCTCTCTTTCCTCTTTGAACTCACACACCAAGTTATTGGTGAACCCTTACTTCTAGGGAATGCCAAAATGCCTAGTTCTAGGGAGAAAGGAAAGACTACTCAGCACCTTCTGCCCACAGCCTTACTCAGTAGAGCAAAGGAACTCGCTCATTCCTGATCAGTGTTCTGGAAAACCTATAAAGGTCCCATTGTCCTCTTCACCCCACATCACTGTAACATTCATCATTCTTGCTTTCAGACACAGAAAGGCAGAAAGGTCCACAAGAGCCTTAAAACATGAGAGTCCTCTTTGTTTTTGCTGTTTTCTTCTGTTTGCTCACAAACATCAAAGGTAAATCTCTCCTGGGTAGCCATGGGGAAGGCAGTGCAGGAATCCACCTTTTGTTTGTGTTAATGTGTGGACAGTGTGGGGTGTCTGTCCTTGTATGGTTAGTAGGTAAAGGTGGACAACTTTGGGGCTCAGACCACTTTAATCTCAATTATGAAGAGTTTTTTTAAAAGTTAAATTAGGGTTATATGTGTTATACACAAGGCAAAGACTGTCTGAGAAAAATTTTCACAAAGAAGTTACTATATTAACAAGTGGCAGAAAAGAAAGACTACTCAGTACCTTCTGCCCATATCCTTACTCAGTAGAGCACAGGAACCAGCTCATCCCTGGCCAGTGTTCTGGACAACCTATAAAAGTCCCATTGTTCTTTGATCAACAGAATCAAAGACCTTCTATAGCAGCCCCATAGTCCACAGACAGAAACCAAAGGTGCAGAGTAACTGTTAACTTACTGTTGTACAGTGAATACTTATGGTCATAGAAGGTCTTCACCCTTATAACAATAATCCATAGGTTTCATATTTACTCTGCTTCATAGATGAGAACACTGAGAGCCATTTAAATGAATTGTCCAGGGAGAGAAAATGAGTTATTTGAAGAAGTCTGGAATTCAGATCCCCAAATCCTTAACTGATATTCCTCTGTCTTTACTAAAGATGTAGTCCATGACTTCATGCTGCTGTCCCCTCAAGCCACTGTAGGGATGAAGTGACACAGGATCCTTGAGTAGTCTATGTTTGGAGCTAAGATATTGTACATGTTTATATGATCACGAAAGACTAATACTGTGTCATTACTGTTGGTTTTTCTTAAACATTTGGATTAGCATGTATGAGTTGTACAGGGCAGATTCACTGTAACATTTCCATATATGCTTATAATGTACCTCGATTAGGTTTACCCCCAATATCACTCTCCCTCATCTCCCAATCCCCTACTTAAAATAATTTCAACAGATTTCATTGTTCTATTTCATATGCATATGTAAAGAACATCAACCATATTTATACTCCTTTATCCCTCCATTCATGCTCACCCCTCCCACCTATACCCCCTTCCCAACAGGACCTGTTTCACAATCCTAGCCTACATTATACAGTACCTAGTCATCACCCCAACGGTCTCACAGTAGTATCTCAGCTGTGAAAATGCTGTACTTTAGTAAGATTAACCATCTTTATTACTCTCCCTTACACTTTTCCCCATCATGATATGTATCATTTGTAGATCTGACATAAGTAAGATCTTTTTTTAACCATGTCTTTTCCCAAGTACTTTCCTTATGGGAGCTTTAGGTGGTTGTGTTGGACTTACAACCCACAAGTTTTCCATTGTAGGAATAAAACTAAAAATTGTGCCACAAGCTGAGAATCAGAACTGTTTATAATTTTCCTGAATACCAAGACTCACCTCCCATTATTCCATTCTGGGTCTCCCTCAAAGTACATTTATCTCCAGGAGTCTGGAGAACCCTGATGTCATGATTAGCATTTTCTTAGGACCTATTGTGGGCCAGGTGATCTTACACAGAACATGCTGTTGATCCTCCTATTAGCATTGGGAGACATATTTTTTCTGCTTCAAAGGTAAGAAGCCAAAGTTCAGTGAAATTCAGACTTGTCCCAAGACACTTAGCTTAGTAAGAATATTGTGTAAACTCTTAGAGTTGGGCTGTGGGCTGGGGTTATTACTTGATCTCTGCATTGTATGAATTAAATATCAACCCTATTCTGTTGAATCTGCAGGAGATATTCCACCTGGAATTAGAAATACTATCTGTCTCATGCAGCATGGGAAATGCAGACTCTTTTTCTGCTATTCTGGTAAAGAAAAGGGTGACATTTGCTCTGATCCCTGGAATAGATGTTGTATACCATCCGTAAGTGAGGAAGAAAATGAGAGTCCACAGGATGAAACAACTGGAAACTAAAATGTAATCTTCTGAAAGGCAGAGATCTTGAAGCATCCCTAAGGTTTAAAAGAATGTGTGGCTGACCATAGATGCTCAAAAAATATTTGTTCAATGACTCTAACCCCAAAAGTAAAGATCTGATGAAAAAATTTTCTTGAAATCCTCCGTACCTCACCATTTCTTTTCTTAAGGAGTTTCAAGGTTGTGTAATTCCACTTCCTTTCCCCGTGTCCTTATTTCCTTATTATAGTAGTATGTATTACCTACTCAGACCTGGGGATAGAGTAGAAACTAAGCTCCAAACCTTATTTCTTGAGAGATAGAAATGCAGCCAATCGACAGCCCTGCTTAAATGTAATGACATCATTCACATCAAACCCAACATTAACCTCTTCCTACTCACTCACCCAGACCATAATAAGCCTTATCCCTTTTTCCACAGCTTCCTCAATAGCAATACCAATAGGTCACATTTAAATAGACTTCTATTGTTTTCAAACATTCATTCCTAGGTTATAATCATAAGAATATGTAATAAGGCTTAAGCACTTCCATTTTGGGGTTGGAAGAAAAATGAAAATTATAATATTAATTAAATTGGCCCATGGAAAGCAATTCATTAACAGGACTCTTGGTGTGCCTAATCAAGTGTTCCTTCTTTTATTTCTAAAGAGTGCATTCTGAACGCTTGAAGCAGTATAAGACCCTGGGCGTGAAGACTCCCAAACCCTTAACACCTCTCATTCTTTGGTTTTTCTCTGGATCCTGCTCAAAGTTGATGTTACACCATGCATTTGAGTCAGTCACCTCAAGAGTAATGAACGTTACTTGATGTATGTTACAGTGAAGACTACAGAAAATCTAGGCAAATATACTGACATGTAAGAGACCACTTTTTAAGTTTTTCTAGGGTAACAGGTAATTTTATACAAGATCTCATTTCCATATTTCTATCACCTGACTGAATCGGGTTGCTTATGAATTCACTGAACCTGCTTTGGGTTTCCTATCTCGATTCCCACCTCAATTTCCAATGAAGTGTTGGTGTTATGCCTCTGACCTGTCTCCATCTTCTCCTAAACTCACTCCTGCTTTTATTTTGCTTTGTTTTGTTAATTTTATAATTATAATCAGAAAGGGTTCTGGAATGTGCAGAGTGGAGACACAGGCATCTCTACAGAGCCCCCTCTTCTCTTTGGAAGGTAGAGTACTTGCTTCATTCCTGGTGCAAATGCTTGTCTGGGAAGGGTTCTGACCCGGGCTCTGCCTCTGCTCCTGAGCGAAACACAACAAAACTCCTGCCTTGGAGCATGAAGATGCATTCACAGCCAGAAGCACCATACTCCAAGCCCAAGACATCTGCTCCCCTGAAATGTGACCCGAAGGGGTTGGGGGTCAAAGTCTGTAGCACAAGGAGCTGCAGCCCCGCTGTAACTCTTCCACTGAACAAGAGCCATTAGCCAGCAGCCTTGCTTTGTGCCTCATTCTCCTCACACTTAAAGGAGGGAGCTGGCAAGCTTTCCCAGGAACCAACACAGCTTGTCAGCCTGTGGCTGCAGAGTCACATGTCCACAGTGATCCTAGAGAGGACTCCCCACCAAGAGAGGTGATGAGAGGGCCCAACCCACAGCCTTCCTCCTTGTCATTGTCAGGTGAGAGCCTGAAAAGAAACATGGCAGAGTGGAGGAGCAGCCACCAGGGATTTGCACACGGCCCTGCACTACACTTACACTGTGCAGTTTAATATTTTAAAGTGGACTCAGCGTCTACATGGTGGAAAATGTTTTCTTGCTGTACTGTGGAACTTCTCTGAAGATGTGTTTGTATCCCTCAGTCAGACACAGTAGAGAAGAGGCACCCACAGCCTTGCTGCCTGAGTGTGCAGGCTTATCACAGGCACATGTAAAGGGAAGATGGGAGAATGGGTGTGGCAGAGGGGATCTCCAGGGAGTGCTCAGTGGTCACTTTAGAGGCGATCTGTTCTTTACTTTATCCTATGAAAAGTGTCCCCACGAGGTGTGCAGATGAGCTGGCTAGAAGTGCGCAGAGACTTGAATGAGCCCCAAGGACAGGATTCAGGTTCTTGTTCTGTTCCTGTGGAATATTGGGCAAATTTCTCATCTCCATGTTATCTGTTTCCATATATGTGAAAATAGAGGATTGATTTTCATCCTTAGAAAGTCCTGGTGTGGTCCTAAGACAATATGGATCTCAAAAGTGATGTTTATTTTTCCAACCAAGAAACAACCTTGACCAGGTGTTCAGCTCATCAACACCACAAACACCACCAGAGGGTGGACGGCCACCGCCAATGTCTGGAAATGATGTCCTTGCTTTTTGAAGCTGCTGGAATTGCTGCAAGATTACCTACACTTCTAGCCTGAATTTTTCAGCACTAACTGTACTGTCTCATTCATCTCTGTCCTGCACAGATTAACCATTCACTGGAAATAAATTCAGTTCAAACTGAATCATTCAAGGTGTTTATTACAGCTTCAGGGTGCATCTTTCTTATCTGGGAGCAGAACCCAGCTGCACCAAAACTCAAAGCTGCAGATAAGAGTAGAGTCAGCATGCTTCCTGCAGCTCTTGCTCTGGAGTTGTGACCACAGCTGAGCACCCTGGGTGGCCAGGCCAGGAGGCAGAATTGCAGGGACTCAAAGCAGGATTGTGGGTTCTTCCAGTCATGGTTCACACTTACTTGTACTGCCTTGGCTGCCTTCCCAGAGCCTTGATACATCATAAGTGAGCATACAAATAGAAAGCAGTGATTCCTTCCTTCCAGCTGACCTCAACACCAGAACTTCTTCTTGGGGATTTACTTGCCCTGTCCTGGCTCTGAGACAGTTTCAACACTTGGTCAGGAAACTGGGAACACATGCCCGGAAACCAGGAGTTTGCAAGCCTCTTCTTTGGATAAGATTAACTGTCAGACCCCAGAAGGGGTTGTGGTATTCCTGGTGGGGGTCTGGTGCTCTGGGAAGCCCATCAGAGGCAAAGGGACTTGGCTTAGTCCAATATCAATGTTATACTCAGCAAATCTTTGTATCTTCCCCACCCCCAGTCCCTCTTTCTTCTAAGTATCATCAACCTCTCCTGTGATGGTACAGTAATTAGGAAGAACAGCTGCCTCTTTCCCACACTCAAACTAGCTCAATGTCACCTCCACTCTTCACTTTCCTGTCCCTTTGCCCACACACCTGCCTGGCAGAATCAATTGCTATCTCTGTTACAGGATTTGTCATTTTGACTCCTCTTACCTATTTACATGCATATTACTCCCATTAGACTTTGACCCTCAAGTACAGGGCCTGGTATTTAAAAATATGAGTATTTATAACTTTAGTGACCATCCAAAAAAAATAAATGTGAGTCACATGAATAAGTTAATTAATCCAAGCCTCAAATATGGGTCTTCTTCAGTACCCTGCTGTCATTCTTTCTGACCCATAGGCTGAAGAAGGGATCACCAGAAAACCCCAGGAGTTTCCCTGTGACTGTAGGCATATCCTTGTCACAACCAGAATTCCAAATCCTTGTCTTTGTCCGCCACACTCCAGAGTTGCCACACCTCTTCCTCTTCTCTTCTATCGCCAGTCAGAAAGTGGGAAAAGGCCTTATTAGCATTCCTCTCTTATGCCATTTCAAAATGGAGCACAGTAACCTACAAGTTTTCACAGGATCACACAGTTCACTAGTTACCAAGGAGTTTACCTGCCCACTACCATGGGAGGCATCAGAACTAAAAGAACAAAGACTGGAGAAGCTGTAAAGAGTCCACTTGGATCCTGAGACTCTGCACAGAGCATCTGCCTCTGACAGCATTGCACACTGCTGCCCACTGCCCTCTTATGCTCAGTCACAGAGTTTTAGACAAAGGGGGACCTATAGGAGCTCAATTAATAAAATGTCCTCTCTGACAGCAGCACAGTGGTGTGGAAAGAGCACTGAACTAGGAATCAATCACCTGAGTTCTCCTTTTATTTTATCATTTTTACACTTACTTACATGTATATACATTGTGCCACCTCCCCTCCTCACTCCATAAGCTCCCCAACCCCCTGCTTCCAGGAAGAATCTGTTCTGCCCTCTTCTTCGATTTTGTTGAAGAGAAAACATAAGAGATAATAAGAAAGACATAGTGTTTTTTCTAGTTTTGGATAAAGATAGCTATACAGAGAGAGTCATAGCCTTGCTTCCATGCACTTGAATATTGCAACCCACATTGGTTCATTTCTAACAGATCTCTTCACTACTTCCCAGTCACCTTCCCATAGTGACCTATGCCAGTTTAAGATTACCTTATTCACTCCTCTACAATGAGCACATCAACCACATTCAAGTTTTAGGTTTCCTTTCCTTTCCCTATTTCTCCCATGTATGTTCTCTCCTTAGTTTGTGACCCATGTACAATAATATTACTGCATTTGTTTTGGGTCTATAATCTGCATGAGGGAGAACATATGATTTTTGGCTTTTTGAGCCTGGCTAGCTTCATTTAAGATGATTGTCTTTAGTTCCATATGTTTACTTGCAAATGACAAAATTTCATTCTTCTTTGTGGCTGAGTAAAATTTCATTGTGTATAAATACCACATCTTAATCCATTCGTCAGTGATGGGGCATCTTGGCTGTTTCCATAACTTGGCTATTGTGAATAGTGCTGCAATAAACATGGGTGTGCAGGTGCCTCTGGAGTAACCTCAGTCGCATTCCTTTGGGTATATGCCTAGAAGTGGGATTGCTGGATCATATGGCAGATCTATGTTTAATTTTTTTAATAATCCTCCATATTGTTTTCAGAAGTGTTTGTACTAGCTTACATTCCCACAAGCAGTGTATGAGGGGTCCTTTTTCCCCATATCCTTGCCAACATTTGTTGTTGGTTATGTTCTTGATGATAGCCATTTTAACAGGGGTGAGGTGGAATCTTAGTATGGTTTTGATTTGCATTTCCTTTATGACCAGGGATGGTGAGCATGAAAAATTCTCATTCTGAATTCTTGATCCTGGTTGTCCACATAGCGCCTCAGGCACCACTTTATAATTTGGTCATAGATATTTATTGATTTCAAATGACAAAGCATATATCATTTGTGAATGATACAGTATTGAATAGACTATATGGGTGAGTCATTTTGTTATCTAATATTTAAATCTTCTTAATTCAAATAAGACATAGCTAAAGTGATTTCAGATTGTTTTTGAATGTAGAAATAATACTTACCAGATTTGAATATCACGTTTGTAGAGTAACTCAGTGATCAAAATACGCACATGCATATACATGCACACATTTACATGAGATGATTCACTGCACAATTGTAGCCTGGAGTTTTAAACTACACACATGTGAAGCAGTCCCTTACACAGCTCAGTGTCCCTGACCCTGGTCTCTCCCGACAAAGGCAGCCACACATGTCTTCCTCACCTCCTGGAATCCTTGAATGCAGATTAGCAACAAAAGAAGGTAGAGACCTTTCTCATCACCCATCTCTGGAGGTGACATATTACCACCTGATCCCACCCCAGTGACAACACTGTGCTGGGGAGTTGAATATGGTAATCCCACTGGACATTCTCCAAGTCCAGCCCTCCCTCCTGCTGCTGCACCTAGTCAAGTGACTCAGACTTCCCAGGGCAAGAACTTACCACCTTGGATGACATTCTCTGTGGAGGCACTGCAACAATAAACCAAGGAGATGGGCTTTTATGAAATGAGACGACCCTTCAGAACACTCTTTTTAAGTTACCATAAGCCACACAGCTTCACAAGAATGTTGTAATGGCTCAAAATACTATTTTTACTCTTTTGTATTTATTTCCAAAATCCTGCTCCACAACATTCAGAAAATCATCTTCTTCAAAAGACCCTAGTTGAACATGATCGCTTATTTCTTAGCCAAGGAAACTGAGACCCCTGGAAGTTACATAGTTCACCAGGGTCCTCTGCTACCTCCCCCACTCTAGGGAGAAACAAGCCCTTGCCACACCTGGGAAAACAAGAACAGACCTCCGGGTGACTGCATGCCGGGTCAGCATGAGGCTTCCAGGCTTCCTGCCCCTGGGATGCTAAATCTATATTAGATCACCTTCAGGTTACTCTACAAGTGACTGCATTGGAGGCTGTCATGTTTCTGACCTGCAGGTAAATGTGCTTGTCTCAGGTAAGTCTAATAATTCACTCAGAGGAGCGGTCTACCCCATCAAAGCTCAGTGAGGGCATGGGGGTCTCGGTGGTAACTCACAGGCAAGTTTCTGAGCAGTGCAGAAGCACCAGCACAGCCTGGACCAGTGAGATGCACACTCATACTAGGTCAGCCCAGCATCTAGGTTCAGATGAATTCAGGTGCTCACCTCCCAGGGACCAGGCACAGTCTCAAGGCATACCCAGCAATCACCCCAGTGTCAGTAGGATTTATGTTGCTATAGCAAAATATCTGAGATAATTAATTTACAAGGAGAAAAGACTTGTTTTGGAGGCTCCAGCCCACAGTTGAGCACCCCATTGCTTGGGGGTTCTACAAAAAGGTCCCACAACATGGTGGGAACTTGTAGTGAAGCAAAACCATTCACAGAAGAGTCTACCATGTCCTGTGATACAGCCTTGAACACATGGACCTGTAGGGCACATTCAAAACCCAAGATTTGGCATTAGCTACTTGGAGCTTACTGAATGCTTTCTCTGTACAGTTTTCATGCCAAGCACTTATGTGCATTTGTCTCAGTTCATCTATGGAGTGGCATGAATATGCCCATTCTACAGATGAGACAGCTAAGTTCAGAGATGTGAAGTCGCTTACTCAGAGCCACACAGCTTCTGCATGAAGAAACTCTATTCAAATCAGCCAGGGAGTCAGCATGGACTTTGAGTATTCCTACTTTAAGGTTTGAGAAATTTGCCTATGATCAAATAACAAGTCAATGGTGAACTCTGAATGGGTTTCCAGTCTGAGCCACTTTTGTCATATCCTCCCTAACCCATAAAATATATGACTTGTATTAATTCATGATGTCACTTCTAGCTCTCCATTTCTTAATAAATGATGACAGTGAGAATCATTGTGGCAATCACAATGTAAGTAGACCAGGAATTATAACTGTTTTCTACTGTGTACCCCTGATTTACAGTGACATATGTGTAATCATTCAGAATTTAGAAATCTGGCCCAGTTAAAAAAATCTGCTGAAGATTGCACTTGCTATTGACATGACAGAGAAGGATGAAATGGACCCTCTATACTCCTCCCTTTGGGGGAAAGTTACAAAGGACTTTGGGATTCTACCAAGTCTCAGGTGTTCCGAGATTTGCAAGGTAGGAAATTATCTATGTGCTCTCCACCATTAAAGCTTCTAGGAAGCTGCTTCAAGATATTTAAGAGTTGCCCTAAGACTAAGAGCTAAGGAACTCCTGTCATATCTTAGAAGAAAGGTGGGAGACAAGAGCTTACCGGATGGTCCTGGAATGCAGGAGATTTGCTTCTGTCCCCTCATTTTATGCTCATGTCATTCATTTATTCCTTTAGGTATAGATTCCATATATGGGAAAGAACATGTGGTATTTGTCTTTCTTAGTCTGGCTTACTTCATTCAACATAATGATTCCCACTTCCATTCATTTTCCATCCTTCTTTACAGCTAAAATAATATTCCATTTATGTGTGTTTCTAATATCATGTTGTATCATATTTTCTTTATCCATCAGTATGTGTAAGTCTCTGCACCGAAACACAGGGCAGCAAAGAAAGAAGGTTGGGCTTGTGTGTGAGCGTTGCTCCATCTGTTAAATCAGCCAGAACAATGCTGTGACTCACCGTCCAGGTCTGCACGGCACAGAAAAGTAAGAGAGGGAAAGCTTTACCTTGACAGAGCAAGGCCAACTGATTGTGGGCCCTGCAGAGTGAGGCTTCATAGAGAAAGTGCCTGGCTACATAGAACATAGTAACAGGAAATGACAGTGAGAAAGACTGAGCCCAGGGAGGTGGTCTGCAGAGAGCAAAGCCAAGACCCAGCCCCTGGCCATGGAGTCAGCAATTGATTTTGATCTAAGAGCAACACAAAGAAGTCAGAACCAAGGCCAGGTGGTCCTAGTGGCAGGATGAGCACTATGTGGTAGGTGCTGATGCACATTCCTCAGCAGCCAGACTGAACCTTCCATAGGCTAAGCTCTCTTGACTGCCTAAAATTCATCCACCTGTCCTCATGGTTATCCCCAAACTCCCCGACATGTCCTGCAAACCCTCATACCAAAATCCCTGCTCAACTCCCCAGTCACGCTTAGTATCTCAGTAAGTTCCAATCAGCCCACAGTATTTTAAATTTCTGAATTCACATGCTGCCATTTATTTCCTATTTCCTATACCTGGAACATTCCTCACCTTCCCTCAATTCACCCTTTAGGCCTCAGTTTTGGCTACAATTTCTCTAGACCCATGTGTGGACCAGTACCCTCCTGGGCCTCCTTACTGTCACTATCAGCCTTGGTCTGCTACCCTCACCAGAGCTGCATTGTGTACACCATCCTCTCTTGAATACTTAGCAACATGTCCTCTTTATATTTGTGGAAAGAAGAAAGAAAGGGAGAGAGCAGGAATGAAAGAAGTAATGAGGGATGGAAGTTAGGAGTCACCCAAGTGGCTGGCAACTGGAAGGATAACTCAGGCCAGTCCACCAGAATGTAGTGAGGACCAGCTGGACCCTGTCCTTCTTGCCTGCATCCCAATTCACTTAGAGCATGGAACAGGGGAGAGGGAGTCTACAAAGGGAAGTATTGCTGTCAGGAAAGGTAGAAAGCTGGCAAAGAGAAGAAAGAGATAACAAGGAAATGTTCAGATTCTCTGCCTGAAAGGTTGGTCCAGGGTGTGGGTCAGCACATGGAGGCAGGGAAAATTATGAAAGCTGAAGAGTGTCTCTATCCTGGAAGAAAGGAGTGTCACTCTATCAGATTCCTTTCTCAACACTCATGTGTCCCCAGATGTCAGCATAACTGGGAGTAAAGGTAGAAGGGAAACCCAGGCACCATGGTACAAATTCATACCATGAGACACAGTGGGGATCTTTTCTTCTCCCAAAAGATAGAGGCCAATGAATGAGCCAACCAAGGGCCCCCTGAAATCCACATTTGCCTGGCCAGCTGATAGCAGAGAGTCATAATGACTCATTGAATTGGAGGCCCAGGTGTGATGCGTGAACCTAGGTGTGTTGTGGTGCACATCACCAGTGAGCATAAGCAAAAGAACTAGAAAAGCTTCACATTTCACTACTGTCATCATTGCATTGTCACAGGGAGGAGCCTGGAGGCACGCAGATCCTTCCTGCTCAGTACCAGGTGAGCTGTGTGTCTCTAAGCCAGATGAGTGTCCTCACCTTGAAGGAATCAACTTCCTCTAGTCCTGTAGTTCTCAGCCCCAACTTGGGCACTTTAACATTGCTATCATGCCAAGACCCCCTGTAGGGATCTGACTTACTTTTCTGGTATAGATCCTCAGCTATTTTTATTAAAATACCTGAAGGCAACTATCTTGTATCCACAGCTGGGAACTATTACCTGAAGTACGAAGTTGTGATTCCTCCTGAACAATGTGCTGGGAACCTCCACCAGCTGTGTTGTGCCCTGTCACATTCTGCTGTGGTCACCTGTACACAAAAGGTGACGTCAGCTCTTCCGCAGCTTTCCGAGGATGATGAAACTCTGCCTTGCCACAGGTTCTCAAACTCCCTGACACTCCTACACTGGACCTATCCAAGATAGATTATTTTCCTGAAGTTTCTTGACATTTCCTCAGGAAAGGACAATTTTAATATCAAGCAAGTCGAAGCGCCGCGTCTGTTTCCGTCGCCCTGAGCAGTTCGCCTCCTTGTTGCCACCACGTTCCTTCTGACTCCGAGGTCATAAATATGGTTCATCTTAAGACAAATCATGTTGTCAAAAGAGATGTTAATGAGCATTTAAGAATCAAAACTGTGTATGATAAAAGTATTGAAGAGTTGCTCCCTGAGAAAAAGTATCTTGTAAAGAACAAACTTTTCCCACAAGCCATTTCTTATTTAGAGAAGACTTTTCAAGTTCGTAGACCAGCTGGCACTATCTTGCTAAGCAGACAATGTGCAACAAACCAATACCTACGGAAAGAAAATGACCCTCATAGGTACTGTACTGGGGAATGTGCAGCACACACAAAATGCGTCCCAGTTATAGTGCCCGAGGAGCATCTCCAGCAATGCAGGGTCTGCCGAGGGGGGAAGTGGCCCCACGGAGCGGTGGGTGTGCTGGACCAAGACGGTGTCCAGGATGCAGACTTTGTTCTTTATGTTGGCGCTCTGGCCACAGAGAGATGCAGCCATGAAAACATCATCTCTTACGCAGCCTATTGTCAGCAAGAAGCAAAAATGGACAGGCCAATAGCAGGATATGCTAACCTGTGTCCAAATATGATCTCCACCCAGCGTCAGGAATTTATTGGGATGCTGTCCACAGTGAAACATGAGATTATTCATGCCCTGGGTTTCTCTGCTGGACTGTTTGCATTCTATCATGATCAAAGTGGAAATCCTCTGACTTCAAAGTTTGCAGATGGCCTCCCCCCTTTTAATTCCAGTCTTGGATTATATCAGTGAAGTGATATAGTAGTTCGAAAAATGGAGCGATTATGGAATGTTCCAGATAATAGGATAATTCGTCATACCGTGTATCTCCTAGTATACCTCGTGTTGTCGATGAAGCACAAAAACACTTTAATTGTCCAGTTCTGGAAGGAATGGAGCTTGAAAACCAAGGTGGTATGGGCACTGAACTAAACCATTGGGAAAAACGGCTATTAGAGAATGAAGCAATGACTGGTTCTCACACCCAGAACCGAGTCCTCTCTCGAATCACACTGGCGTTAATGGAGGACACTGGCTGTATGAAGCGAATTACAGCATGGCTGAGAAGTTAGACTGGGGCCGAGGAATGGGCTGTGACTTTGTCATGAAGAGCTGTAAATTCTGGATTGATCAGCAGAGACAAAAGAGGCAGGTGTTGAGCCCTTACTGTGACACGCTCAGAGGTAACCCACTGCAGTTAACGTGCAGACAGGACCAGAGAGCAGTGGCGGTGTGTGGTCTACAGAAGTTCCTTAAACCTTCACCACCAGAGTACCAGTATTTTGATGAACTCAGTGGAATACCTGCAGAAGACTTGCCTTATTATGGTGGTTCAGTAGAAATCGCTGACTATTGCCCTTTCAGTCAGGAATTCAGTTGGCATCTAAGTGGTGAATTTCAGCACAGCTCAGATTGTAGAATATTGAATCAACCAGAAATTTTAAAAAACTATGGTGCTGAAAAATATGGACCTCATTCAGTTTGTCTAATTCAGAAATCGGCATCTGTCATGGAAAAATGTGAGAGGAGGCTGAGTTACCCAGACTGGGGGAGTGGATGTTATCAGGTTTCTTGTTCTCCCCAAGGTCTGAAGGTTTGGGTTCAAGATACCTCATATGTGTGTAGTCGGGCTCGGCAGGTCCTCCCTGTCCGTACTCAGATGAATGGCTGGATTCATGATGGAAACCTGCTCTGTCCATATGCTGGGACTTCTGTGAGCAATGTCCGCCAGAAACAGATCCTCCAGCTGTGAACCTGACCCAAGCTCTTCCACTGGATCTCTGTTCCCATTCCTCTAGCCTGGTGGTCACCCTCTGGTTTCTGCTAGGCAATCTGTTTCCTCTGCTGGCTGGATTTCTTCTGTGTGTGTGGCACTAAGAATGGGAAAGTTAATTCTCTAGATGTTCCTTCATGTCATGTTCCTGTAAACAAAGCACAAAATCTGAGCGCCAACCTTACACATGGCAGAAGTGGCATTCCTAACTTTGGCTTGGAAGTGTTGATCACTGTCAGACCCTGAAGCAAAGCTTCCCTCCTCATCAGCCACACAGAAGCCTCAGAGCTTGGAGAGGAGAAGGAATTACAAGTGTCACCAAGTCTCTGATTTTCAGCATACATGATCTCCCTGAAGTTTTCCTTTGAAAATGGGATGTGATGCAATTTTCAGAGTGATTATATACCTCAGCATTTTCCTTAACCTAAAGTGATGGGAAAGTTCATCACCAACACTATAGTCACTTATACAGCAGCTAATTATTGCAAGATTGTGAGTTAGGATCTTGTCCTCAAAGTATGAAGTATCCTTTGATTTCAGGACATAATCAAATCAGGATTTCTGCATCACTGTAGTACCTGTTTTAAATGGAATGGCTGTATATGGTACACCAAGCCATTGTTCTTATTGTTCGTTTCACTAAATACCATATTCAACCATGCTTGCCTTTTCAGCTGTGTGCAGTTCACTACAGACTGTTGTCAGCATGTTGGTAGGCCTCCATACTCCCTCACTTTTGTCAGAGATCAGTTTCCACCTGCATTCTCCAGTAATTTAATAACAACTTGAAAAATATGGAAGCAGAGAGAGTAAAATGCACTGTAAAACCATTAAAGTCATGCAAACAGAAGAAAACATAATTATGTGTTTTGCACACAATAGTAATGTGCAAGACTTTTTAATGCCTAAAAATTATTTTATGCATAAGAAGAAAAGTATAAATCAAAACAAGGTGGTCTGAATTTTTTACTAATAACAAAATGTAGGTTTGGGATGTAGCCTGTCCACTAGACTCCATTTATTGCTCAATTCACAGAAGTTGGGAAATTACTGTTGCTTTAATTGTTACCTCCTGCATTTGACACAGATTCTGTGAAGCATTTCTACTCTGGTACCAAAACTTACCAACCCCGTTTGTTAATTCAACTTTGAAATTCTTTAATGATGGGGTATGTCCAGTTTTTCTCTCTAAAGACAGTCATGTCCTGTGGCATTATAGACACCGTACCTGGACAGGCTCCCCTCCCTCCCTTGCTTCTGTTCAGCATAGAGGTATTGAGTACTCCAGTTCAGAAATTGTACTAAGTAAGCAAAACAGCACAGGTGCTAAAGAGAAATTCTAGCTCTTTGGCACTGGAACCAAACATAAAGCCCAAGAATAAAGGAAAATCATTTTTTAAATGCAGAAATTCAAATATGTGTTTGCATGCAGTATAAGTTGGAGGTATTTGTCATTGTGAAAAGCCAAGAGTCCCAAACATACAGTCACCATCAGCTACAGGGACGCTAACAGTAATGGTCAACCAGTCCCACATTCCTAAAGTTGTGTGAGGCCAGACAAAAGTGAAGAGTATATTTTTAAAGAAATGTATAATTAACTTATATACATATTATAATTACAAATCATCCTAAAAAGTTGCACAAAGAATTTCACCAAAACTAAATGGGTTATAGTACATTTGCGATTCGGTGGAAGGTTTGACCATTGACTGTTGTGCAGTAATGCCACTTAGGTGGTATTGTTTCCAAGCTTGGTGCTTTTTATACGTGAAATATATTTTTGCTTTATTTTTTATTGATATATTATATTTGCACTAATGAATTTCTGGAGAAAATATTATAGATGACATTTTTGTACATATATTTATTAAGCTTGGAATCTGGTTTCTCAGTGTTTTCTCTGCACAAACATGAAACTTAGTAGTGAAGTGTGATGTCATGAAATCATGAGTTCCTGGTACAAAGTGCATCTGTGTCTCCTGTCTCTTCAGTACGGCTTGAACGAGGTGGCTTCACTGGTTCTGCATAGTGTACTTAGCTAGACCTAGCAGGACACTGGAATGTAAGAAATTTTAAGATATGCATTTTAGTCACTTACAATTCGACAATGGAGCAGAGACTTAAAAATTGGAGCTTTCATTGCAGAAGTATTGGTGTAGAATTTAGCTATGAACTAAAGAATATGAAATAGCTAAATGCTGGTGTTCTGTGGCAGGTTAGTCCTTTCCTGTTAGCAAAAACAAACAAACTAGCAGTTACCTATGTACAAGAAGTGGTTTGCAGCATGGTAGAAATGCCATGGAACAGGGAAGAAGAAGGGGCCAGCTGATTTGGAGACAGTAGACTGGAGTCCCTCCCAGGATTAAAAAAGGTCAAGTGCTTATAGAAACGGACTACCTCGGTTTTCAGTTCAAATTTGGTCATTCTGAGTGCTTTAAGGTCCCAGTTGTCAAAAATATGAAGTGAATTTGTCTCAGGTTTTCAAGAACAGAATTTACAGGAAGGAATCAAAAGCCATGTCAGTAGCTTTGAGCTGACAGTTTTAAAGATACTGGCAAGCAGTTTGGTAGTCATGATGTAGATTCCTCTCATAGTCTCTGGAAAAACATCCTTTTTCCTTGCTAATTTCTTAAAATCAGTGCCCTTACATTTTTCCTATAGAATTCTTATTTTTGTTAAGACCAAATGGCTATTCTAAAAATGTTATAAATTATACTCAACATTAGTTTTCAGCCTAAGTTGGCTTAGAGTTTATCAATATTTGAAGTTGAAACATAATTTTATGAAGTTTAAATACTTTTAGGAGGATACATGAATAGGTACGTATATCAAAATATTCCATAAAATTTTCTCAGTGTTGTCTTTAGTATTAGAAGAGGGCAGTTGTGAAACACTGAGATGATTTCTCAGAATTCTTCCAGCCTTCATGTACTACGACTAATACTCATCCAGAATTCTGGGTCATTGCTGGCCCTGGTGCGCCTCCTGGAGTGTGCCAGCTTGTGTACTGTGCTCACACAGCCTCTCCTGCTCGATGCCTTGACACCGAATGGACGGGGAAGAGCCAACTCAGAGCAGTGCTGGCAGGAGGAGATGGATTTTAGGCACAGCCCAGAGCCCACTTCACAGTGAGCACTAGTTATTCCTGCCCTGACCTGGCAGCCCAGGAGGACTAATGTGTTGTAATAAAGTCTGTGCTTCTCATTCTGAAAAACAAACTTATGTGAAAGGAAAATTCTGTTTTGTTTTGTTTTGTTTAAGTAAGGGTTGAGGAGAGAGTGGTGAATTCTTTTATGTTTACATTTTTAATGAAGTAGAAGATTTAAGAATTATTCTTTATTTATGGTATTGAACTTTAAGTGTAATATATTCCTTAGGGAAAAAAACAACCTTAATAAAAATGGACACTAAAAAAAACAATAAAAAATAAAATCAAGCAAGTCTAGTATTTCTCCAAATTTTAAAAGAAAATTCTTTTTGGTCAAGTCAGTTTTCTCCCCAGTGGGATCTTATTTTTTCCAGCCTCAGTCTCTTTCCCTAAAACTTCTTGCTCTCCCTTAGCCATACCTTGAAAAATCCATTTCTACCTACAGTGAAGAATGCCTCTCTATGAACCCAGGTCTTCTTTTTCTTGAACCAGCTAGAGCAGCCACAGAGACAGCAGCAAGACAACCACGAGTATCTAGTGATAACAAAACCTCAGAGAAAATGAAGCATAGGGGGCTGAGCTTTCTGTCACATTTTGTTCAGAATGGGATGAGTCAAACCCTCAGGGTTACTTCATGTGTGCTCACCAGGGTGAATACAGACAAACTTATTTCCTTAACTCATAAACCTATTAGATGGAACACTTGTACAACTCCCATAAGCAAGTGTTCAGTTTTGAGATTATGTCACCCTAGTCCTCAGGGAGGAAGGAAATGTTTCCCTGATTACGAAGATATTTCTCTCTTCCATGATAATTAGTAACTCTTTGTTCAGCAAAGCAGCATTTGGTTCCCGTCTCATTCCACCTTCTGTCTGCTGTGATAATTAAGGCACACTGTCACTGTCTCTGTGTAGCTCAGAAGATGTCAGAGCTGGATCCTTCTAGTTTTTGGATCCAATTAAATGACTGTGTCTTCCTGAGGAAGGTGAGGAGAGAGAGCAGAGGATGTTCAAACCTTCAAAGAAAACTAAATAAAATGCAGAGTATGAAAATAAACAGCTATCTCACATATTTGACTAAATAACCTATATAGAAATAAAAAATAGATTTTTGGAAATAAAAATAGGTCTCTTAAAGAAGAGTGCTCTTCTTTGGAAGAGGCTGTCTCCATAGGCTGGAAGAATGCCCATAACACCTCATGCTCATGCTGTGTGAGAAATGGATAAAGCTAGAGAAAAGTGGAACAGAAGAGAATTGATCTCTACCCCATTACCTTCCACTTTCACAAAAATAGAATCCAAAATTTTTTGGAGAAAAGCTGAACCACATTTTGGCTTGTTGATATACAAGATGGTGTGAGGAACTCATAATTTGAAAATGTCTAGTATTGAGGCTAACCAACCACTAACGAGCAACTATTCAATGGTATGATATTTTTCATTAGATTCAAAGATCTGAATTTCAGAAAGAGAAAAAAAACAGTACCTCAATTTTATAAACAAATTTCACATCATATACTGGTTATTTTATAATGATCAGAAATTTATTTGGCACATGTTTCTGCAAGCCTAGATTGAAAAGTCAATACCTGGCAGGGGCCTTCTGGATGTGCCATCCCTTAGTGGAAGAATGAAAGGGGGAGAGAAAGAACAAGAGGAATGAGTAGAACTCATTTTTTTAAAAGGAACCTACTCCCACAATAATGGCATTAATCCATTCATGAAGGCAGGTCCTCCATGACATTGGGGACCAAGCTTCCAACACATGAACTTTGGGGGATGTATTCAAATCATAGCACAAGGAACTAGAAGACAGTAAGGAAAAACAACAAAATGGCACTGAAATGTACTTATCTACCAATAATTATATAGAATGTAAATTGATTAAATTTTCTAATCAAAAGATATAGAGTGGCTTAATGGATTGTAAAAGCAGGATCTGACTATATGCTGCCTATGCTGAGAATGAAGAGGTTAAAAAAATTACACATAAATGGTAAGCAGAAAAGAGAGGTGCACTACACTTTCATTAAACTAAGTCAATATTAGCTAAAAGCTATAACAAGAGGCATAGAAGGTAATTATGAAATGATGAAGGATTCAATTAATCAAAAGGATATAACAATTGGAAACACAAAGAACAAATATTAGCAGACCTAGAAGGAGAATTAGACAGCATTTCTATAATAGCAGAGGAACTTTAATACCTCATTTTCAACATTGTATGGATCACCTAGACCAAAATTCAATTTAAAAAACCCAGCAAACTTGACCAGCACCATAGACTAAGGGAGCGTAACAGAAAAATTCAGAACATTCCATCCAACAACACCAGATGCATTGTCTTCTCAAGTACACGCAGAATATTCCCCAGGACAGATCATGTGTGCAACCACAAAACAAGTCTCAACAAACTGAAGATTAAAATCATTTATGTATGAGAAGCTTATGAGAAATTGACATAAGCACAGCTATGTGAAATAATCTGTGGGCTGAGTTGGCACAGCCCCAGCTGCAGAAGGGGGGCAGGGAAAAATGCAGCATGGCTGTTTTCCTAAGATGTTTATGTTCAGAGAGTAGAGATTGCAGGTTTTCCTTAATACCATGTCACACCCCTCCCCAAGAACTGTTGCTCCACCTCCTTGTTTGCCACGGTATATAAAAGACTCTCTGAAGTGGGGCTTCTGTTGGCTCCTTGCAAGGTTGGTTGCCGCTGATGACGCTGCTGGCTACTACTGCTGATGCTGCGGGTGGCTGATGGTGTGTGTCTGCAAGTCTAGGGACTGAGACGTTAGGAGTTATGCTAGAGATCAGAGGAAACATTGGGACAGTGCAAGTCTAAGGACCGAGACTTTAAAGAATAGAAAAGAAGAAAAGCTTTAAAGAGTAGAAAAGAAGTAAGGTTTTAAAGAATAGAGAAAAGAAGCAAAGGAAAAGAAGAAAAGAGAAGTAAAAAAAGAAATAACAAGGCTGCTGTGTGTCTCCATCCAAGCACCCAGCAACACCTCAACCCAGCTTTTTGCATGTTTGTCTTCTATTTTTTGTCCTTTCAGCATCACCAGTCACCCCAGTTAGGTTTCTAGGACAAGAGCTCATGCAGGTTGTGAAACATTTCCCAAACTACAATGGTATGAAACTAGAAATCAAGACAGGAAGATAACAGAAAAATTCACAAATATGTGGAAATTAAATAGCATATTTCTGAGCAATCAATGTGTCAAAGAAGAAATCAAACTATATCTTGGGATAAATGAAAAACAGAAATACAGCATAGCAAAACATATGCATTGCAACAAAAAAAGTCCTAAGAAATAAGTTTATAGCAATAACCACTACATCAAGACAAAAGAACTATCTCAAATAAACAACCTAACATTAACCCTCAAGAACCAGAAACAAAAAATTGAACTAAGCCCAAAGCCGGCAGATGAAAGAAATAATAAAGATTAGACCAGAACTAAATAAAATACTCTAGAGAAGCAATAGAGAAGATCAACAAAGCTAAGAGTGTTTTTTTTAAGGGTGTTTTTAATAATAAGGAAAACTTTAATCTGTTGAAACCGTTCCAAGAATGGAGAAGAGGGATAAAGGAGAATGATGGAGGGAGTGAATTCAACTATGAAATATTGTAAGAACATTAGTAAATGTCACAATGTGCCCCCAGTACAATAAAAAAAATTAAAAATAACTTAATTAAAATAAAAAAAGAAAACTTTAGCTAATTTAACCAAGGAGAAAAAAGACAAAAATCAAACATCGGAAATGAAAAGGAGACATTAAAACTGATATGTCAGAAACACAAAGGACCATAACAGACTAGTAGAAATAATTATATAACAAACAAACGGATAACCTAGAAGAAATAAATACATTTCTAGAGACTTGCAGTGTACCAAGACTGGATAGTGAAGAAATAGAAAATATGAACAAACCAACAATGAATAAGGAAAATAATGAATAATAAAAATATCTCTAGCAAAGAAAAGCCTAGGAACAGATGACTTCATAAGGTGAATTCTACCAAAGATTTACAGAATAACTATAGCCAATCCTTCTCAAATTCATCCAAAAATTGAGGAATGGGAACTCTTCCAAACTCACTTTCTTTAAGACAAGCATTACCCTGAGACCAAAGGCAGACAAGGGCCCTACAATAAAGAAAAGTATACACCAAAGTGTCTTATGAATATGAATGCAAAACTCATCAAAAATAGTAGCACTCTAAATTTAACAACAGAACAAATCAGTCACACAACAGGATCATGAGGGATTTATTTCTGGGATGTTAAGAGTGGTTGAACATACATAAATAAATAAATGCAATATACCACACCAACAGAATGAAGCATAAAAAGTCCTAAGAGCCTTTCAATAGATGGAAGAAAAGAATTTAATAGAACTCAACATAATTTCAAGATTTCAAAAAAAAGCCTATATGAATTAGATATAGAAGGAATGTACCTCAACATCATAAAGGCCCCATAGCTAACCTCACACTCAATGGTGAAAAGCTGGAAGTTTTCACTCTAAGATCAAGAACAGGACAAGGAAGCCCCTCTTGCCACTTCTATTCAACATAGTACTGGAAGTCCTAGCTGAATTAATTTGATAAGTGAAAGAAAAATATCATGTGTATCATAGGTGTAACAGTATCTGTTTACAGATGACATGATTTTAAAAAATACATAAAGAAAATAATCTTATTTTATAACATTGAAAGAATGAAATACTTAGGAATAAACAAGGAAGTGAAAGATGTAAACCTATTAAACGTTGATTTTTTAAAAAGTTAAGACACAAATAAAGGAATAGCCCTGTGTTTGTAGATTAGAAGAATTAATATTGTTAAAATGTCCGTATTACACAAAGTGATATACAGATTCAATGCAACCCCTATCAAAATTTCAATGGAATTTTTCACAGAAATAAGAAAATACATTTTAAAGTTCCCAAATAACCAAAGGTATTGTGAGAAAGAACAAGCTGGAAACATTAAGCTGTCTGATTTCAAGGTACATTTTGAAAAAGCTATGGAAAAAAAGACCAGCATAAAAAAATAGCATCTTTCTCCCTCTCCCTCTCCCTCTCCCTCTCCCACTCCTACCCCCTGCCCCTTCCCCTGTCTCTCAAAGCACAGAGACAGAGAAAGTAGAGGCAGAGAGAAAGTGGGAGCAAGAGAAAGAAAAGAATGAACCTGCTCAACAGAAACTGGGGAAAAAATATAGTAGGGTTGAAAATAGTAAAAAAGACAAAGAGATAAATCTGAGAATAGATAAAAATGTGGAAACAGTAAAATATCTGGGTATATGTTGTTGTTTGTACACCTACATCTTTGTTAACCAAACCTCTATGGGTTTGTGGTGGTCAGGAGGCTGAGATCAGGAGAGCCCACCCTGTGATCCCAGGGAAGAGGCCCAAAGGACAGTGAGACTTTCAACAGAAATTTCAGGGACCTGAGCAAGTTACCCTGTGACAATGAGAATCATCATCTTAAAGAAGATCCAGTTAGAAGAAGCAAAAGGGAACCCTGGCTACCCCAGGGCCTTGTCTTGTTCAGTGAACATGTGCAGTTCATAATGATATGAGCACCAGTGAGCTCCAAGAGAGTTGAAATCCAAGCTTTTATCAGTTGTTTTTCTAAATTATGTACTATGGTTGAAGACATGTAAATATTTCACTGATTTTCCCTAGTGTTTACAAGTTGTCACCAAGTAAACAAGTTCTTAACTTGGAATGCAGATGTGAGCAGGTGTTGTGAGCTATCATTTGTGTGCATAACTAGAGTGTGAAAGCACAGACTTAACAGTAGGCCACAGGCTCCTACCACGTAAGTGCCTTGTCAAACGCTTATAACAAAACAGAAGTATACCCTCAAAGCAAATTTTAAATCATGCTAATTTAAATATGTATGTTCACATACAAACATGTACACATGTACATGTGCCCACACATATATTACGCAGACCATATCTTTTATAAACTGATACTTCTCAGCACTCAAAAGAATGAGATTCCTAATGCAAAAAACATGAATAGACAGAAAAAAAAAGTATACATGACTGTAAAATATGTGTGAAGGAGGGAGTGTTAAAGAGAAGAAAGAAGAGAAAAAGAAATCAATGATAATAATTTATTAGAAAATTAAATCAGGGAATAAGGGCAGGAAAGAAGGTAGGTTTTTTCTGAAGCTCTGAACAGAGATGAGATAGAGGTAGTTTCAGTCTTAGCTAGAGTGAATTCTATAATTTTGAGGGTGTTTGTGGGGGTGTGTTGGTGGTGCATGTGTGTGTGTGTGTGTGTTATAAGGTGGTAGGAGGGAGAGGGGTCTTTTGGATGTGAGCCAAGACAGGGAATCACACAGGATATGTAGCAGGTAAGCCAAATGTGCATCCTACCTTGACTCCAGAGTCCATGCAACACAACTGGTGGGTGTAAATCATACGCCCATATTTCACACAGGGCATATGAAGTCCAAATTGACCAAAGTCCTGGAACCAAGACACAACCAGATGGTAAAAAAGTAACTTTTCTCTGTTGTAGAGAAATCTCAAAGTAAGACTGGGCATCACTTAAGTGGCCAGTGAGAGACAGTGAAAAGTCATGGCACTGCAGTTCATTCCAGGGCTCACAGTTTGTGTAAAGGACAAAGAGATTTTTGGTAAATATTA
This sequence comes from Castor canadensis, assembly GCF_047511655.1. NCBI lineage: Eukaryota > Metazoa > Chordata > Mammalia > Rodentia > Castoridae > Castor > Castor canadensis. The sequence continues at coordinate 109,745,845 of NC_133399.1, forward strand.
GTGTTACCAGATAGAACTGTGACTCCTTGTGACTAATAATTATATTTTTCTGAAGAAGCCAGAAATCAAGATTTTTATGCAAAATCTATATTCCTTTAAATGTCAGTTAAGATCAAAACATGTTGATGGCTCTACTTTAACCACGAGTTTCTAATTAAAGACGCCAGCTTAGATGTGGGAGTGAGTTTGACTACACTTAAGGTAGTATGAAGACAGACTTGAAATAACATAAGAGTTCTGTCATTCGCATCCCTTTTGTAGGAAACTGAAGGCAGAGGGGTCCCTCACTGCTCAAAAGGCAGTTTAAGTTCACACAGAAAATGTGTTAACAACTGGGGCTAGATGAATTCTCCAAATCTGTTGTGGAGTATTACTTGCACTATATCTCACTACAAAAGTTATCCATTGCTGCGCAACAAATTATTTCAAAGCTTAGTGGCTGAAAAACAAACACTAGTGATCACATGCATTATGGGGCTTATGGGTACCAGGCATGTTCTAGTTAGCTGCTTTCAGATCAAGGTCAGCCATAAAGTTATAGTCAAGCCATCAGACAGGGGTGCAAATCCACTTGTAAGCTCCACAGGGATGGACACACTTCTCTTAGCTAGTTCCTTGGGGGATGTTGGATTAAGGATCTCAGCTAATCAGTGGATATTGGTCAGAGGCTTGCCTCCACTCTTTGCCAAGTGGACCTCTCCACAGGGAAGCTCAAAACATGGCAGCTGGCTTCTCTCCGGCAAACGGGAGAGAAATTGAACCCATAGTCTTTTATAGCCTAACCTCAGAAGCTGCATCCATCACTTCTACCATATTCTAAGTATTAGAAATGAGTCAATGAGGCCACCCCAATATCGAAAGAAGAGGATCACACAAGAGCATGAACACCAGGAGGCAGAGTCACCAAGGTTATTGTCAAGGCTGCCCACCACACTCAATTTCGTCTCAATGCATATCAAGGATCAGCAAGCTATGGCCCACCTGCCAAATACAGCTGCCACCTGTTCTTGAAAATAAAATTTTATTGGAAAAAACATGGCATTTGTTTACATATCATTTATGACTGCTTTTACACAATACCTACAAAGTTGAGTAGTTGCATCAGAAACCACATGGCCAGCAAAACCTAAAAGTATTTTCTGTCTAGCCCTGTTTAGAAGAGGTTTGATGGTTCCTGATAGATGCAATCATAAAACTCTTTGCAAAATACAGAAGAGGGAATTGAGATTAAGATGCCAAATTCCCTATCTGATTCAATTTCTCTTGGTGCTCCAGTATCATAAATGTCATGATGTGTTACTTCATAAGATGCTAGACTGAATATTTTCTAACAAAAGTAGCTCTGTAGTCTGCATTGAGTGGGTGAGATATGTCTTCAATTCCTCAAATCCTCTCTCATTCATTCTCTACCACATTTGGTCACTTACTTTTCCATTGAGAAACTGCACTCGCACACTTATTGATGAAAAGTTTGACATAAAGCAGCTATAATGACTTCAAGGAGTAGTTAGCATAATAATCAGTGACCCAGATTTTTAAATTTGAATTCTAGAAAGTTATTTTACCTTTCTTAGACTTCGTTTCCTTATTCTTAAAATACATATTATAGTACTAACTTCACACCTTTTGTTAGAAATATGCATTAAATTCCAACTATAGGGCTACGTATATGACAGCAACTCCATGAGTAGTGGACTTCATATATAAAACATTTAATGGCTTCCCATTTTCTGCTGCAATATCAGCCAATAGATTCAGTTCAATGACCAGTTCTCATTAAGCGATAGTGCCAGTAGTTCTATTTAATTTTTCCCCTGGGGCTCAACCTCTTGTCCTTGGATACATCAGCTCCCCTATCCCAGTTTTCATCTCATTGAAGAGCTGATCTCATGATTGCTTTGTAAGAGCCACCTATATCTTAAAATTCCTGCCTCGGAAGCAACCAAGGCCACCAAGGCTTGTAACAAGAGTTGCCCTTAAGGTGAGTCATCGCTGGAGTTGGGGGTAAAAGGACATAGCTAGAGTGCATGAGTACAAGCAGGTGTGTGTGCACATCATTCCATTTGGGATGATGATATTCCTACCAAGTGGGTAGCAGAATGTTTTCAGGGTGGCCTTGTGTGAATTTGAATATACTTATCTCCTTCCTGATTTCACCCTTAGGAGTGAGGAGAGTCAGTCTCCGCCTGGTTGGTATAATTTTGGAGATTGTGGGAAAGGCCTGCAGTACAACATCATTACTAAGCCTTCAAATTCCTAAACTTGTCTGAGCCTGTTAAAAGGTGGCATGTTTTCAGCTTGGCTCTCTCCAGATCACTGCCTGCCTGGTAGCACCACTTTAATTCTCCTCATTAACTGTACCAACACCTATGCTGTCCCCTAAACAGAGCCCAGACAGTTTTCCTGTCACTCTTAATTCCTTCTCTCATCCTCACCCATTATATTAACTCTTAATTCCCTCTCCTAAATGGCTCTAGCTCTCAAGATCACCTGTTTATTCCACTGGAAATAAGCATTCCACTGGAATAAGCCTGTTTACTCTGCTGGAAATATGACAGTTTTTGTACAGTTCTTAGTTTCTGGTCTTCGTAATCTTCTTAGTCTCTAGTGTCATCACCCTCTGACTCATCCTCCATATCACATTCCCCATGATCTTTCTAAACACAAATTGCTTCGGATTTTTTCCTGCTCTAATCCTTTGCTGAATTTGCATTACCTGATGAGTTTCCCTCTAAATATTACTCTTCTGGAATTAGTTCTTTGTGCAATTTGTTCTTAGTATCTTAGTTTGAAAATAATTTCTATAATTCAAAGCATGAAGGTAACAATGGACTAACATATTTGCTTTCTTAGAAATATAGGAAAACAAGTGCAAAGACACCTTCTATGAGGATGATGCGAAATGTTGACACATAGCATTTTGCCTTCATTATGGAAACTGGCAAAAGCTCCTACTGTGATGAAAAATATGCTGTGAATAAATGTATAGTCAGGAGTCAGCACTCAAGACCAGAGTGATGGAGATCATGAGGACTTGGATGAGGAATTGGTATTTGGGCTGGATATTTGTAGATTGTGCAAGCCATTGTGCAGAAATAATTGGTTGGATGCAATGAGTGATTGCATTTGAGCAATTAGGAAAACAAAGGAGTCAGAAAGAATCAAATTTCCAGCCTCTATCACCAAACAATTCGAGAAGTGAAGGTGATATTTAAAAAAAGAAAACTTTCCCTTGAACATGGCTATTCTAACTGAGGTGAGATGAAATCTGAGTGCAATTTTGATTTGCATTTCTTTTATAATCAGGAAGGTTGAACACTTCTTCATGTATTTACAGGCCATTATACCTCTTCTTTTGAGAATTCACTGTTTAACTCATGTGCCCGTTTCTTCATTGGGATGTTGATTCTTTGGGGCCTGAGTTTTTTGAGTTCCCTGTAGATTCTGGATAATAATCCCTAATTAGATGAATAGCTAGCAAAGATTTTCTGTGTGCTGTCTAGAGTCTAATGACTCTTTCTTTTGCTGTGCAGAAGTTCTTTAGTTTGATGCAGTCTCATTTGTTCATTTTTTTCTCTTAGATGCTGTGCCTTTTGAGTTCTAGTTAGGAAGTTGTTCCCTACACCTATCTGTTCCAGTGCATTTCCTACTACTTCCTGAAGTTGTTTCAAAGTTTCACACCTTTTATTAAGGTTTTGATCCACTTTAAAGAGCAGTATGGAAAATGTAAAAATGACAAAATTTTTAAATTTTTAAAAATTTTTTAAAAGAAAGCAGTATGGAGATTACTTAAAAAGTTAAAGATAGAACTGCCATCGGATCTGGTGACACTGCTCCTGGGCATCTACCCAAAGGAACATAACCTAGGATACAACAGAGACATCTCTACACAGATGTTCATCACAACACTATTCACAATCACCAAGCTTTGGAAACAACCCAGGTACCCTACAACTAATGAATGGATCAAGAAAATGTGGTTAATATACACAATGGAGAATTACTCTGCCATAAGGAATAATGACAGCATGTAGTTTGAAGGTGAATGGAAGCATTTGGAGGACATCATGTTAAGTGAAGGAAGCCAGACTCAGAAAGACAAACACAACGTGTTTTCTCTCATATGTGGAAGGTGGATCTAAAAGAAGAACATATACATAAAAGCAAGCATGATCATATAAACTCACATGTAGAACATGTTTGTAATAGTGGAAATACTCTATGGAACTCAGGAAAGGAGAATAATAGAGCATCAGTAATATTGTAAAACATAACATCTGTGAAGGTAGAGGATATAAGGATGTGTATTGAAAGCTGTTGAAAAATGGGATATGGGAGCTAGAGGGGTAAGGGGGAGTAATGCCAGGAAGTAATAAGGTTTGAGGACAATGAGTTGAAGGAAAAGAGGCATAATCAAGAGTATGGGCCATTACACATGAGAATAGGCCATTCTTTTAAGAAACTTGATAATGAAAACAAGAAGTGTGGTAATGATTTGAGAAGAAAAAAAAGGACAAGAAAAGATATTTTTGAATGAAGAATTAACTGTAATTTTCGAATCTATTAAGAAGACAATGAAAGAAAAGAAAGTTAGAGGACTATTAGAGAAAAAGGAGATAAGCACTGGTGCACAGTTTAAAGAGGTGGGTCCCAAAAGTACAGAGATGCATCTCGGAAAGGACAGAGACCTCTAAGATGAAAAGGAGAGAAGTCAGAGTAGTGAAAATACCCAAAATTTGAGGAAGAATCTGGAATACAAAGACTTAATTGGGAGAGAGTTTGTTCCTAGTTCCTTCTACTTCCATTAAGTTCAAACATTGGTGAGTGAAAGTGCTAGGAAAGGCAATCACACACAAATGGGCCTCTACCATGTCCTTATCAAGTGATAGCAAACCCACACAGCCTGCACGGGGTCATCTCCTTTCCCTGTTCTAGACTTGGCAGTACTCTTTGTGCATGTGTAAATGGTCTCAGGCTCGCACCCAGCCTTCCGTATTTCAGACCCTCACATGCAGTGCCCGGCTTCTTCCACTGCCGCACAAAGTGTCATACATGGCCAGCTGTCTGTGATGTGGATTTACAAGCAACTGGCTTTCATGCACACTCACTTTTCTCCTGCTGTAAGTTAATGCGGCACCACTAGAGCTTGGTGCACTTCTCTTTCCTATGTGGCACTTACTAGTCTTTTAACCTTGAGCACACAGCCTGGCCACCAGGTAAATTGGCAGGTAGAAAGAACTGATTTTTAGAGCCCTATAAGTGTCTCTTTCATCTCTTCTTGAAATTATACTCTCTAAATGAACTTTTTCTTACTTGAAAGGTGAATCGTCAAGTTATCTATGTACCCAAAAAAGCTGCATTGATGCAGAAGACACTGCCTCCCTTTTCCCCGCAGAAATCAACTTGAGTTTGTCTATGTGTGATGGTCCACCCTTCCTAGAACAGCTTGATTGTAATGTGAGGACTCCTCAGTTGACCAATGTCTTCCCTCCCTTCTAGCTGCAGACAGTCTGTACCGCCAGAGCTCACCGTTTGAGGCCACAGTCTTCTGACTCTCCTCTTCTGCAGTCCCAAGAGCTTCCATTCTACAGTGAAATTTCTCTCAATTTCCCTTGTCCTTTATGTCGTACTCTCCTGAGCAACATCGGGAAAGCATGACACTCTGTTGAAGGAAAGTAATTTGCGAGCATTTGATGCTGATGGGACAGAGTTGGTACAGAATCTGGACACAGAGTCACTTTGCCAATTTATCCCCCTTCCCAAAAGCAAAGCAGTGTCCTGTGCCTGACAGTCTATGAACAAGATCCTGAGGAGGAGCCCATTGCCACAGCCAATGGTAAGGAAACAGTGGATCTGGCTGGATTGGTGTAGTCCACCCAAGAGCAATGTGGAATGACCGTATCAAAGTAGGACATGGCAGATCAGCAGAACCTTGGAAAGAAGACTTCCTGACTTAGCTAAGAGTTAACTATTTTTATTTCCTATTGTAAAAAGAGAACTAGAAATGGTTGTGTGGGATGGCTGCAGTATTTGACCAATATTGAACCTCAGTGATTCTCAGTGTGAGACCACTGAGAAGATGCACTCCATTGTTCTCCCATCAGTGCTTGAATCAAGGACTTGGCTGTTCCTAGCTGAGAATTTATGCCTTCTGCACTGTGTGGAGTTGCTCACAGGCAGGCAAAATGGCTTGTACCAAGTGAATGTTCCTGAGGATCAGTAGCAAATCCCACAGTGATCAAGCTGCCAAAGTCATCAGCTGGCATTATTTGCAGATAGATTATGTGAATGTCTTTAAAGCATAAATATTCTTGAAAGAGAATCCACAAGCCTCATTGACTGACTTGTATGCACAACTTTCTCAGCTCTTCTCAGTCTTTTTTTAAGGAATTGTTAATTGGGTCAGAATTTTAGATAATTTAAGTCACCTAAATCTTAGGTCTAGTTTTTCATAAATTCATTGTCTACCAAATCAAATGCAAACTTATCTGAAACTTTGTCCTCTAGACTTGGGCCAGACCAGACTATTCACTATTCTCAACCTGGGCACAACTTCTCACCTTTGTGCTCTTACTCCTGAGGATGACACATCTCTCAGAATGCCTGCTCTACCAGATCTACCACTCGAATCCTGTGACTCATGATGAACCAAGGATCTCTTGTGCTGAACTCTTGTCCCTTCTTTGCACACCCTCCCCTCCGTCACCATTCTGTTGATTCTCTCTCTCTCTCTCTCTCTCTCTCTCTCTCTCTCTCTCTCTGTAGTGCAATAGACGGAGCACAATTTCCAGGAGAATGCCCAAAATTTGCAGGAAGCCAAAGAGCCCTCAATGTGTGTTCCTGCCTGTAACATGGAAAAATGCCAAGAAAGTTTGTGTAAAGATGACATAGAAACTTAGCCCACACCCAGATGGCTTGGTGACAGACAACTCAGTTACCCAATGTTAAATAAAGCCTAAAGCCTATGCTTTCCCTGCTTCACTTACCAGTATTGTGACATGGCTCTCTGACTTGGGCTTAAAGGGAAATTCCTTCTAAAACTGGAATCGTAACTCAGATACCATGGGGAGCTAAACAACTGTAGGAGTGCACAAAGCAGAGCAAACAGAGCTGAGTGCTATCAACAGCTTTCAAGACAGCCAGCAATGAAAAATGACTTTTGGTCCCAAACGACTTATTATGTGGTGTTGACTTAGAAATGCCTCTCAGTCTTTGCAGGAGTTTTTTAATTTAAACTTTATTTTTGAATTAGCATGAACTCATACATGTGTGCAGTGTACCTTAAACAAGTTCACCTCCTCCATTACATTTCTATCCTCCCCCTTTTTTCCTCTCCCTTTTTCCAAACAGTATTGACGGTTTTCATTATGCTGTCTTCATATGTACATATGTGGTCTACATCTCTTCTCTTCACCCCTCAGGGTCTTTTTCTTTCCCCTCCCCCTTTTACTGTTCTCCAAGACAGTCCACTATATACATTCATGTCTAATTAATATTATTATCATCATCATCATTGTAAGTCTAGGTTCCATGAATGAGCAAGAACATGGGATATTTGGCCTTTTGAGCTTGGTTTATCTTGCTCAGCATTATGACCTCCAGTTCCACCCATTTTCCCACAAAATTACAGTTTTCTTTATGGCTGAGTAATATTCCATGATATATATGTGTGTGTGTGTATCATATATATGTGTGTGTGTGTGTGTATATATATATATATATATATATATGTTATAACATTTTCTTTATCCATTCATCAGCTCTTGTGGTTCCTGGGCATCTTGGCTGCTTCCACAGCTTGCTATTATGAAGAGATGTACAATAAATTTGTGTTTTGACCAAGGATTCACCTATGGAAGTCTTCTCTCATGTGGGAAAGTACGTCGTCTGCAGTGATGGGATGGTCTGGTGAATATGGCCCTGCTCTCTGGACTGGGCGCTGGTCATAACTTTCTGTAACCCCCAGAGCCACCCTTGACTCTTTCACACTATGTACGGTGATAAAGTCAATGCCCAGCCCACCCACACTCACTTCCTTCCTCCATTTCAAATCATCGCCAGTTGTTTGTCTTCAATCCTCAACTTAAGTCAAAAGTGAAATTTTTAAAAAGATAAGTCTGCACTTCTGCAGACTTGTGCTTGAACCTTCACCATGACACTCTTCAGTACCCACCCTACTTTGCTATTCCACTGTCTACCCATCTGCCTACACCTACTTGGAGCTTCTTGAGAAAAGGAACCAAGATTTATTCTTCGTATCTCACCGCACCAGGCTCACCAACCATACTGAGCACATGTGTTTGTCCCCATCTGTAGGAAGGCTCAGAGTTTGCTTCTTGAGCCTCCAGAGGCACCGGTATCCTGATTGCACACTCCTAGAACTGACACACCCAGAACCTTGGCAGATCCGTTATAACTGCATCAACACAGTTCAACAGCATGGCAAAATCATGGTCATTTTAGTTCCCATGTCAACAAATATAACCCACTTATTGACTTACATAACATTTAAGTTTAATAGTTAAGAAAACAAAACACAAATTAGTTTGCCCTTTTAAACACTGAATTTACACCCAGTGGAAGTTACCTGATCCCCGGAGTTCATCAAAAGCTTATAAGCCGAGAGAAATCTTAAGGTCTGTAGTACTATCTTCAGAAGCCCCTCTGGTATAAGAAGTGGAGTGTCCTCCCTAAGAAGATGCCAGTTCATCAAGTATATCATCACAGCATTCTCTTTCTCTAATGAAGTAAAATAAAGCTTCTTCACTCATAAATTTGGATAGTTTTCAGACAATGGTGATGTGTGAGACATGTTTCACTCAAACTCTAGCACCCCACCATAGCCCATGACTCTGAGGCAGGGGCTCTTCAACATAGCCAATTTTCCTTTTTTCTTCTCTGTCTCAAAACCAGTCCTGCCCTCAATTCTGAATCAGACTGGACTGATTTGGTTCCCAGGAGACTTCCAAATTGTCCCAGCATTTTAGGAAGAGACAGAAAACATCAAAGTATCACAGTGAAGACAAGGCAGTTGCCTGCTGCAAGCTCTGGGACTACCCTCAAAAGAAGACAGGTCTTGCCCACACCAACCCCCTCAATACTCCAGTCAGATGTGAGCCAGACACAGACAAGCCTCTGGAACTTGGAGAAAACCAAGACCCACACATCTGTCAAGCTTGGCTGCAGCCATCAGAAATGGGTGTGTACTTTGCAGTGAGAGAAACTACAATAACACATCAGGAAATATGTTATATTGTCATCACTGTGATATCACAAGAATTTCAGCCATGGCTTACCTCTTTATAAAGGTGAATGGGCACACCCTTCAGTCCAGTCTTAGCTGCTTGCAGAGCCGTGAGCTATGAGGATCCATTATCTGCTAATTGCATTGCTCCTCTTGTTCTTGATGCCTATTTCAGGTAAGGTGGGTTGGGAAATATGGGGTTGAGTTAGGAATATGCAACTCAGCCAGTCCTTTTCCATTCCTCTGGAAGCTTTAGACCAAGTAGATTTGTCAAATGAGAACTAAACAATACCATTTTTTTTCTGACGATAACAATCAAGAACCTTAAGACAGGCTTCTGAGTCTTTCCTGTTCCACTCTTAAAAGAAAATAGCATCACTAAAGATATCTCCTTACCCACTTCTTCATGGGAAGACTATTAATGAGACATGAAAATAAGTGACATAAATTTTTAATTCTAATAGGAAAGATTGATTTGGTCTGAGAGCAGAAGCACAGTCTTCCATTTTATGAAGTTCAGTGGTTAGAAGTCTAGCCAGGAACTTGTTGGATACTCTTTGGGACCACAGTGTGTTCGGTCCCCATGTGTTCCTATAGCAAGACTCAGAGGTCAGGCAACTTCCACAAGACAGTTTCCCCAATGTCTCTGTGGGCTGTTAGCCATGAGCCTGCTGGCTCATTGTTGGTTGCTTAACCCGTCTTACCTATATTCTTGATTTTATAGAAAAGGAGAAAAAAATTTAAAAACTAAAATAAATGTAAACAGATGAATTATTTGAGGGATTCTAAGTTTTATACTTGTACCAAAGCCTTTCTAAAACCTTCCTATATATTCTCTTCTATCCATATAGGTCATGGAGGGTTCATAAGTGCTTTACAAAAAGTACATTGCAAGATAAGGAAAGGCCGGTGTGCTTTGAGAAGCTGCCTTGCAAAGGAGGAACAGATAGGCAACTGTTCAAGGAATCGAAAATGCTGTAGGAAAAAATAAAAGAACCAGAAACATTGTGAATATGTTGTAAAGTGGGGAGAGTCCCCCTGATGTTTGTAAAGTAAAATCAAATTAAATATTTTTTAAAAATTTAGAAACTTAATCTTTTTGAACATTCTACTTATTGTGGTACTTACTACCAAACAGACAACTAAGAAATTCTGAGGACTCACCTTTACTAAAATAAAGCAGAATCTCTCCAGGAGTCTTCAAGGTACCTGAACTCATTTTCCAAGGGTTCGTAGATCTATGAAACATTTTTTATTTTGTATATTTTTTACCCCTGTGAAGTTGAAGTCCTTTCTCTGGAAATATGCTTCCTTTGTTTTCTTGTTACCTGGGTCTTTGAGGTTTCCAGTCTTTCTATCCAGAGCTGTATCTCTCCAAAATCTTAAAGCATCCCAAATCTTTCTGTAAACTTTATTGCTAAGAGAAATGGGAAGCTTGCTCCTCCTTCAGTATTTCCTTTGCTTTCCTAATGCTCTGTTGACCTCATACTTGGCATATATTCACTCTTTCCCTTTCATCTCCCAATTTTAATTTGATCCCCAGGGCAGTCTCAAAGTCCACCTCCTTCTCAAAAACACAGCTGGTTTCCCAAGTAGAACAGTCTTTTCTCTGACATGCCATAGGGTTCTGACTTAAGACCCCACCTCCATATCTTGCTTGCTTTTTGGATTGTGTATATTTGCATACTGCTATTCTTCACATTTGGCTGCAGGATGCTTATGAGGAAGGACTTTGTCTTTGTCTTTTCTGTTTAACAAGCACTTGCTGAATTGAAGGGCTTGTGAGTGATTTGGATGCTCTTCAGTTTTATTTGGTGTTCTCTCAATGTTGATAGGGAATGAGTCTTGAAAGTGGAATGGGTGGTCTCTCCTCCCTGGCACAAAGCCCCAATGAAAGAGCAATAGAGGAAAGACAACCAGGTTGTCAGGAAGACCAGAGGACCTGAAATAGTGCATGCAGCTCACTTTCTATCAAAACAGGGTTCACTGAATTGTCCTCAGTGTACACAATAGAGAACCAGACAAAAGATATAAAATGGCTGATTTTCAGACACTGGACAACAAACAGTACAGTACAAGACTATGATTATAGAGAGAAAGGAAAAAGATGTAAAATGGCTGATTTTCAGACACTGGAGAACAAACAGTATAGTACAGAACTATGATTATAAAGAGAAAGGAAACAAGTGCAGAAATCTCACTAGATCCACAGCCCAGAGGGTTAGGTTCCAGGCCAAGACACAGGGAGGAGAACTCAACCCAGACTAACCATGATGAAGCCTAGAAGAAATTGAGATCAAACTTTAAGCAGGGCAGAATTCCCCAGGGGAAACAGAGCTGCAGGGGTGAGGTGACTTCATCCCTGGACTGAACACGGACTCATGTACACTGAGGGTAAAACTTCCCAGGCCGGAGGAAAACAAAAACACCAAAAAGACAATGGATGAATATTCCAGGAGCACACACAGGACTGAAAAAATATACATTCCCACCAGCAAAGAGGAGTGACCTCAGAGTCTTCATATAAAAATGATATTAGCAGTGGTGCTATTTAACTCTAGCCAAAACTGTCTGCAGCTGTCAGGACTCAAGTGGTAGAGTGCCTGCCTAGCAAGCATGACTCTCTGAGTTCAAACCCCAGTACTGCCAAAACAAAGGGGGGAGGAGGCAAATGGCCAAATCTATCACTTGACAATGTACTGGATCCTGTCGACACTTATCAGATATTTAAAGAAACAGGAAAATATGGCCCACAACCAGGAGAAAAGTCACTTAGTCAAACAGGCCCCGTGATGACAATGATGATAGAATTAACAAAAAAGGGCATAAATATTATAAATATGTTAAAGGCTAAAAAGAAAAACTGTTCATGATGAGGTATTAAATGCTTTTGTAAAAGAAAGGAGAAAAACTCAAAGATGACACTTATAAGAAAGTGGGGGAAGAAATTAAACTTGAAGTAAATAGAAGTGAAGAAAAAATTTATTAAAAATAGAGAAATTTCTTTAAAATAAAAAAAGCTGGCTCTTTGAGGGGATTAATAAAACATTTGAAATCTCACTGGGTTGTTAAGAGGAAAAAACAATTAAGACACCTCACATATGCACATGCTTCATGCAAGCAGGAAAAAGAAAACAGCTCTGCATCTCCTGGTGAGGAGGACAAGGAATGGTCACCAGGTGGTGCCTAATTCCCTGCCTCCCGCAAGATCAGGCATGGTTTCCCTCTGTCTCAGAACATCGAAGAGGACATGGCAGTAGAAGCAGAGGAGGCTGGCCTTTGACACAGCGTTCTTCTAGCTTTGACTTCTTCCTTTGTAGGAGGAAAAGAGGTGACGTTATGAGAACAGCACGGGGATAGTATGGGGGAGGTTTCTGTAATACTGAGTCATACCTACCTGGCAGATTTGTGAATGAGAATCAAATGACACAATGTATCCACAAACTGGCCATACAAAGCCCAGCTCAATGCAAAATGAAAACAGGGAGACCACTGCAAACAGCAGGAAATAAAAGTGATGTTGAAGGCAATAGGATATAAAGCTTTCTTCTCAAAAATAGTTTATAAAATGTAATAATATTGTATATAATCAGAACTTATTAATGAGATAACTTGATAAAACAATTTTTTAGTCACCTTTTTTTCATTTATTTGGCCATCAAAATTTACACTTTGAGTGACAACCATTTTTTTATTTTGAGAAGAATCAGCTGGTGCAACTGTGCAAACAGAGCAGACTGTTTTACAAACTGTCTTTACAATCTTGAAACATAAAATGTTCACATGTCTAGAGATGGTGACTTTCATGAAAAACTATAAAAAGATTGAATTCTTCAATAATTTTAAGTATATGTTTATACACTGAGATTTTGATGTTACTGCTGATCTGTCCTGGAAGTTGTGGAAGCCAACAAGACAGCAAAAGTGACTTCATGATTTGTGGTTAGCTTGTAACTCCTGTTGGTGCATTCAACTACTGTTTTCAACAATAAGGAAAAATTAATTTTCAAATTCTTTCTTATTACTAATTGACTTATCAGAAATTTCATATGAAAATAACACCTTCTATTGAATGTAAATCTTTTTATAAGTTTAATAAATCTATAAATTCTGAAGCAGTGATAACTCCTTGAACTTTTAACTCTCTGAAAATTTCTAGTAACTTTCTGGGGTGCTTTGTTGCCACCCATGTGGGAATGTCTGTTTTGCAATCATCTCCTGACCTTTGGTGCCTGAACACCTGGGATTTTGGTCCTGTGGCTAAGGCCAGAGTTAATATTTACGTACATATTCAGGGGAGCTGGGGGGATGGACAAATGCAGAGGTTCTGGGGCTGGTCTCTGTGGACACCCTCCCTCCTTCCAGGGATTGAGGCCACTGCTGCTGTGGTGGCTTCTGCTGTCACCACAACAAAGCCAGCCCTGAGGTACCCCGGGTGCTCTGGGGATGCTCTGGGCAGCCAGGCCAACCTTGGCCCTGTGTCCTTCGGCTTGAGTCTGTCTCCCCACATGTCCACTTTCTCTACATGTGTGTTCCATTGTCCCATTGTACTTCCCATACAAAATACCAGCAATGAGAAAATACTACTAAGATGGTCAAAATAGTGACATCAGAGCATGACATCCAGCATTACTCCCTCCTGAGAAAGAGTCCATGTGTGACTGTGTGACTCCACTGTTCTCCACCCCTAACGCTGGCCTTGGCCAGAAGAAATGAAAACCTCTAAAGACTACCTTTTCAAATTAACACTGAGGACGCCATGCTGAGAAACCTCAATGACTTCCCCCATCATAGATAGGAAAGACTTTACTCTTTGAAAGTCTGTCAATAGGAAAAGGATGTCTCACACTCTTGCCTGGGACACTAAACCACTCTACCATAGACACCTGGCCTCCACTCCCTCCAGGATCCAGGGAGAGGTTTGGGGATGCAGCTTCCATGTTTCCTATAAAGAGCAGTATCTGAGTCTCCCTCCCCAGGCTTGATGGTTGCCACTTGACACACAGCCTTGCTCTGTTTAGAGATTATGAAAACCAGTTTTTTTGGGAATTCACCTCAACGCTTCTCCAAATCCTACAATGACCCCATCTCTGAATGTTAGTGGGATGGTCTATAGGTGCTTGTGTGTGGTCTTCCAGGTCAAAGCAATATAGTAACCCTGCTTTGAGGGACAACATTGTTCTGTGGGAGGAGGGGGTCTCAATCAAATGAGCTTTGTCACCAGGATGACCACAGCTACAAAGGAGTCACCTTAGATGAGACCAAGACAGAAGCCGCAGCTTCAGTCACAGGAGTTCCTTATAGGAACACGTGGTCACAGTCCATAACAATTGTGGGGTCACCAAATCTTTTGGGTATTCTTCTCCAAGTACACAGGATAAACACTTTACAGTGTTTTTCCATGTTTCAGATCAACCTTGCCTCCTTTTCTGGCAAGGCCTCCACCAATGCATTGAGACTTAAGCAAGACAGAAAGTACATGACAAAAGTGCTGTATGTAGTTCTCTGGGTTTGAAACAGGAGCAGAAAGGAAGTTAACACTCTTGTGCATGTAAATTTTTAAATAACAGTGTATTACTCTGATAATAACTAGAAACATATGGAAGGCCCTAAAACAATGGAGCCAACAGACCAAAGACTAAGGCCTCTAAAACTGTGATAAAAATAATCTTTTCCTCCTTCTAAGTTAATTCTCTCAGGTATTTCATCACAGTGACAGAAAGCTGTCTAATACATGCTTACCTCTTACTGTTCAAACTGAGATATACATAGCAAATATTAAAGAAAAATAAATATTACTTTAGACTGTGTGTACATAAGGTTTTTTTCTCATTCAGTTATTCCATATGCTTCCTTGGCCTGGTGTTATGGGATGCTGCTAGCTGAGATATGGGACATTGAAGCAGATTAGCAGGAAGCAATGCTTTATTGCCAGCACAGACTCAGCAGACTCCTGTCCAAGTCCTTATTGGAGGCAGGAATAAATAAGGGCAAGAAAGCATGTAATGCATGAAAATGGGGCCGGGATCACAAACAAGGAGACCATAGATAGTAAGGGGAAGAAGCCAGATATTGCTCTAGACATGACCTTCTTTTGGAGGGGTTTCATAATTAAATCATGAACTCTTTTTTTTTTGTATCCTGTATGCACAAATCTCCCTGTTTCTTTATGTCACCTCTTCACTCACTGGGTAAAGGCAGTTCTGTTCCAAAATGGCACTTGGATTTCCTAAAGTCTCAAAATTGAAAAAAACAAATTGAGATGACCTTATTAGAATAAAAATATTTATCTATATATATCCAGACTGAGGCATGATAAATTTCTGTGGTTTTAAACAAATTTTTAAAAAAATTTAAACAAAGTTAAATTTTTGACAACTAGTTATTTCAGCAACAATAAACTATTTTTTGTATACTGGAGTTTGAACTTCGGGCTTCATGCTTGCTATGTAGGCACTCTATCACTTGAGCCACTCTGCTGCCCATACACTATTTTCAAATCATGATCTGAACATAAAATTAGGAGCACAAAAGATATAAACCCACATTTGCTTAATGCAGACAAAATAAGAAAGAAAATCAACTTTTTAATTAACTTTGTTTTTCATACTAATGTCCATGGTTCATACACCAACTTTTCCTCCTTTAAGGGGTACCCTGAACTCAGTATTAAATAAAGGACCTCTTTATTTTATTTGTAGTTTAGAATATATTATGACCAAGTCTGGAGTTGTGTAGCAAGAAGGGCATGCTATGTTGATTCTGACACTTCACATCTCCTGAAGAACTCTACCAGAAAGCATTTCCTCCATAAGCTTGGCAAGGAATAAATCATACTATTGATCAGATACTTGTGGATCAATGCCTAATTCTTTATTAATCCATCACATATCTCCAAAGGCCTAACCTAAGAATCACAGCAAATTGCAGTTCAGAACATTGAGCTGTCTTCAGTGCCTTTAACACTATGACACCTAGGTTCTAGACATGACTGGTCATAGCCCATGAAGAATCTGTGGTCATTATTTACATTCTTAGAACTCTTATTTGCATAGGAAATATCAGAGACTCTAAAAAGTTGTCAATCCATTCGGTTAGTTTTTCTCAAACTTCTTTCTCTGAAGATAAGTGAGATACCAACCTAATTTCTAATCTATTTCATGAATTTATATTTATGATAGCATGTAATTAATGTGAATTTAACAAGCCTCTCACATGAATCTTAATATTACATGAAAGTCCAAGTGCATGGGGTCATTTACCTATTGAAGGTAACCTATATTTCTTTCCTTCTCTCAACACCAAAACTTAGCCTATTTCCTACAATCCCAATCTTAAGTATATTTATGTAAATTCTTGGTCTGATCAGTCAGAGTCATGCCCATGTTATACTGAACTGAATAACATTTTGGCCTCATTCTATTTCCTATCTCTTGGAAGCACAAGAGGAAATCAGAAGTATAAGAGTGTCATGATTAACAGAAATAAGCAAAAAAAAAAACAACACCTAGGCTAAGTGCCTCCTCAAATGGAGGAACAATTGATTTTATTTCAAGGATAGAAATTTAGGCTCTCCTTTTATAATTAAGCAGTGGAGTTTTGGAGCACCTGGAGAGACTCTTAATATAACTAGTATACTTCATACTCAATTTTATAACCTTCACCTTAAGTGCCCCATTTGGTCTCTTCATACTGGAAATCAACCAGCACACCGGTTAGCACCAAACCCTTCAGCTTGCAGATGACTTTATTGTCATTTGCTTGGTTGCTATCTAGCCCTTCCTTTTTCGTAACTTGGCATTCATTGTAATCTATTGTAATCTTAATAGATTAAGAAAAAGAATAAAGAGGAAGGAAGGAAGGAAGGAAGGAAAGGGATGAGAAGGGAAGAAGGAAGGGCAGAAATAAGAATTATTGTGAAATTTGTTTTATAACTTTTTGTGTTTACTTGATAGCACCTGAATTATTAAATGTTTATAAAGCAATTGCTACATTTTGAGACATTTCTTCACCCCACCTAAGTCAAATACTCAATTTCCTAGATTTTGGAAGCAACACATATAAGTAAACCCCTGTGTTTCCTTTCTTTTTCTTTTCTTTTTTTTTTTTTTTTTGGCAGTACTAGGGATTGAACTCCAGATCTAGTACTCCACCACTACAGCCACTTTGCCAGCCTTCTTTTGTGTTGGGTATTTTCAAGATAGGGTCTCATTAACTGTTTGCCTGGGCTGGCTTCAAACCTTGATTCTCCTGATCTCTTCCTCCTGAGCATCTAAGATTATAAGCATGAACTACAGCACCTGGCTACAACTAGACCCTTTTTGTTGTGTTTTTGTTTTCATTTTTCAGAATCAGTACTTACTAACTGTATTTGTCAACTACTGACTCTGGAGACTCTAGCTTCTTTTCTTGTCCTGAACCCATCTAGTAGCACATATCACTGCCACTAGTCAGAATATTTAGCAATGCTTTTTTCTTCAAGAACAAGTATCACTAGAAACCCAACAATGCTAGTCCCTTTGTCGGAAAATTAATTACATTTTCTTGTCAAATCATCATGATCATATGCCCTATCCTTGAAAAGAAGTATTTCTCCCAGGACTTACAAGGTGGGATAAATACCCATGTTACACTCATGTTTGAATCTTCCTAGAATGGTTCGCTCTCTGAAGTTTTAGGCATTCTGAAAGGCCTTCATTCTAAGCAGCTTTATAGTGAGGCATTTCACTTAAGAAGTCTTGGCCTTCTTTCTTCAGTTTACTGTAATCCACATTCACTGAGTAGACCTTGTATTGATCTTTGGGACACAGTTTGTGCCAGAGTTCTGGATTATTCTTCCTGTACTAACTGACATCCTGACTGAATAATGCCAGGTACATTGTAGTGCTACCCCAGTACCTCTGGCTCCAGTACATACAAAGAGGAAAATAAAACTTGGATGTTTTTAGGCCCAGCAAGTATTCAGCAAGCATGTCTGCAGCAGAGTCTACCATCCAAAAACAGAAAAAACTGTCAGATTAAGCAGACTTTGCTTAATCTGTCTAAAGTCACAGACTGAGGCTTTGAACTCAGGGTTTCACACTTGCAAAACAGGCACTGTGCAACTAGAGCCACACCTCCAGCCCATTTGGCTCCGGTTATTTTGGAGTTGGGGGTCTTGTGAGTTATTTGCCCAGGCTGGCTATGACCACAGTCTCAGCCTCCCAAGTATCAGGGACTAAAGGTGTAAGACACTGGTTCTCTCTCTTTTTTATTAGCATGCTAATTGTACAAAATAGTGGATTTCTTGAGTTTCTTTCTACACAGTTCTTTGTTCAGGTTTCTCCATGGGACCATTGTTCCCTTTGTCCTGCCTTGATAACAAAGGACTTTGTTTCCAATCAGAAGACATGCTAGCTGGGAAGAGATGGGCAGGTTTCTCCTACCCATATGAAAATGTTGCAGAGAGGATCCAAGATGGAGAGAAGAAGCAGACAGCATGAGCTCCATAAATCAAAAATCTTGCTGAGACACTGGAGCCACACTTGGCAGAAATAAAAACACCAAGAATAAGCAAAACTCCAACACCCTGAACCCTCAGCCTGCACAAAGATTCTCCACACCATGTTACACTGAGAAACCAGGAGGACTTCTGTGCCACCAGAGGCCAGCTCCAAACCTGCTCTGGAGACACAGACCACAGGTAAGTACATAAATGGCATGCAGTACTCCCACAGTCACCTCTGGGATAAACCAGAAAAGCCTCCTGGACAGACATATGTACAGGAAAGCAATGTGACTAAACTCCCCGTATAACTATCCTTATCTCAAGTAGCAAAAACTACTAAGACTGAAACTTCATTGTTCCTTAACCTGAATTTTTTTTTTCTTTTTTTTCTTTCTCTCTAAGTGCTTGACTTGTTCACTATTGGTTAGTACACCATCTCTCCCTGTTGATTTCTTTGGTTCTCTATTTTTTTCTTTCTTTTCTTTCTTTCTTGGTTTCATTACTTTTACTATTGTAAGTTAGCTAATACTAAATTACACACACAATACAGAGGCAGAAACAGTACCAAGTGGAATTACAGGAAAAAGAAAACGGGGTGGAAACCATTCTGCCACCAAAAATAAGTTAGTACAGCATTCAGAAGGAAATGAAGAAAATGGATACCCAGTTCTAGATCCCCAACAAAACAAAGATAGACTATCCCAAGAAAACCAAGGAAGCCCACAAGAACATCCTGAAGGAAGAAATCCTGCAAGAAATCACTGAGAGTTTCATGGAGATGTTACTAGACAAGGTCAATCAAAATGTACAGGAGGTACTCAAGAAATTCCAAGGCAATAAAAATAAAGAATATGAGAAGACACAAAAACAAATAAGTGAATTCATAGGAGTCCTTACCAAAGTGAAACAGAGAACACCACAAATAGAGAGATAAATGAATTAAGGAGAAAAATTGACAATATCAAACAGGAAGTGACCCATGATATGGAAAACCTCAAGAAAAAATGAAATAGAAATACAAAAAACAATGGAAGTTCACTCCATCAGAATACAACAAGCAGAAGACAGAATCTCAGAACTTGAAGATGAAATTGTAATTAAAGGAAAAACTGAAGACCTATTACTCAAACAACTCAAAACCTGTGAAAGGAATATGCAAGGATTCACTGATTCCATCAAAAGACCAAACCTGATAATCATGGGTATTGAAGAAGGAGAAGAGGTGCAAGCAAAAGGAATTCACAATATATTCAACAAAATATTAATAGAAAAGTTCCCAAATCTAGAGAAAACTATGCCCATTCAGGTACAGGAAGCCTCCAGGAAACCAAACAGACTTGACCAAAATAGAACTACCCCACAACATATCATTAAAACAACAAGCAGAGAGAATAGAGAAAGAATATTGAAGGCTGTAAGAGAGAATAAACAAATAACGTACAAAGGTAAACCCACCAAAATCACAGCAGACTTCTCAACGGAAACCTTAAAAGCAAGAAGAGCATGGAGTGAGATCTTCTGGGCACTGAATGAAAATAACTTCAACCCTAGCATACTCTACCCAGCAAAACTATCATTCAAAATAGATGGATCAATAAAATCTTCCATGATAAGCAGACACTAAAACAATATATGACGACCAAACCACCACTACAAAAGATTCTTCAAAGACTCCTGCACACAGAAAGTGAAAACCAACAAAACCATGAAAGGACAGGCAGTACCAAATCAAAGGAGAAGAAAAAACAAGAAGTAGAGAGTAACATTGATTTAGCTGCTGCACACAATCAAACCCTTAAACAATAAAAACAACTAAATGACAGGAATCACTACATACCTATCAATACTAACATTGAATGTTAACAGACTTAATTCACCCATCAAAAGACATTGTTTGGCTAACTGGATTTAAAAGGAAGATCCAACAATCTGTTGCTTACAGGAGACCCATCTCATCGACAGAAACAAGAACTGGCTTAGGGTGAAAGGCTGGAAAAAGACTGACCAAGCCAATGGCCCCCCAAAACAGGCAGGGATAGCAATACTTATCTCTTCAAACCTACATTGATCAAATGAGATAAAGAAGGGTATTCCATACTAATAAAAGGGGAAATGCACCAAAAAGAAATAACGATTATCAAACTATATGCACCCAACATTAATGTACCCAATTTCATCAAACATACTCTGAAGGACCTAAAAACATACATAAATTCCAACACATTGGTAGTGGGAGACTTTAATACCCCCCTATCACCAGTAGATAGGTCATCCAAACAAGAAATCAATAAAGAAATCATAGATCTAAATAACACCACAGATCAAATTGACCTAGCTGATGTCTACAGAATATTTCATCCAACTTCTGCACTGCTTACCTGCAGTGCAGAAGTGTGCACACTAATGGAGAGCTTTCTTAGGGAAAAGGTAGCAATACATCCTACGCTGCCTAGAATAGTCTGTCTCTTGCACCATTGTAGCTATCAAGACTATACCTTTGCATTCTAGAATATGTTCTCATTGGATGCTACATCATTTCGTGACTTTGCTTAGTGAGTAACAGCATTTAGCCCATTGGGTCCACTATGATGCAACCTACCACATCCTGTCCCTCTTCATTAGGAAAGGGTAACTTAGACAATCTTTAATACACGATCCCTACTCATTCTGTAAATCTCATACTCTGTAGTCCTCAGACATATGAGACCATGTACACACATTCATGCATGCACACCTTATAGTTTATTTTACTGTAGTTGCATTCTTTAATTCTGCAAATATGATTCTTTTTCCAGTAAGAAAATTTTTCTTGTGAATAGACAACATTCAAACTTATAAACGATCACTGGATGTGTTGCCTACTTTGCCTTGCTTAAAGAAAGTACCTATTTCACATGAAAGTTGTGTGAACTAAAATAATTCCTTTAAGACTACAGTATGTAATAGTGTTTAAGAAAATTCTCTCTACTGAAGTGATAGGGGAGATTCAATACTGTTTTATTAAATTGTGCAAACCTATTAAGTTATAGTAATATTTAATAAGAGAACTTCAATGGTGGATTGTGCATGTCTACAGTTCTATTTCTTTCTAAGACTGTTTATCTGAAACCAAAAAATTTCAAAGTCTCTACTAGCCCTTAAATCCATGAGTTTAAAAAGGCACAATCTGTCTTCAGTTAGCAATAAATTTCAGCATTTTCCTGAGACATTCCAGACTTTGACAAAAGAAACTACCATCTTATGTGATTTCAGGAACCAAGAACTTGCCTAAAAAACTCTTCTCTCAGTTTTGAATGATCCTTGACAAAGCAAGACGTTCTTCACAAAGAGGTACTGGGCAGATATTAATGCCCTTTAAGTCCCTTTTCCTGAGATGTAGCGTAGGAAGTTGGCAATATAATCATCACCAATGAACAAAGAAGGAACAGTTTTCAGCTTATTGCATAAAATCACTCAAGCAGTAAGTGGCAATCAACAGAGGAAGAACTGAGACTTTAAAAGGTCAAGTTATTTGCACAAGGTCAGTCAACTAATGAGTGGCAAAGCAATTATTTAAATCCAGGTTTATCTGATTCCATAGCTTTTTAAACTATTAGATAAAATTCCTTTTGTCTCTATTCTCCTAAAGACCACATCCTATTTCAGAGTTTGGATGGTTCCTTTGATGTCTACATCCCAAGCATAAGCTACTTTTAACTCCTCAACAGCAGTATAGATTATTAAAGTAAGGTGCCCATTGGTAGTTAAATAGGGAGGTCCAAGTTCCTGAGGCTCCTTTCCTCCCTCCCTCCAAGTCCTTCCCTCATGTCTTAGTCCCTTTGACTTCCTATAACAAACTGAACATATCATAAGATATGTTCCTATAAGAAATTTATTTCTTATAGTCCTGGAGATTGATACATCCAAGATCAAGGAATGGGCATATATGACTAGAAAGTCAACTTTCTAGTTTATAGATGTTCATAGATATTGCCTTCTCACTGTACCTTTTAGAGGCAGAAGGAACAAATGAACACCTTTGGCCTCTTTCACAGGAGGGACCCGACTGCATTACCTAATCACTTTTCATTGAGCCCACTTTAATGTCATCGCCTTGGTATTAGCATTTCAGCATAGGAATTTTGAGAGGACACAAACTTTCAGACTACAAAACTCCCTTAACTCCTTTCATGCTTCCTCCATTGACCCATGCACTTATTCACCTATGTATCGATTCCTTCATAGAAGTAACTTATTTTTTAGAACAAAGATTTTAGTACCTTCTTTACCTTGGGTACTAGTGTGAGACAGAAAAACAGTACTCATTAATTTAGAAACCCAGGATACTGAAGGAGAGAGACTTAATTCAAAAGAAAAAAGCAAAATGGAAGACAGGAGGAGAAGAGATAAAGAGGAATGTCAATATTTTACTTGTATGCCTTCTGTTACTTAACTCTTTTGCCCAAAGAATGTATTGATACACTTGCACTAGGAAATTCTGTCTCCTTCTCTCACCTGTTGTGGTATATGCAAGACATAGTAAGAGCTTGCCTAAGGGGATTGGACTATGAGCACATGATAAAAGCAAGAGCACACAAGGGAGGGGTGAGGATAGGTAAGATAACTAAAAAACTAGCTAGCATTAGTTGTCCTTAACGCAGAGAAACTAAAGCAGATACCTTAAAAGCAACTGAGGCCAACAGGAAAAGGGGAACAGGAACTAGAGAAAAGGTTAGATCAAAAAGAATTAACCTAGAAGGTAACACCCATGCACAGGAAATCAATGTGAGTTAATGCCCTGTATAGCTATCCTTATCTCAACCAGCAAAAATCCTTGTTCCTTCCTATTATTGCTTATACTGTCTCTACAACAAAATTAGAAATAAGGGCAAAATAGTTTCTTCTGGGTACTGAGAGGGGGTGAGAGGGAGGGGGCAGAGTGGGTGGTAAGGGAGGGGGTGGGGGCAGGGGGGAGAAATGAACCAAGCCTTGTATGCACATATGAATAATAAAAGAAAAATGAAAAAAAAAAGAGCTTGCCTAGCAACAGTGAAACAAAAGCAGTATTGAAATTGAATAAGGAGAGGAGGTAGTAGTCATTTTTTAAAATTCCACCTTCTTTTTAGTTTCTTAAAAGGAGGACTTTTTTCTTGTATTACTAAAGAAAAGATGATGCAAGAAGGGTGAATGACCAAGTGGGAGATTCCCCAAATCATTGTTTTGTTAGGATTTCTTCAAAAACAAAAACCCATTAGAAAATACTGACTTTCTATAAAGCTGTTCTTGTTTTGACAGGAGGAAAGTTGAATCTGTAATCCTGTGACTATAGATAATCATTCTCAAAGTATACCCAGACCCTTATTTGAATGTCTGTGTTAGGACTAGCTTTTCCTCTCTAGCTGAAATGTGTACATTGTCCCAGATTATCTGCTATGCACTGAAGAAGGAGCCACCCACAGACACTACCAGCCCCTCCCACAACCCAAAGAACTCCTTTCCCATCCTGAAACTGCTGTTCAATCTCCTTCTCCTTGTACATCTTAGCCAGACTGCACCAGGTAAGCTGAAAATCCACCTGGTAGGATGGATGGTGAATTACATTGAAGCCTAGAGTAGGTTAAACTGGTTCAGAATCCAGTCGTGCACTGAACTATGTAACCTCAGAACAATGCCATGGCTGAAAAAGCACAGAATGTAAAACATGCTCCATTTCACAAATAAGGAAAGAGAAGCTTGGAGATATTTTATATTTTAAAGGCTTCTCCAAGGTTATCTTCAGCTAGTTGTTGTGATTGATAACACACATAATTAATAATTGTGATACATTACATATACAGAGTTTGCATCTTATAAACTATTTGCCTGTGAATAAAAACATTCACAATACTAGAAATAATGCCAAATGATATGGACCACTTTCATATCACCAAATATCACCACACAGACTTCACACATACTATCCGAGATATATCTCTACAGCAACAGTTATAGGGTAGGTAGTTTTGCACCGCCTTAAGGATGAGACTTAGAAGTCACATAAAAATGTGTTCTAAGCCAGAAGATTTCATAGAGTGAAGCCCAGACTTAAGCATCATTTGAGTTAGTTCCAAATGTAATGCTTTTTATTAAATACCCAACAATCTCTGAAAATAAATGTACTTATTATGTTACATATAAACAATGAACAGTGTGACAATGACCCATGCAATATTTTGGTCATGTTTATTTGTTTATTTATTTATTTATTGTTTAACTGAAATTCAGTTTTACCTAGTAATATTGTGTTATAATGAAAATACCATCCAAATCTTGACATCTTAAAAGAGCAAATTGCATAAAAGAGCAAATTCATGGTATAGCACCACCAAGACCACAGACGTGCTCTGCTCACTGTAGTTGAACAGACCCAGCTGATGGAGCAGTCATTAACATGGGTGTTGATGGTCACTGCCAAAAAAGAGCCCCAAGGAGACTCATATTGGCAATTGTGGCCTCCGGAACTGAGATGATATATCAATACTGCTAAAAATTCATTAGCCAAGAAAGTCTCACAGCAATACCTAACTAAACAGAATGTGAGGAAACAATCCTACTCTGTCTCAGGAAAACAGAGCCAGAGCTATTTTTTCAACAGTCAGGAGGTGACAGAGAGGTAGGTAGGTAGATAGATGGATGGACAGACAGATGATAGCTAGAAAGATATACATAGGCAGATATCTACAGATATGAATATGCATATAAATATACATATGACCTTATACCTACATCTGTATATTTATCCTTGCCTTTCTTTGTTAAAACCTGCTTCCCCATAACTACAGTTGTGGTAGGACAGGTATTAGAAGCCAAGTTCCCTAATTCCTAGTTGTTTATGTTTTCTACCACAATGCAGTACCTTTTAAAGCCAGAGGCTCTAATGGAATCCCTTCTTATTCAGCATCTCCAGGTGTGGTCTGACATTTTCTCCCAGGCTCTTTGGACTTTCATCATTATTCTAGCTCTCTTCACTCCCATGCTGATCTCTGAGCTGCTATTGTCATGTATCACCTCTTGATCACATATAATTTTCTTCCCAATCTTCACTCCCATGCTGATCTCTGAGCTGCTATGGTCATGTATCACCTCTTGATCACATATAATTTTCTTCCCAATCGAATTCACTACAGCATAGGAAGTGTGGAGCTTATTCTGTGCCATGGCTTTGACATTTACAGTACCACAGTTTATGAAATGATGCACAGTTCACAGAGCACAGAAGACACAGTATTCCAGTCAGTACATTATTCATTCCATCAATGCTTATTGCTTAACATTTGCTGCACACTTATAAAGTTTTGCTCTGTGAAGAAGGAAGCTTTAACAAATAGCACGTGAAGGGAAGCAAAACTCAGTCACATCTTGTATCATAGTTAACTTAGTTGCTTTCACTCACCCAAAGTTTTTTCATCTGATAAAAGGAGATTAAGTTACAGCCACCTACAAGGTTTCTTTATAAAGGACCAGGTAATAGAAATTTAAGGCTCTGATATTCATGTAGTTTTTGTCATCATAGTTCATCTCTGCCTTTACATGAAAGCAGACACAGACATTATACGAGTGAGCATGGCTGTCTTCCTGTGGAACTTTACTTAAGGACACTGAAATTTGAATTTTTTCTAATATTAAATACTTTTTTCTGAAAAGTTTCAACAATTTACCATTGTAAAAACTGTACTAAGCTTCCAGGTCATATCCAAACTTGCAGAGTCAGCTTTGGATCTATGGACTATTATTCCCACCGCTATGAAATACAACAAATTCTAGTACCTATGGTTAATTGAGATTTTCCTTCTTTGTTTCTTCACACACACAACCTTTCCTTACAGGGCATAAAGAAAAGGAGGAAATTCCTTAAGTGTGCAGAAATGGGCTGTTCCCTTAATGACGAGGGTATGAACCAATGGCCCTAGCTATAAAGCTACAGAAGCAGAACTCAAAGATTACCAAAACCAACCCATTGATTTTTACACAGTCAAGGCTAAGAGATCAATTTTCACCACTCCAAAGATGCCTTTCTAGCTGGGTATTGTAACACATGCTTATACTTCTCAGCTATTCTTTAGGAGGAGGCATAAGAATCACAAGATTGAGGCCAGCCTAAGCACAGTTAGTGAGACCCTAACTCATAACAAAATACAAAAAATGACTCTGAAGGAGAGGTAATGGCACAAATGTTAGGGCTTGACTAGTGGCTCAAGGCTCTGGTCTCAATCCCTAGTACCAAAAAATAAATAAATGAATAAATAAGCTAAAAGTGATATTTCTTATTTTCTTAGAACCCAAGGAATCCTTTTCAGCCTAGCTAAGCTTTAAAATAATTATGTTTTTTTTCTGGTAATATTGAGGCTTGAACTCAGGGTTTCATGCTTGCTAGGCAGGCACTCTACCACTTGAGCCATTCCACCTGTCCCAACAGTTAAGCAATAAATTGTTATGAAAAATAGAGCAAGTAGAAGACAACTTTTCAGAGATAATGCTACCTTAACTAGAGGATCAATGGTTCCAATTACAATATTGATGTTCCAACATTTACTCTTGATTTGATGTCTTGAGAATGTCTCTTCATCACTGTGGTTTTCCTACCCAAACACAACAACCTCAGTCTAATCATGAGAAAAGAAACAGAAAGATGCAAACTGAGGGATATTCTACAAAGTACTTCAACAATACTACTTGAAACTCTCAAGTAATCAAATCA
This sequence comes from Castor canadensis, assembly GCF_047511655.1. Lineage (NCBI taxonomy): Eukaryota > Metazoa > Chordata > Mammalia > Rodentia > Castoridae > Castor > Castor canadensis. The sequence continues at coordinate 109,773,292 of NC_133399.1, forward strand.
AAGAAAGTCTGAGGAATGTCTTTATTCTTTTTTTGTCAGTACTGGGGTTTGAACTCAGTGCCTCATGCTGGTTAGGCAGGCACCCTACCATTTGAGCCACTCCTCCAGCCCCTGAAAAATTTCTTACAGTTTGGAGCCTGAGAAAACATGATGACTAAATGTAGTATTGTATCTTGGATGTCATCTTTTATGGGAAAAGCACCCTAGAGATAAAAAAAAACTAATGAAATCCAAATAAAAATAAAGTCTGTATTATATAATAATATTATTAATAATAATAATGTATAATTATAATGCAAGATTTTTATAATAAGGTGCAAAACATATGGGAACTTTGTACTATATAACTTTTCTGTAAATAAAAAACTGTTTAAACTAAATTTTAATTTTATTTAAATATTGCAAAAAGTAGATGTTTAGTGGATCTGACCAGGAACAAGAAAGAAAACCAACACTAGTGTCTACAAAAATGAAAGCAGATCTAATGAAGCCAGCTCTGCGTATGTGCAGAGCCTCAGGAAGATTGGGGAATTTAAGCACTGTGTACCTACAAGCGTGGAGGCAGGTGGGGCTGAAGACAGGAAGAAGATACTGGCACAAATAAGCAGTTTGATTCTGAAATTCCCTTGTGCTGCTGCGTGGCCCTTCTCCCATCTCAGGGAAGGTGGACAGTTGGTTTACTTTTAGGAAAGGTTAAGCCAGAAAGACTGTGGATTTGTAACACTGGGCAGAGCAAACATGTCAATGAGGTTCTGAGAAGAAAACAGGTGAAATCACCATTGTCCCCCCTAACCTCAACCATCGGGAAACTGGTGTGTGGTCCTTTACTCCCTAGCAGAAATGAGTGTGAGAAACTTGAAGCTTCTGCAACTTTCCTCACACAATCCTATTAAGTCTTATAGCTGCGGCATTTTGTCCTGGAAAACAGATCCACAATAATATGGGAGATTGGTTATTATAACTAGACATCACCAGTTCTTATGTTACCAATATGGAACTTACAAAGAAAGAGCAGGACCTGGAATTGGGATGGGGTCATTTGTGTAAGTTTTTATTATTATAAATGAATGGAACTCCCAAATGTTAGCATGCCTTGCTAGTGGAAGCATGCCCCACTGTTGTCTATGTTAGCTTTCCCTTGTGTGTGCATCAAGAAGTACATTAGCAAGAGGATCAACTGTGTGAACACTTCTACACTGCCTATTCCTCATAATCTGGGAACCACATGGAAGCAACTCATCACTGGAAATCATCACTGTCGCAGTGATTATGGACCATCAGATGCCAAATGTAATCCTTGAGAATCTAGACTCAAGTTGAACATTGTTACTGGAGTACACATCAGGGTTGGAGTTCTTTTAGAATGGAAAAACCTCATAGACCTATAGCAATTCTGAATTACTTTTGGTGTTGCTATAATGGAAATAGAAGGGCCATTTACCAGAATGTCTGCACATAAGCCACACCAGGCCACATCTCAACCTGCTGGCTGATTTTCAGCTCCCTCCTCACTTGGCGTCTCTCGCTTCTTGTGCTCTCCCCATCTCCAGCTATGGCTCTGCAGTGTCTTTTCTATGCCTGGCCTATTCCCATCTTTGCATGTGGTGCTCCAGAGGGCTTTGTTCCCACCTAATGCTCCCCAACACTGCTCCAGTGTCCCTGTGTAACTCTCAAGTGAGGTTTGATCTGCCAGTAGGAAGAGTCCCACAAATCACTGTCTCCAGCCTAGAACTCCCTTTAAAATGCTGGACTATAGCCTAAATTTCCTGGAACAGTCTATCATCCCCCATGTCAAAACTGGAAATCTGCCTCCTAATTCCTCACTTCCTATGACCAAACCCTCATGCTTCATCTTACGAGTATCTTTCAAATAGCCATGACTATATGCCGTGGTGCTGTCTTAGTTCACACCCTGGAACCCCAAACACTTGCATCTCAGTTGTTACATGTTGTGTTAACTTGTCTCTCCACCTTACAATCCTCCTTCACACATCCACTAAAACTCTCAATAGTTTACAGAATGAAATAAACCTTATTTAGTTTATAGTCTAACTTCCCCAAAATGTTGGCCATTCTTTCTGGAGTTTCATCTCTTATCACGTTCTGGCTTCATGGTCACCCCAACATGACGGTAAGGTTATTCCGAACATGGTACTCTGGCATATTTTCACCTTACATTAGCACATTTTACACCATTTCCTGGATAATTCTTACACATTTTTAAGACTGTTTGGGTAGGGCCTTCTTGGGAAAATATCTTTGATCTACCCAGCTTGGATAAAATTTCAGTGTGTGTATTTTCCCAGCAAAGTCACCTTGAGTCATGTCCCAGATACCTGCACAGTTCCTGATATACAATAACAGCTCAAAGGACACTAAAAAAAGAATAAATCAACAAATGAAGGAAAACGACAGAATGAGGGCTTAGCTCTCCAGTATAATTCATAACACAAATGGGAAATTCCTCAGGTTACAGGGATCTCACACAGCAGAAGCTCCTGTCAGGGCATAGCCCTGGCTTGCAAATAATACAATTTTTTTTCCTCTTCAGACACACGCTCGTATATGAGTCACAGTAGTGGTGCATTTTGTAATGTCCACAACCTGTAGAAAGAATAAAAACTATTTGTTTTAGAAAGAAATGCTCAAACTCCCTATGCAGGGAAACACTTGTCCAGAAATCCCACAGAATTTTTGCTTGTGATCATGCCCTGCTTTCACACCACCTCCTCTACCTTTTCCCTCCTTTCTGTTATAGGAGAATAACAGTCTTTAAGAACTTGCTATGGAGGGAAGTTTTGGTGCTGTACTTTTAAGGATGGGATAAGGATCCTCCAGTGTTCTTCCAGGGACAACATATCAGGGGGCCTGTACATGTACCTTCAGAGCCCTGCTAACATGGAATAGCCAGTGATGTTTGAATGAAATACACTAAGGCTTTGTGTTTTTTCCCTCTCTCAAACAGTTTCCCACTGGTAATAAGATGATGATGTAGCCCTTTGTCTAAGAGGAGGATCCAGATGCACTTAATCAAACACAAACATACTCCCTTGATATGCCCCTAGCCAGGTGAGGTGTCAACAACCCTCCAAAATCACACAAAATTCCCAAGTTTACAATCCTCTGCCTTTGGGATCTGTTAGATGCATTTAAAAATGATATTATGGGTCTAAATTTGTACTCTCAAGTAAAGGACCCAGGGTAATGAGAGGCACCAGATGTGGTAAGAAGTTTCTAAAGCATGAAAAAGCAAGCCCCACCTTACACAGCCCTTTTCCTTCCTTGTATTAGGTGGAGAGGGAAAGCCCAAGTTCGCCATGAGCTGGAAGAGCAGCTCCAGCCTGTCCACTATGGATCATCAGGAGAGCTTACCAACCTCAGAGCTCAGGCTGCAGAAGTCACCAGAGCCTGGATCTATCTGCCTCAGAGTGCCTATCAGATCCATGCCCACTATGTGTGGAAATCAAGATCTCACCCAGCTTACTTCATTCCACCCATGGACCTCAGCCCTGTTTCTACTTATTCATCCTGCCCCATTTTACCCTCATGCTGCAGGGGCAATGCTTTGGTGGTGCTCTTAGTAGAGGCATTTCACAAACTTTCCTGTCATGGGATCTTGTATCTTCATCTTTACTCCAGTGTTTCGTTATAAAGACTCCTGGAAGCTTTCGTCCTATCAATTCCCAAGAAGTCTACCAAAATGGACTTGTATACTTGATTGAAATGTAGCTCCCTGAAGAAAATAATTTGGGGCCACTCTTTGGAAAGATGCAGCAAAGTCATTCCTTATGCCCAGTGGATCACTGCAATGGGTTCATGTTAACCAACAGAGGGCAGAGGAACTGTGGCTAGGGGAACAGACTGTTCTACCCAGCACTGAGTTCCTGATCTCATTATCCATCAGCCTTATGAGCTGGCACCCTGAAAGAACAAGGAACCCTAAGCAGTGAGACATATAAAGAAAATGTTTGACTCTATGAGTTTACATAATGATACAATATTGGTGGAAAAGAACAGAGGAGGGAGCAGAAGGACCAAGGTAGGTGAAAGATCCCTTACTTTCTGCAGCATGGCAAGGTTCACCTCTCAGCCACCTACCCAACAATGTAGTCAGAGCTCTGTGGAGACCTGCAGGCCAGCTCCAGGATGCAAGGGATGCATACCATGGAGAGGTCAAGCATTAAGTCTTGCTCCCTCATGCCGTCCCTGGTACCTTTTGCCCATGATATGATTCCATGTTTCCTCAGGAATGCCATGGCTGTGGGTATGAATGATTCCTTCTAAAAAGCCTAGGCTTCCTCTTTCCCTGTTTTTGGAGTCAGTCATCAGAATATTTCTAGGACAAGGTACACCAGTCAACTTTAGAGACTGCTGATAGCTCAAGCACTCATCAGTAGGTGGAAACTTTAGGCACAGAGAGAGGGTTTGTAAGGGAGTCAGAAGATTGATTTTAAAAGGTCTGTTTCCTCCCCACTCTTCCTCATGGGATTCAGAGTTGCTTCACACTTCCTCCAGTAGAGAGAGCTGGAAGATGCAAATAGCCTTTATGGAACTCTCCATTAGTATCTTTCCATCCTTTGCTGGGTTTTTTGGCGGACCGGAGCTAATTTGTGAGAGAGGAACAGGTTAGAGAAAGGAACAAGATGCAGATTTGAAAGGAAGATGATGAAAAGGGCTTACCTGGCTTGACTTGAGAAATGATGATGACAAGTAAAATGAAAAGGTAAAATAATCTCATGGTGCCAATTCAGTAGAAGCTCCTTCTAGTTCCTGGAAAAGAGAAAACAAATGGCACAATAATGTTGAATAGAATATAGCTTCTTGTTTTATAGGTGACTAAAGGTGGAAGAGAATTCCTGATTTTGCTCAGAGTATTAATTAAAATATAAAATGAACAATGGATACCTGTGAAATAAATAATGTCAATGCATGATTATGTTCCGTGCACAGCTTGAAGGATTTCTTTTGTTAGAACCTGATGGATCAAGGCACTGGGAAAAGCAGTAATGATGCTAGTAAAAATAAAATGACTAAGGTTTCAGAGTATTTGTTCTATGAAAAATCAGTTCATATTACTCTTTTGGTTTATTTACTCTTGTATGAGAAGTATAATTTGCTACTTTAAAGCAAAAATCTTTTATTTTTCCAGGTATCACACTAGCATCCACACCCCTTAGTAGAAGGAAAACCGTTGCTTACCTTTTCTGACCCTCCTTACAGGATCTCTTCTCCTTAAGGCTGCAGTTGTTCAAGTCTCCAGAAATACCTGAAATTAACTCCACACTCAGCGTGTGTTGGTTCTCCTTTCTTTTCTACTTGATAAGGACTGGTCTTGCCCACACCAGCCAATGAAAGTTGTGAAGTGTTGCTGGGATGACCTTGCTGATTCAGGGGACTGTCCAGACAACCATAGAGTCCCATGACTGACACACCTCATGTTTTTTACTCTTGTATCAATAACCATAGCACAGTCCTGGGTTAGGTGAAAGCTGGGGGCTTTCCTCAATGAGTAGTTGTCAGTAAAAAATGTCTTGGGAACTGGCTGACTCAAAGACTTTTGTGTCTTTCCCTCAAGATAATGATAAATTACTCATCATCTTTCATTTACATAATGTGACTCTCTTACAGCAAGAAGTACATTAATATTCTCCCTAATGAATTTAGAGGAAAATGAGTGTAGAGCTACGAAATATGTGGTAAAGTTCATTATACATGCTGGAGTCAAAACTACAAATAGAAATCTGAACTTGGACCCTAGGTTCTTTACTACTAGAAATTTTACTAGCTTTTTTACAGAAAGAAAAACAAGTAAAAATTACTATCTTAGAATCAAGTGAAAATTATTATACAACTAAAAACAGTGATAAGTTGGCTAATATAACTTTCCATAATCTAGTGATAGCTTAGAAATTTAGGTTTAAAAAGGGAGATTTTTATGATGTTAATAAACTGATTTTTAAAACCACAGTGTAAGAACAATGTGTAAAAACAAACAAGAATAGTTGTATAAAGAGAAATAATACAACTACCTCTATGTGTAATAAAAATTTACCATGATTTTAGAGACTCAAAATATGAACATAGATGCAGGAAAAGGGGGGAAATCCTTGAATATGGAAAGAGAAACCAAGAACAGGCTCATGTACACATTGACATTTAGTTGATGTTGAAGATACGCTTTGCATTATTGGGGAAGGAGGACATGGACTGTTTCTCCAAAAAATCAGGTAGGGCTTATTGGAGAAAATATGATCTTATACTCTAAGTGGGACATGGAAAAGGATTATGACTTTTCATTCTGTGTAAGTTTTGCTCATGTGTTCAGCTGTTTATTCATGAATGAACATATTCAGTACACAGGACGTGTCAATGACACTGTTGGTTCAACAGTAATAACCTTTGCTCATTTGTCAATACTCTGCACAGAAAGAAACTTCATCCTCTCTGTGTTCCCAGTATGTAAATATGTATTAAATTGACATATCTGCTGTATCAGAGCAACAAGCAAAATCACAGGTACTCATTATGATTCTGTCAAAGTCACTGCTTAAGCCACACAGCTGCCCTGAGTCCACTCAGCCCATTTACCTTAGTTTTTTTCTGCAAGATCTCTTTGTGCCCCTCTCCCACTTCTTCCACTGGGAAAACTGCTGTTCATTGTGTGCATGCAGTAAACTCAAGCATCCATTTGGAGATTTCGGTGATTTCAGGGTCTGCAGTGTGGATGTAGCTGACCCTTGCCTCAAGGATCCCACTGTGTGGCCTGTGGTGGTTTCTCCTCAGGTCTCGCATATAAGTGCATCAGGGATGGGACAGTCCCCCCAAGCTCTTTGTAATTTTTAGTTTTCGAGTATTTATAAAGGGTAATTTTATATTACTTATTTAACTGAAAAATTGAAACATCTGACAGTTATTACTGAAATTAATGTCAGAAGGGTTAAATATAAGTTTTTAATGTAATGTGTGATATACACCAAAACACAAAATATGTAATATATATATAATTAATGGAGATGTTTGAAATCCTCCCTGGGATGATGAATTTGTAACACTGTTTCTGTTGCTTATATTAATATTTGATTAAATACGTTGAAAGCACTTTGTTAAGTGCTCATAAATTTAAACTTGTTATATCTTTCTGGTTAACTGAAATGCTTTTCATAATGTACAAACCCTCTTTTTTACAGAAAATTTTTAACTTTTAACTTTACTACCTGGTAAAAACTAAAACTGTACTAACTTTCTCCTGGCTATGGTGCCCCTAAAATCTAAATCTAATCCTTTACTTTTAACTTTTCCAAATTCTTATACTTTGTTTCTCTTTTAAACAGTACAAAATGGGAGTGGGTTCTTTTTCTCCCATATTTTAAATTTTACTTTTTAATTAACGTACATTGATAGTATGAGGGGTTTCAGTGTGGTAATTCCATAGATGTGCACAGTGCTTATTGAACAAGTTCACCCTTTCCTTTATACGGAGTGAGTTCTTTTACGCAATCTGACAATTGCTATCTTGTTATTGCTAAGTTTTGTCCATTTTGAATTGTTTTATATAGAGACATGTTTCCAATATGTTATGTCTTTCTATTTGTCCTCCTTATTTCTATGCTTTTTTAAGAAATACCTTTTGTCCTCTGTAAATTGAGATCTTATTTTTCTCTTTGTTTCCTTATCCTATGCTTCCCCTCTGCTGATTTGAAAGTTGCATTGTTTCATGGGTTATGATCGAATTTCTCTCATGAAAACCTAGCAAGTTAATGTAAACAGTTAACACATTAGTCTCTAGAGTAAACAACAGGTATCTTAAAACACTAACTTAAAAACACTAGTTCTCAACCAAAATATTACTACTGCTTAATATTTTTGCATTCTTTTTAAGCATCAGAAACTAAATATCATCATCATAATATGAATAATATTAATACAGTTTTACACAAATACAGTTTATCTAGACTTATCTATGGGTTTGCTCTGCCTTGTTCTTAGTTTGTTTTTACCATTTTCTTTGTTCAGTAAAATGTTTACATCTTATTCTGGGAAAATCTTCTTTTATCCAAAGCAATGATTCACAAATCTGGTCTGAGGCTCATGGAGAATCCTCAGTATCTTTTGAATGGGTTGATAAAGTCAAAATTACTTTAATAATAGCACTAAAATGTAACTTTTATGCTTTCATTATCTCATAAATGTATATTTGAGTCTTCCAGAGGGAAGAGACTTTATGGTGTTGTATCAGGTTGAATGTAAAACCAGATATAAGAATCCAGCTGTCTATAAATAATCTAGAAAAATGAAGGGGCTTACAAAAATGAAAAATAGATCTTTTTTCTCAAAAATTATTACTCTTTTGAAAATATAATTACTTTTCCTAAAAATATTTAAATAAAACTGTAAAACATTTTATTATTTTAAAAAAGAACATAAGTAAATATTTGAAACATTTTTGTTTTAATTTCAATTGTGAAAAGTGTCAATAGAAACTACCCTCATAAATTAAAACTATCTAGGGTCCTCAATAGTTTTTAAAGGAATTAATTCCCTGAGACTAAAAAGTTGAAGAACCACAATTTCAACGCATATACTTAAATATTTAGTTTCATGTTCTGCTTGAGGTAAAGACTCAGTTGTTAAGGGCAAAATAGTTTCTGCTGGGTATCGAGGGGGTGGGGGGGAGAGGGAGGGGGCGGAGTGGGTGGTAAGGGAGGGGGTGGGGGCAGGGGGGAGAAATGACCCAAGCCTTGTATGCACATATGAATAATAAAAGAAAAAAAAAGTCTCAGTTGTTCACTGCCAACCAAGAATACTGTGCCTGAAGAAATTGCGCTTCAACGATGAAGAAAAGGTTTAGTTGGTAGAGTGCCTGCCTAGCAAGCCTGATGCCCTGAGTTCAACCCCAGTACCGCCCCCCCAAAAAAAGAAAAAGAACCAAAAGAAGAAGAAATATTTTCCCAACAAAAATTGAGAGGATTTATCACCACCAGACCTCCCTTACAAGAGCTGCTAAAAAGATTTTTCAAGTTAAAATAAAAACGATCACCTAAAGGCCCATGGGAGACAAACTCAGTGGAAAAAGTGAACATAGAGAGAAATACACAGCACTGCAATACTGAAATAGTAGTGAGCACATCAGTTTTCATTCCAATGTAAAAGTTAAAAGGCAAAAATTTTAAAGATAACTATAACTACTAAAATTTGATATATAGACAAAAATATATAAATTGTGATGTTGAAACATCAGGTGTCATATGATAGATGAAGTACACATTTTAAGTTAAATAGTCATCAGCTTAGAAGACAGTATAAGTTTTGTGTCATTCTCATAATGAGCAGAAAATACACAAAAGAAAAAGAAAAATTCCATCAAAGTACCTGCACTGAAACAATGAACTGCAAAGGTGAGCTGGGAAAATACCGACAAAAGAAGTCCAAGTCAGAAAACAATGAACTAAATGGCAATTGTAAGTGCTTCCCCCTCGCCAATCACTGTACAAGAAAGGGGTGAAGTTCTCAATGAAAGCTCAGAGAAGCTGAATAGCTAAAAACACAGCATTCAACTACCTGATGTCTACAAGAGCCTCAATTTAGATGTAGAACACACGTTGGCTAAAAGCGAAGGGTTGGGAAAGGCATTCCATGCCAATGGTAGCAAAATAGCTATCCTCATATCAGACAAAGTATACTTTCAGTCAAAATTGGTCAGAAGCAAAGAAGGTCATTATAATGTAATAAAAAGAAAGTTAATTCATCAAGAAGATATCATTATAAACATTTGCATATCTAACATCTCAGTACAGAAGCAAACACTGACAACTGAAAGGAGAAATACGTGGCCATAGGGTAATAGGAGAGTCCAGTGCCCCACTTCCAACAGATTAGACAAAATAAGAAACATTGGACTTAGAAAACACAGGATTCAACTGGATCTAACAGACATATCCAGAACATTCTGGAAATGGTGACATAGTACACATTCTTTTGAACATACATAGGACCTTTTATGGGACAGGTGATATTTGGGGGCACAAAACAAGTCTTAAAAGGTTAAGAAGACTGAAATCACAGCCAGTGTCACTGAAGTAGAGATCAATAACAGAAGGAAAAATGAAATAAAGAGAAACTAGACAACATCTTTGAGACAAACAAACATGAACATAAAATATATGCAGTTATGGGATACAGCAAAATCAACTCAGGATTTTATAGCAATCAATGCCTGCATTATCCATGAGGATTATTATTAATTATAACAGCTACAATGTCTTTTTGACTATTTTATTCTTTTCTGAGGTTTTTCTATTTTTCATTTGTTCCTGTTTGTTCATAATATCTCACTAAAGCATTTTTATGATAATTGCTTTAACATTCATATCAATAATTTCAACATCTGAGACCTCTCAGAGCTGACATCTGTTTGACTTTTCCTTTGCACACCACATTGAAGTGAGGTATTGGTTCAAAGTATCATTTTCATGGTACAAACCTGAAAACTGCAATGTGCAAACTGACCATCAAGGCAGCTGTATCAGTGGTCTTTGGGAAACATGAAGGTCTATGCCACTATACTTTCTAGTGGTTGTTCATACTTTGCTCCTGTAACCATGGTCTGTACCATCTGCTAGATGGATCAGAGTTTATCACAAAAGGTGTGAGAGTGTCTTAGATATGGGTTTCTCTGGAGCAGAAATTCTCTGGAGTCAAATTTAACCAAGTAAATGAATAATGGAGGCGGTAGCACATATCTGATGAAAGACTATTCCTTTCTTAAGATCTCTTAAACTTGGAGCAATAATTCCCAATTCACTAACCAAGAAATTTCTTTAATCAAAGGAAGGAGTACAAGTTCCTCCTTGTTAGGCACTTAAGAACTCTTGCATTTTGGAATACTAATCGAAGCCAGCTGTTCACTTCAGAGCGTGTATCTTAAAGAGAATTCAAGGTCGCGTTCTATAGAAACAAAAGAAAAATAAAGGTTAAACCTGGTCAAAGATTGTGATTCTAGTATTGATAGTGCAGGGCAGCTGCTTGAGGTTTCTAGATTTGAATTTGAAGCTTCTTTAGATGCTGGGATGAGAATGGCAGGTGTAATCTAATAGATTCTCCTGGTTTGCAGTTGACTGTCTCCTATTCTGTCACTGGGGCTCTGATAAACTCTGAGTGAGTCACACAGCATCAGGATGAAGGTTGTGCACACATGATCTGTTGTGATTTATCTGAAGCCTTTGTCAGATTGCTCAATTCAAGTTTGCAGGGCTTGAAGGTTTATGTTTTTAGTGAAACTAGAAGATTTGAGGGTTCAATCCAGTTTACAGTTAGATAATGAAACCGCAAAAAACATGAACAATAGAATTTAAAAATGGATACACTCTAATTTTCTATAGAAAATCACTCTTTAATAATAAGCCCCAGTTTTATGAAAAATAATCCCAGTAAGACATTTTTTTGTAAAAATAAAGCTTGTGTCACTAAATGTGAGCAGATTACTCCCATAATGTAACAAGAATAGTGTCTGTGCTTAGTTTAAAATGCCACATTTTTGTCAAAACTTTGGCAATACCCAAGAGTTTTGGGTAAGTTAATCTTATTTAAAAATCAACATTGTTTTAAAAAACTATATGATATTATAAATATCATATTAGACATTTAACAAGATTTCAAGACTAAGAAACCAAGCCTAGGAATTTCCCAATTCTGTCCTGTTATCTGGAGAATAGATTCTTACTGAACTTACACAAACATCCACATTGCCATGACAATAAGAATATTCAATAAGAGTTTCCAAATTCTGGAACAGTTAGGAAGTGATAAAAAGAAAAATGCTTTATTTTTACTTGTAAAGCATATTTTATAAATTGCTGTAAGTGGTATAGAGTTTCAAGTAAAGAAAAATAAGATTCCTTAAATCTGAAAACAAGACTTAAAGAATGACCAGTTTTTCAAATGAAAAGTTGTAAAAATAATAGTTCCTATCAGTTCATTCCCATGTAATTAAGTTTTCTTGATACTGGGTTAACAGCTTTAAGAATCTATCAGGTTTCCATTAGAGTTCTGAAAATTCTTACCAGTCTCATAGATGGTCTTAAAATCATCAGAAATGTGTATTTGTCAGACTTTTTCATGAGTCTATGGTCTTTTTGTATCACAGCTGGTTGCAAAACTTTACCCTGATGCTTATCAGGGTAAAAAGATGTCTGTGAGGACAGAAGACTTCCCCCAGTTATGGTAAAGGATCTGATGAGTACACCTGCGTGATTTAAAATTTCAAATAAGCCTAATTAGTTTAATATTTTTCTTTTTATACGGAGACAAATCTTTTGATATACTCCAGGCAGATTGTTTAATAGATAAGTAAAATATTTTAAAAAATAATTTCTTAGACCTACCTGAAAATCCAAGAAAACTTTGAACATTTAAAAATTGTAGTTTTGTATCAGCTTATTATTGAGGTCACTTTTTAAGGCCTCATAGATGAATCCATGCAATTTTAGTAGTTGATCCATGCATAAAGTTTCTTTTCACAGACGTTCTACAACTTCTATTTCCATTTGGCTTTTGTCCTACACTTTTTTAAAATTCTGGAATAATCATCTGATTTTAAGACAAAGTCACTTATTAAACTTTTTCCCCTTAATCTAAATATATGCCTATGTACTTTTCCTTTTAAAAAATATGTAAAACTTTTTATACAATTTCCTTTTATCTTCTCATTTCTAGGGATTTGCATCATATTAGCTAATTAGAATTTTAACTTTCAGTAACCCTAATTTCTAGTAAAACTAGGAATTACCTGATTTCATAATCCTTAAATAGCACATGTTTTCTCATAGCACTTTTTAGTATAGCATAACACACGGTCACCAGCACACCCAAATATCTTCAGTTCCTATTTAATATGCTAAAAAATAGATGTTTAACTTATACTTAGCAATTACAGTTTTGGTAGTTTAGCTTATTGAGAAATGAGCAATCATTTAATTTACTTTACTAGAATTCCAAGGTTTCAAATTATCCAAAGAATTTTGGAAACTGCTTTCAACCAAGCATATTAAAAAAATTGAGTGTCTACATTGCATTTAATGCTGACATCTCTGATGGTATATCCACTTTTTGCTAATCAACTGTAGTTTCATTTATGAAATATTACTAAAGTCATATGAATTTGAAAACATTTGCCTAAATTTCTACTTTTTTTCTGAGAGAATATTTAATTTAAATAAGTGCTTTTTTTTCAGTACTGGCTATTGAACACAAACAGTAGGCAAGCTCTCTGCCACAGAGCTACACCCCAAGGGCTTTGTTTACTGTATTTTCGAGACAGGTCTCACTATGTAGACCAGGCTAACCTTGAACTTCTGATCTTCCTATCTTAGCTTTGCAAGTTTCTGGGATTACTGATGTGTACCACTATGATGTGTACCACTATGACTGGCCTATTAGTAATTATTTTTACAATAATTAAATACAGCTCTTTAATAAATTAATAATATCCTGCACAGGTATAGTAATTACATATACATAAAGTGCCTAAATAAACATACATAACCACAATACAGATACAAGCAAAAATATATAGCTTTTGTTCTAAAATTTTAGCCATGTGCATCTTGTCAGAAGCATGCATCCATCATAGTCCTTTCTCCTTCCTGTGCTGAAATTTTGGCATCATGGATGGAGCTTGAAGGTCACCTTGGTCCAGTGCTGAAGACACTGGAGCAACATGGTGGATCAGCTTCACCCTTACCTTTCTGTGGGTAGTCCAAGCCCAAAAATTGGCGTATAGATTTAATTTACTGAAGGGATACATAAGCTTTTACCTTTTCAAGCCACTGCTGTTTTGTGCATTCTTTTGTCACTCAGCTTAGTGTAACATTAACTAATTCAGGGTTTTGTGCCTGAAAGTGGAAGGTTGCATGCCACAGAACATAAGCATACAGAGTGACCTTACTGGAAATAGTGAGTCAGATATCAAAGTCTGGCAGCTGCTGAAGCATGGTAAGTCATAACAAAAGATTAGTCAGCTTCTCAACTATTGTGACTGCTTTTAGATCAAATGGTGAGAAAATTTCAGAATGCTGGTTGGTATTTTCTAGCTCCTTCTTGCTAAATTCACTAGGCCTTTTTGAGCTATGCCAACTGACTTTATTACTTTCTGATTATTACTGTGTTTCTTTTTGCATAACTGAGCATGTGCACTTAATACACACATGTGAGTGTGTTTCTAATATGCATTTACACTTTGATGTTCATGGTAGATTGAGTTCTAGAAGTACCAATAGGTACTAAAATCCTAGTACACCCAAGTTCCTCCTATAAAATGTCATAATATTTGCATACAATCTTTCACCACCTTCCTGGATACTTTAAATCAACTCTAGATTATTTTTAATACCTAATGCGATGTAAATCTATGTAAATAGTTATTATCCTGTATTGTCTAGGGATAAAATTGTGCTTGGTACAGATGTACAACTTTTCCTGAATAGTTCTGATTTATGATTGGTAAAATCTGTGAATGTAGTAGATATCAGTAGCTTAGGCAATTCAGCTCCAGTCTTCCTGGGCTCATTTCAGTTCAACTGATCTGGAATCCATATGTCTTCTTATTCTAGAGGACAGGTTGGAGTAGTCACGACCTGGACATGAACTTTTCATGGTGGTTGCTGGAGCCAGAAGACAGGGATGATTAGAGATCAATTTGAGCTTCTGTTCAGATGTCTTATGCATCACATCAAGTCAGAAACCACTGGCCCAAGCTGGTCACAGGTCATGTGTCAAGTCAACGGAGCCTGAAAGCTTACTCCATGTACAGGGGTACCTAAGAGGGCCAGAGGGGGAGAAATAAACCTACCACACTTTAAATAGTCTTGTGTGTTTTTACTATTCATTTGTTTCACTTTTGCTTATTTTTTTCATTTCATTTTTGTTTATTTTTCTAATTTGTCAGTCTAACCTGAAAAATCAGTCCTTATAAGTTCATAGATAGATAGAATAGAGAGAGTCAAGGAGGAGAGAGGGTAGGGGTGAGCTAACCAATGTAAAATATAAGCCTACTTGGAATTGTCACCATGAGTCCCCCAAGTACAATGATTCATCATCCATTTTTTACATTTGTACATTTACATCAACTGTATAACAAATTTATTCAGCCATCCTCCCATGAATGAGAAAGGTGTTTCCAGTATTTTCTACAATATATAATGCCACAATTAACAATTGCATATATACTTTTTTATAAGTATGTTTTTCATAGTATTTCATAGTAAGCTTCCTGGGATGGGATGACTGAGCCAAAGGCTAAGTGTGTCTGTACTTTCACCAGTATTGCTGACTTCCCCTCCACACAGCTCATGGTAGTTTGGGCTTCCACAGCAATGAGTAATAGTGGCTTTTCCCCCTTGACTCACTAACTTATTACCTATTAATTACATAGAGGAAAATTTTCCTTTAGACATAACCAGCATTCTAACTTAGCCTCTTAACAATGTGCCAAGCTGCCATCTTATGTCCCTCAGTGTGCTATGAGTGGGAAAGACATGCATTGTTATGTCGTATTCTTTTTTATATTTTTATAGGTTTGTGTTAATTGTACATAGTACAATTCCATATATGCATGCAATGTTCTCTGACCATATTTACCCCTGTATGTATTCTTGTCAAAAATGTTTAACTTGAGCTCCATTATGATGAAATATCCAGAAAAATTCTGAGTGTCAGATATTCTATAAGAAAGCAGGCCTGAATCTTTTAAAATATAAGTGGAAGAACGGCTGTAGGATAAATCAAACAGACATTAGCAAAAAGGGAAGTTTGGGGCTCTGAATGGCTCTTAAAAGGCTACAAAAGATATATTGGAACAATTGGTGAAATTTGGTATTGTGGTTATGTAGAGGATGTGCCAGTTCTTAAGAGACACATGTGTTGGGGAGAAGTGTTATCGTGACAATGTGTATTATCATTATGCAAAATTTGCAAAATTCTATGTTGCATCTGGGTAAAAACATATGAGTGTTCATTGTACTATTTATTCAAATATTTTGTTAGCTTAAAATTTTTCGAATACAAAAATTTGAGGAAATAAAAACAATGAAATTTTTCTTAACTTGTCTTGAGACATTAAAACACATTTAAAGGCTACGATTATTCAGTTATGGAACTTGCCAAAAACGACACAATTAAATAGAAAACAGAGCAATGTACGTTTATATTAGAATTGCAAATGACCTATGAAGCACTTTCTGTTCTCTTTCTTCTCAACACACACTGGCAGAAATGCTAGAAGAGATATTTCTAGTGAATGAAGTGGAACCAAACTCAAATCATTTCAGAAAAGCAGACATGGACAAGTCCTGACACAGAAGCCGAGATTAGGAAGAAAACCTAGACTCCTGTAGGATTCTTGTGAAGAAGGCTACAAATAAGTGGGGATCAATGTTATGAGAGACCCATGCCTGAACACTGAGGAAGTCAGAGTGAAAGGAGAGAATCCTCAGGTGACTGTGTCCTACCCTCCAGATCCAACCGATGCCGCCATACTGCTGTCTGTGGCCCAAAGCAGCAGAAGGACTCAGAGAAGTCAAATTGGGGAAGTAAGAAGAGAGCAGTTCTTGACAAAGCAGCATCCCAGGAGACTGGCAATAGCAAGAGGAAGGAGCCCCTGGTAAGTCTGAGTTGCAGACTGCTGACTGCCTGCAGGACAGCACATCTCACCCACTCCAGTCCCATTGTAACCACGAGCACCAGGAGCTAACCACTGAATTAGTTCTTGTCCTTTTCCAGGGAGGCATTTTGCACAAATTTTTCCATGAGATGTGCATAAGTTTTGGCTTTCAAAAGATCCTGGGTTCCATCATTAAATACTCCTTCCTACAGGGTCCCTGACAGCTTAACTATTTCTTCTATTAACTTAGTTGTCTCTAATACTCCTAATGAAATGATCTCACTAAGATATGTTCTGTTCCAAAAATATTCGCTGTGTACTCTGGCATAGTTGGTTTGACCTGAAGTTCTGTGACTTGGGTAGGTCTGTTGTGTAGTACTTGGTATCTCCATCTGCCTCCTTATCGCCTCTAAATCCCAGGCAGCAACAGTATCTTACCTGCATTTGTATTCTGCCACACTGTGCTCAGTTCATGAGACAAAGATCAGTGTGTATTTTGCCTGCATTGTATGAAAAGACAATGGATGGCGTTTCTTCAGAGTATTGAAGAAAGCTCAATCAGACCAGGCTTGTTGGTTTCAGCAGAGAGCATGGCTTGCAGAGGTATTAATGCAGGGTTACAACTCTTAAGACAGAGGTGTTAGTGCTGGATTATAACTCCTAGAAATTCAGAGATCACACCATGGTTCATGTCTTCACAAGAATATGCTTTGGTTGGTTGATAGGAAACTTCAGAATTTTAAAGCTTTGGCCATTTCATAGTTGAGCAAACTCAAGTTCCCAGATAAGGAGAAACTTCTAAACCCACACTGAGAGGCAGCACCACAAGTAGAAATTCATACCTTGTTGGCTATGGCTAAAATTGAAACAAAATTGGTCTCAGATATTTCCCATAGAGAACCATCTCTCATTTTCAAGGTTGTTAGAATAACATGGGAACAGAACCATAGAATCTGATATTCAGAAAAAGACTTCACTCAAAAGAGATATGCCAAGATGCCCTTACTACACAGTGTGTGTGTGTCTGAGATTCCAAGTTTCGGCACCTAGATTTGCCTCCTAACACTAAATTCTAGCCTTGTGTTTCAGGATAGATCCTTTCAACATCTTTCCATTTCACTTTCCTGTCAGGAAATGGGAGATTAAGAATAGGAAGAACCCCATCTGAGGCCATAAAAGCACTAAGGAACATTATTCAAGTGTTATGCAAATGTTTTAGAATATTCTTGACTACAGCAGACTGTA
This sequence comes from Castor canadensis, assembly GCF_047511655.1. Lineage (NCBI taxonomy): Eukaryota > Metazoa > Chordata > Mammalia > Rodentia > Castoridae > Castor > Castor canadensis. Next base: position 109,791,191 of record NC_133399.1, read on the forward strand.
GAGCTTAAAGATGTAGGCTCAAAAAAACCAACTCTGAGTTTACCATACAGTTCAGAACAGGCGGAATTAATCTGTAGTTACAGAGATCAGAACAGTGGTTACATTTCAGGGGAGAGGTTGACTGAGAAGGGGAAAAGGGGATTTTTGTTATTTGTGTGGTGTTGAGGGTTGAACTTCAGGCCTCACATGCTAAGCACATGCTCTGCCACTAAGCTGTACTCCCACCCAAAGATAAGAGAAGCCTTTGAAAATACTAAAACTCTATTTCTTAAGGTTTTTTTGCTTCCATGAATATGCATCTTTAAGAAGCTCTTCAGCTGTGCAGTTAAGATTTATGCACTTCACAGTCTGTTTCTCAGTAAAAAAGAATATTTTTGTTTGCAAAAAAAAAAAAAATACCTGCTCTGTAGTTCTGCCTAGAGTCAAATTCCAGGTAAAACAGTACTACCTGTTTGACCTTGGATCATTTAGTTCACTCTCTATGCATGGTTTTTTCCTAGATGTAAGGTGGAAAAAGCAACACTTACTGCATTAGACTGCCTTAAGGACTTTTGACCTATGAAAGACCTGGCAGAGGATCTTTCCTCTAGCAAGCAACTGACAAATTTCAGGAATTTTTAAATGATGATTATAATTTTTGTTGTCTTTAGACAACCCCAGTGAGGCTTATATCCCTCAAAAACAACCAATCTCATGGCTGGCTGTGACTAATCTTTTAGGAAATACTGCTTGTAAATTGTGACTGCTTAATGAAGTCACTCTCACTCAGAATCACCTGCTTGTTACCCACCTCAATATTTCCTTTGTGTATTTTAGTAAGGTCAAACTGAGAAAGTTTTATTTTTTACTTAGAATAAAAATGTATACTTTAAAGAAAATTTAAAGTGTATATTAAAGAAACTTCACAATCGAGAGCAGAAAGCTGAGCATGGTGGCATACATTTGTAATCCTAGCACTGGGGAGCTTGAGGCAGAAGGATCAGGAGTTCAAGGTAAGTCTGTCTCGCAAAAGAAAAGAAAAGAAATAACAGCAGAAGATCTACATGAACTTTTGGATTTGCCAAACTCTGTCTGACAACTTTATGACACTTTATCAAGCTCTATCAGAATTAGTGTAAATGGTTATTCTACCTCAGTTTACACAAGCAGCTGCCGGAGCTGAGAGAGAGGAAGTTTATCCACAGATACAAGACCATAAGGCAGCTCCGCAAAGACAGGTGGCCTCATGCCTTAGTCATCTCCACAATCTGACAGCACCACTTTATCAGAACTTGGAAATGTACATGTTTGTTTGTTTACTTAAAATGCATCACGCAATACATTGATATGAATCTATTAGAAAATATAGATATTTAAAAATAATTAGATATTCCAATGAGATAGCCTCAGATAGTTATCACTTTTCATAAAAAGAAAATGACAAGGTTGGTGAAGATGTGGAGAAATTAAGACCCTTGTTTGTGCATTGCTGGGGGGAATATGGTATGAAAAACAGCATAAGGATTCTTCGGGAAAGCTAGATGTAACACTACCATATGATCCAATAATTCCACTTTCTAGGTATCTACTTACAATGAGTGAACAAAAAGACTGGAGGGGTATTCATTTGTACATTCGTATTCATAGCAACTTGTTTACCACAGCAATTGACCTGTGATTTGTGAGAACATGTATGAAATGTGAGGACGCTATGCTAAGTAAACCACCTCAGACACAAAAGCATAAATGTTATATGATGCATTTATAGGAAGTACATAAAACAGACAGGCTTATAGAGGCTGGGGAGAGTGGTAAATGGGAGGTGATTTAATGACATTTTCAGTTTTATAAGAAGAAAGCTGCTGGAGATGGATATTGGTGATGATTGCCCAACAAGGTAAATAACTTGTTGCCGTTGAAGTGTACACTTAAGTCAGGTATTGTGAACGAAATGTTATCATTAGCTGGTAAATGGATGGAATTGGAGAACATCATTCTGAGTGAGGTTAGTCTGGCCCAAAAGACCAAAAATCGTACGTTCTCCCTCATATGCGGACATTAGATCAAGGGCAAACACAACAATGGGATTGGACTTTGAGCACATGATAAAAGCGAGAGCACACAAGGGAGGGGTGAGGATAGGTAAGACACCTAAAAAACTAGCTAGCATTTGTTGCCCTCAATGCAGAGAAACTAAAGCAGATACCTTAAAGCAACTGAGGCCAATAGGAAAAGGGGACCAGGAACTAGAGAAAAAGGTGAGATCAAAAAGAATTAACCTAGAAGGTAACACACACACACAGGAAATCAATGTGAGTCAATGCCCTGTATAGCTATCCTTATCTCAACCAGCAAAACCCCTTGTTCCTTCCTATTATTGCTTATACTCTCTCTACAACAAAATTAGAAATAAGGGCAAAATAGTTTCTGCTGGGTATTGAGGGGGGAGAGGGAGGGGGCGGAGTGGGTGGTAAGGGAGGGGGTGGGGGCAGGGGGGAGAAATGACCCAAGCCTTGTATGCACATATGAATAATAAAAGAAAAATAAAGTGTACACTTAAAATGGTTGAAACTGTAACTTAATGTTAACTGTATTTTACAAGAACAACAGAACGTACTCTTGTCCTGCTTTAAAAACACACCTATTTAGGAGGCCACTTCCCTGAATAAACAAGATCTTTGGTTTCTGCTCTTTGCATGCCTTTGTAGATATCAAGTAGGTAGCAAATGCATCTTTTTCTCAGATTGGCACCCTGAAATATAATGAGAAGAGTAGAGTTGCACCATGCAGTTGGAATTTGAGGAGCTGGATCATGACTTGTTTTGCTCAAGGAAAGCACCGTGGTCACACTCCCATCCTCCATCCTGCCAGCAATGGCTCGTAACTTCCTGGAAATCCAGGACCCTGATGCCTGCACAAAAGCAGATAATCCACTTGCCCGCAGTTCTGAGGCTTCCAGTGTCTCATTCTCTCAGTGCTGCTCATTTATTCATCAACACAATATTTACACTATGTCCTTAAGAACAGTTGTGAACTTTTGGAAGTAGTTTATTCCTTTTCATTGCAATTTTTTAATAGAAGATGTTACCTCTATTTTGCCTTTTCCCTCAATATTTTCCCACTCTTTGCAATTACTTTCTCTTTGGATTTCATCTTCTTCTACAAAGGTAGGGTTGTCAGATAAAATGCAAAATGCTCAGTTAAATTTGCTTTTCAGATAAGCAATGAATCTTTATTATCATGAGTATATGCCAAGTGTTATAAACATGGACCTAGCGTATATGATCTGCAGGATTTCCTTTTTCTCTAGCAATTTAGGATCACATAAACCTGAGTCCTGATTAAATCACCAAAAAGCCCAGGAGGTGGCGACATTGTGCTCTGTCTGCCTCTTAGAGCTGCATCCTCTTTCCTGTGCTGCTTGGACTGGAAAACAGGGAATGGAGGAGACAGAAAACTCTCTGCACCTCCTAAGCAGATTTAACTAGAAAAAAAAATGCTTATGAAAACACCTGAATTCTTCGATTTTATGGTAACCTAATCAGTATTTTCTCTCTGTTTGGAAAGGCAGAGTTTATACTGAAGCTATAACAATGAGCTGCCAGCCTTCCTTGACAATTTGGGAGTATTGGATCCTTGTACCTCTCACTTCTGAGGACCATCTTGATACTCTCTTTTATCCCCATCCCCTTAACTCCTCCCAGCTGGGGAAGGGGAACTAAGTTGCATTTGAAAATTTACTAGTAGACCTAATTTAAGTGTTTTTCTTTGGTACTAAGTGACTCTAAGTCCAATAGAAGAATTCTTTTTCCTTTCTTCTCCATGCCTCGTACAGGGTGGCTCTAATGCACCCTTCTGCCCAGAATAGAGAGGACAACCTGAGCCAGAAGCAGCTAACTCCTCCATGAACTCTTCATAAAGCAAGGAGATCCAGAGCCTCAGACAATTTCCACTCCTGGTCCTGTTTCTCACGGAAGGTGGTTCCTGAGATGGGTTGACTATTCTATTTAGAGAACAAGTATCAAGGTGCCAAGTAATTGTAGAGAAAATAGAAAACAGACAAGAGCAAAGGTGGTGGGATCTCTGAGGCTAAATGTGCACTGGGTATGGGCTTCTTCATTCCTAGTTTCTGGTGTGGTCAGGGAAGTTGCTAAAAATGTTGGCTTGGTCTAGTGCCACTACTTACATCCCTGCTGACTACTCCATGATACACAGGGATACTTGTTTCCTGGGACAGAACTGGAACAGTCCTGTCCAGGTCCCCATACTACACCAGATCCGACCTTTGCTCTTCCCTCCTCCAGGGCAATTGACTGATGCTCATGTAGACTCATTCTTTGCCTTACACTTTAGTCTATTAAATATTCAGGTGGGCTTAGCATAGCTAAAGGTGATGCTCAACCATAAACTAGAGAGCAGATCTTCTGCCGTCTGTCTTCTTGAAGACTTCCTTACCATTACCCTGGAGCTCACAGCAAGAGCTGTTGGGCCTCTGTCCCAGTGAAACAATAAGCTGGGATTTCTAAATAGATATCTGCCTCCAGTGGCTTGATGCTGTGAAGGGAGCCCCTGTGTCATCTTTGATGTGTGGAATGATTTCTCATAAAGCTTCCTGCATAGCTTTAGCAAGTCAAAGTGAACCAAGATGTTCCAGGATCTAGAGAAAATAGCAATAGGGCTTTTATGAAACTGGCAGCCTGGAGGTAGGACTACAGTAAATAATTTTAAGCAACTGGTTCCAAGGCTAAAAATGCAGACCAGTACTACAGGAGGAAATTAATTGTGCAACAAACATAATTCATAGCTTCTAGTTAATAAATGAGTATATTTTAAGATGAGGACCAAAACTAAGTGTGTAAGAAAGAGCACATGGTAAGTAGGCTGATTTAGACATTCCACAATGTGTACATATGTAAAAATGTCATGTTGTATGTCATAAATATATATACAATTCTATTTACCAATTACAATAAATAAGCTGAAATAAATAATAAATAAAAGTAGGAATAACGGGGCTATCAAATGAAGACCAAATGGAATTGAGCAGTATCTCAGATCACAAAAAACCAAAAATGTGGATCTTTATTTCAGGAGATTTAATAATTCCCAGGGATGCCCTAAATTGAACACAGCTTCAGTTTCAGAATAACCCAATAGTTAAACTCCACACAAGACAGAGCTGGCTACTGAAAGCGATTTTGTTACTTAATGTCTTATTCCTCTCACAAACCACCCCCAATACTTCATGCCCCTTTCCCCTGATATTTTTTCCAAATTTTGCACTATGTACTAAATGTTATTTGTTTCTATTGTTTATTGACTATCTTCCAACAGAATACAAGCTTCATGAAGATAGAAATTTTTGTAATTGTTTTGTTCACTGCACAGTAAATGTTTTTTGAACAAGATGAATGAGTAGAAGCTGACATAATTATTAAATTTTTCTCTGGATGGTGAAGCAATGTGCAGAGCCCAATCAGAACCACAGGTTACTGTGCTGATTTGCTATGAAAACGATTGTCACAGATGTGACAACAGACCTATACAAAATTTACATTTGGTTTCCCAGTTTCTACTCTTTCTGTACCCACCACAAAGAGTTCCAGGTTTTACACTAGTGTTATTTCCTTCCCTTCCTTACCTCCCTGAAGTTAGTTCTATAATTACCAGACCAATTCTCTGTGCTTGAATCAAGAAAGGAAAAAAAATAGAAGCATAAAGCAGGGCTGGAAATTTTCCAAAGAATTTGGAGAGATGAGAGTGAACTAGTGAGGAAAGGTTTTAACTTCATGGTGAGGAAAGGTTTTAACTTCCTGGTGAAGAAATCCAAATAAAAGTCCAATTTATTTTTAAATCACTAACAGTTTCCTAAACTCTTATGGCGATAGCAAACCCTTTTCTTAATGGACATATATCCCATTCTGAGAGGATATGATGTGAACCAACATCACAGGTAACAAAAAACTCTCAAAACCCTGTTATCGTCCCTATAGGCAGACTATAGGAGTCAGTGCCAATGAAATACAACTGGAGAAGCTAATATTTGCATCTTTCTTCAGGTGTCTTTACAAATATTGACTTGCAAGTGATAATAACTCATGTTTATCTGAAAACCTGCTCTGAATTTTCTTTATTCATTAACTGGGGCTCAATGACCAATTCATTGATTAGTCATGTTCCTTAGGCATTACAATACCTGCCAAGGTCTTGTCTTTTCCACGTGATTCAACTTTGACAAAATGTTGGTTTATCTTATTTTTCCTCCTTGTCCCCCAACTTCCTGAGAACCTTGCAGTATTTCTTGTTTCCATCATCTCCCCACCCTAACCACGCATTATAAATCACAGTAAGCAACAGGCACATCTAGGCTCCCTCTCTCACCAGAAGCAGAACACTAATGCTCATAATGGTGAGATGATTTACTCAGAATATCCCAGCTAATGTCAAGATCTGGACAAGAAGAGTCAACATGGCAAAGATAAAATAATTACAACTGCCTCAGAATTCTGGTTATGCAGGATAAGCCTTCTGATTTGCAGTTTCAAATTTTGCATTTCTACAAGCTTTTGCCCATGTCTCCATGTGAGCAGATTTGTATGAGTAGTCTTTGTACACTGGAGCCTTCCACCAGCACTGTGCTGTTCCTTAGCCCTGAGACCCTCCTTAGGTTGCTTTACCCACTGCAGTGGCTTGTCCCAAGCCTACCCCTCTTCCCTGCTCTCTGCACCTCACACTAGTAAACTCTTTTATATCCAACTCCTTCCATAGAGGTAGAATATCTTCAAACAACTGAAAGAAGAGTCTTAGGCTTAGCACTTCCATTTATTGACTGTGTGATCTTTAGTAAGTTATTTAACCCAGCTGAGTTTTAGTTTCAACATCTGTGAAATGGGACTACTGATCCAAATTGGAGTCACGGTTTAAATGTTAGGTGAATGAAAATGCTTTGTAAATGTTAAAACATAATATGAATTGATTCTTACAGTTTTCTTCCTCCAAGCACCTACCGCATCACCGGAAACAAACCCTGTTAGTAATACAACAATCTATTATCCAGACTCGAATATTTTGCTTCCTCTCAGACTAGAGGAGTCACACTTCAGATCCCTTGTCAAGGTTCCCTGTGTTAACTTCTTCTTATTTTGCAGCAAACAGTGAAAGCTCGGCAGGGTCCTCTGAAGGGCTCACAGTTGGGTGATCCTCGCTTCAAGCAGATTCCACCTCGAAGGTAGCAAGGTCTTTCAAAATTGAGTGCCCTGGTGATGCCTGAATAATGAAAAGATATTTGTATGAAGGTTTTATAGACTCAAGATCACTGCTGTGGTAACAGTTCTCTGGTCAGGGCCTAGAATCTTAGTCTCTATACCAGTTTATACTGACCAAGTGGTCTAATAAATTTGGTCCCCAAATCATCCAGTCCATTTGGAGGAGAGGGGAGGGAGTTAAAGGTAACTTCCTAACAAAACTTGGAATGTCATGAAGACACACAAGCCAGTTGTTTGTTTGTTTGTTTTGTAATCCAGGGCCCCTCACTAAACTTTTCAATAGTTTATTGATTATTGACTATTATTCAATAGTTTAGTTGATTCGGGGGGGTTGTAGTGTTGACCTCTGATCTCTAAGTAATCTTCTCATGTTTTGCATTCCAGTAATTGTTAACTTTGGGAAAGAAAAGAGCAAAATAATAAGACAGGTCATGATGGTAGGTATTTACCAGGAAGTCCCTGGAAGATGGCAAAGAGAGCAGTGAGGACAATGTGGAGTCTCATTGTTACAGAGTTGGAATCTTGAGACCTGAGGATGAGAACCAAGGGGACAAAATTAGAGGCTGGTTCTCTACCAGAGGAGCTCACTGTGGTCCAAGGACTGGTGTAGAGGTCAGCTTCAGCTGCCGGAGGCTCCACTTTTCCCTTAGCAGCACTTGCCCACGGTGGCCCGCGGTGGCACAGTTCGCTCCTGCCATCCTGATCCCTGGTCCAGTCGCTGCTGCAAGTCCTTCTCTCCACACCTAGGTGGGAGACACTCTTCTCACCACATTATCTGAAGAGGACAATGAGATGGGGCAGAGGTCTGAGCATCTAAAGGCCCAGAGTCTAGCTGTCACCCAAGGAAACCAAGGATGGTCCCTCGCAGGTGAGGGAACCAGTTGAAAAAGATTTCAAGGCAAATAGATTGGATGTTTCGGGTCTCCTTAAAAGGAAGATCCAAAATCATTTGGATTTAGATCCAAATGAAGTTAGATATAACCTTTCTAGATAACCTATGGTAAAGGAAAAGGGGTTCATGTTGGTTGAGAAACAGTGAAAGAACACATCCAGTTATTTCTAGAATATAAATTTTATCATTTGCTTGCACTTAAATATATTGTGTTTCTGACTTAAAAATGCATATTACATATGTCCAAGAAATAGAAAAATATTAAAAGATGAAAGTTAAAAACCCTCATAGCTTTTCTCTTCAATCATAACCACTATTTACAGTGCAGAGTATTTCAGTTATTTTCTTTTGCTAATTAAATCATGTAAAGCAAACACTTGTTTTAAATTTAAAATACAAAATCATACTTCATAACCTGCTCCATTGTATAAATGTTATTTTGGAAATTCTTTAATATTTGTTCAAACATATTTGCCTCATATATGTGTGTGTGAGACTATACATATGCCTTCAGAAATTTATGAGACTGTTGCTTTGTATATATTCCTGAAAATGGAATGTCAATAAACATATTTTGACTTTTAATACATATTGCAAACTGTCCATTTTAGAAACGGTCATACCATATCCTCTTCTCAATATATATGAAAGTATATTTTGCCTTACAAAATTCTCATGAATACTGATTATCAATCATACAAGTGAATAATAATATTCTTACTTATCTTAACATGACTTTTAAAAATTATTTCTGAGGTTAAGCATTTTTAATGTTCATTGGCTATTTTTGTCTCTTGTAACTCATTTTTCTCTTGGTTTACTTGGTAGCTGAGATTCATGGTTGTTCACAGTGCTTGCGTTTGACATTTTTCTGTTTGATTTCCCTTAAAGATGCTTGCTTTGTGTGTCTATGTAGATACATTTGCATTCCTGGTCAGTTTGTCCTTAGTTCTTTCAGCCTTGTGATGGAGGCAGTTCTGAAAGGCCATGACACACTTGACAGACTTGACTACCCTGCAACGACATGAACGGTGCTCTTGCCCCATCCAGAGACAGGAACTTCCTGAGCCCACAGAGCTGTCAGCACTCCGCATATGGCATGTCAGGTAAAAGGCACACATATGGGCTCCTGGCACTGTTCTCTTAGAAAATCAAGTTGGTGTACTTTGAAAAACAGAGCAATACAGGATTTTGGAGGGGCCCTAACGTGTGGGGTACGGCATGAAATTCAGGAGAGAAGCGACGGGACAGTTCACATACTCATTGCCAAACCTTTCAGGTATCAAGTGCTGCGGTGTTCCTGTGTTAGAATAGATCCCATTATCCTGTACTCAGGCATATCTCTTCCTGTGCCAGTAACATTTAATTTTAACTCAAGTAGTGTCTAGCAGGCTTGCTTAGAATTCAGGGTCACACTCCATGATTCACTGTTAAAAAAATAGCTTCTAAATTACTTTAACAAGTTGAAAGCAATGCTGTTGTTTTGTTAACTGACAATAAATTGAAATCACAAGTGTCATTTAATAAAAAGGCAACACTTGAACAATTGGGCCCTCTTAAGAACAAGATTTTATATACATCTATGAAAATGTCACAATGAAACAACTATTACATATTAATAAAATGTTAAAAAAAAAAGAACAAGATTTTACCTTAAATGTGCTTGTTTTAATATGTTTTTTGAGTAGGCTTCAATAAATTACTTCATATAGACCCAGGACTTTTTCATACCGTTGTTGCTAGTTATTTCTAGCTATTGTAGTTTATGGTTTCTCTTTTTATTTGAGTTGCATTCTTTCATTATATTACATAGTTGGTCATTTTTGCCTAGAGAAAGCTATTAATTTTTGTAATAATTTTCTCACTATCCCACTGTTGGAACTCTTGCTGGTTTTTTTGGTGGTTACTTCTTAACAGTTCTCATTCAAAAATCATAAATCTTTAAAAAATTGTCACTTTTGCCTGTTCACCTAATATCAATGAGTAACAATCACTAGAATCTTCAGAGATCGCTAAGCCCAACCTACTCAATAACAGATGAAGAAACAACGGCCCAATGAGAAAAGTCAAAGTAACATACCAAGTGAGCCTGTGGTAGATGTCTCTTAATTTTGCAGGAATCTGTCCAGTGACCACAATGTAAAAATGGCTTTACTTCTCCTGTATCTTCTTCTTTCTTGTTTTGCCTATTCTTCTCATGCCAAGTATCAACTTCTTTGGTATCCAAAAGTAGAACAAGATAATTAGTTTTTTAAAAATAGATGTTTCAGTAGGTTTTCGATAATGTGTTATCTTCCGTAAAAGCCTTTGATTTCTCTTCCAGTACTTGATTAAGAATTTCAACTCATGCATTAAGCACAGGCTGTAGTTTCAGAAAAGTTGTTCTCAGAAATCTGAAAAGAGTCTGGGTTTGGTGAAGAAATTGAAGGAATTTTCATGTCAGCACAAAACCTCAGTGCCTCTGTGACCTTTTGCCCTAAGCACACATCCCTTTTGGGATCCAAAATCTGGGTGATTCTGTTCAGGTCAAGATTTTCATTTAGTAAGCCAGGGAAAAATCCACTTTTAATCTAGGAATCTTGAGGCCGACTGCCATTTGTAAACTCTGAGAGAAGGCCCTGCATGTTGTAGGGAACATAAGAAAAATTAAGTTAAACATAATTATGTTTGACACTTTAAGGAAAGAAAAATAGAAGAAAGAGGGGGAAAAGGAGAAGAGAGCCCTCATGGGAGTCTACTACAGAATTCTTTAGGATCCTCTGGCAGGTGTTGTCTGGATGGCAGGCTCTTTCTGCACAGACAACCTTGCAGTTCTACCACTGCTGTTCTCAGCTCTCCAATAAGAAAATGAAATGCTGTTGTCTCTCTTTCCATCCCAATTCACCAGCCTACAGAAGTCTGACCTATCAGCACTAGCCCTGGCAAGGTGAGTCCTACTGAATCAACCTTCTCCCAAGAAAAATATAATTACTTCGATCACCATCATGAACCAGCTGGAATCTATTATGTGTTGACCCTATTTTCCCATAAGACTCTGAGTTTTTGAAAATAAGAGATTGACTTTGTTTACTCTTCCTCTGCTCAGCACTGAGCTTCTCAGTACGAACCAGACACAAAGTACTATCCACCTAAAAGTTTGAAACACCTTTCACAAAGCCTTGAAGCCTGGAGTTCATCCCCTTCTCTGTACTGAGTTCATAGATCTGGACATCAGTTACACTCTCCTGAACCCTCCCTGCTCTGCTCTGAAGGGCCTCAGCACTTTCAGTGGCACCTCAGACCAAGGAGGACGCTAATTGTTCACCAGCTTCTTCCTCTACTGCAGGAAGGTGTACTTAACTTAAAGTCACTGAAAATGAAATATAACATGGTGGGTAGAGATAGGGTTCCCAGTCTTCTGAAACACACCTGTGAATACAGAAATGAGCAGCCATGTGCCTGGTAGTAAGGAGCCAGCATAGAGTCCTTACAGCGAGCATAGAGTTTTGCTAAGTGATACACTTTAACGTTTCATCTGATCCTCAAAACCACTTTCAGAGGCAGATTTTAAGAATGACTGTTCTGGAAACGGAGCAGCAGGGTCTCACGGTGCTCAAGTGGAATGCAACTCAAGTTCAAATTAAATCTATGCTCTCAACTCCCCCAGAGCAGCACTTCCTGAGGCTTAGACTCTTTCCTAGAAATGTACCCAGGCACCTTGGGAACATTTTGTAGGAACAATAAGCATAAATGCACTAAGAGTTGGGGTCCCAGTGCTGACTCTGCCTATGGCTGAGCTGTGGGAAAAAGGAGCGAAATATGAGTGAGAAAGAAATGCCTTCCTGAGTTCAATTGGAGCTTCTGCCGAAGGTTGTAATAACTAAAATTAGCTGATCAGGAGCATAAAGCCCAGTCCCAAATCTTCCCCATTCTACAAACTCCCAAGCATTCACATCCCTCTCCTTCTCCAGTGGGCTAAGCTGCAGAGTGACTTGCTCAGCCTCTTCTTCATCTTGAGTGGTTGTTGCTGGAGGTGCCAATGACCCAGAGAACAATTAAGTGAGACATTTCCAGATCAGTAGCATTTGAAGGTGCTCTCTCATGAAGCAGGGTTGGCTAACAAGCAGAAGTTTTGGTGAGAAGAACCTACTAAAGTTCTGAAATTCTTAGTGCAGTCAGGTTCCTCAGATCATGAGGAAACTTCTTTTCTCCCCGAAGAGCTAAACAGGCACACGGGGCACCAGAGATGCAGAGTGTCAACAAGCAAAGTGCTTCCTCAGGGTAAGACCTTAGAGAATACCCAGGCCAGCTCTTTGTGTTACAGTGGAAATACACTAACCATGACAGCTAGATGACATGGAGAACATGAGAGGAATGGGGAAAGAAACTCCTTTGAAATCATGGAACTTCATTAGGGATAAGATTGTAAACAAATGGAAAATGTATAGTACTTGCTATACAAACCACAAAATAAGGAACAGTTCATTCTTAAAATGTGTCTGGAGGAATAGACACTGAAACAAGGTGTTAAAATATAAGGGTAAGTACTGTGGTTGTAATGAGCTGTGAAGTAGGAGGCCAGTGTAGAGGGAAGTGATTAGAGAAGATCCGAAGTATGCGTTGGCACCTTTAGTGCCTAGGAGGGTATGTACATACAGGGTCTTCATAAAAATGCATCTGGAATAAAAGGATAAAAATTATTTAGATTAGAGGCCTCAAAAGTCATTTAAGATATTATTTTAAAATGCTGCACTCCCATGTTTATAGCAACACTATTCACAATTGCCAAAATATGGGCTCAGAAAAAGGGATAAAGAAAATGTGGTATATATACACAATAAAAATAAGCAGACAATAAAAAGAATGAAATCATGTCTTTGCAGCAAAATGGATGAAACAAGGGGACATTTTGTTAAGTGAGTGAACCAATACAGAAAGTCAAATAGCACATGTTCTTTCTCATATATGAAAGTCAGAAAAAGTTGATCTGAATGTGGAATAGTGATTACTAGAGGTTGGGAAGGGTCAGAGAGTGGAGCCATAGAGAAAGGGCCCATAATGGATGCCAAAACATAGAGAGCAGAAGTAAGTTCTTATGTTCTACTGCACATGGGATCATTTTAGTTCACAATAACCTGTTTCATATTTTATGATCAACTAGAAAAAAAGAGCTCAAAGTTTGAAATATAAAGAAATGATAAGGGGAAGGAAGTGCTTATTACTCTGATTTTGCAATACACACAGTACATGTGTGTTAAACTTTTACATTATACTCCATAAACATGTGCAATTACTATTACATTAACCAAAAATGAGAATAAAATATAGAAAAGTGTTCATAAAAGGAAATATTTCTTAATTTCACAGTAATCTTTTATTTTCTAATTTTTGATTCTTAATCAGAAATCTAAGTCCTTACTCAAAGAAAGAGCATCATTATCAAATCAAGAATTTGGATTAATGAAATGAACACTAGTCTCAGAGTCTGAAAATGGGTTGTGGCTCCAGCGACAGTGTATGTCTGTGGACCCTTGGGCAAGCTATTTATGGTTCCTGCACCTTAATTTCCTCATCTGTAGCATAACATGGCTGATAAATGACCTCTAAAATCTCTTCAACTCTGAGATTTTATTATGTTTGATCCTAGCCCTTTCTCCTGGTGACAGAACCCATAGAGGAATGAATTCTTGGCAGAAAGATGTCTCAGATAATAATTGAAAGCCAACTACATATTCCCCAAGGCAATTTTCTCCTTTGTTCCTCCTGTTTAATAAAAGATGTGAATTAATCTAGATGTAGAAACATCTGCTTTACCTTAAGGGTAGAGACTAACATCCTTCAGACTTATTAATATTAGCTCATATATTTAAGTGTTACAGTGTTATCTGTATATTGAATTGTTGTGTCTTCTTGATGAGTTGATTCCTTTATCATTATGTCCTGAAGCCTTTGTCTTCCTTTACAGTGTTTGGCTTAAAGTTTATTGTGTCCTATATAAGCACAGCTAACCCTGCTTGCTTTTGGTGTCCATTTGTGTGCAACATCTTTTTCCATACCTTCCTTCCACACTTCTGTGTGTTCTGAATCTGAAATGAGTCTCTTGTGGGCAGCTTTGAGTTTGGGCTTTTGATTTTCATTAATGCACTGAGCCACCCAATGTATTTTCATGGAAGAATTTAGTCCATTTGCATGTAAGGCATATCAATGGTAATATGATAAAAGTGTAAGTAGGAAATGTTGAGCTGACTTAATTGTAGAAATAAAGTGAAAAAAACATGGAATGATGACAGATCCGATACCCAATGTAAATATTAGCAACTATAATACCCAAAGAAGCACAGCTAACAGATGGGATGAATGGGAGAAAGAGGTAAGAGATGTCATTGATGCTTTTCCCTTGGCTTTTATGTTTAGAACTCAAAGGAAATCATGCAAGCATGAAAAATTCATTAACACGTTCTTAAGTATAAAAACAAAAACTGAGTGTTACAGGAGAGAAGTAGAGAAGTGAAAATCACTAATTTTCATCATTGTTCACTACAGGAAGTCAATAAAGAAAAAGAGAGTTAAATTACTTTCTTAAAATTATAAAGGCAATTTTCAATATCAACAATTTTAAAATATTTTATGCATACTTAGTAACAGTATATAAGAGTCAAATAAATCTTTCAAGTTTGGAGGAGCATATAAAATAAGATTTTAATAAATATAGAGGAATATCACATTCATAGAGAAACTCATTACCATTTTAAGTCAAATTTCACCAAATTAATTATTTGAATATCTGTTTTCTATCTGGTACAAACTCTATAAAGAAGACCAATGGGGGCTGGCAGAGTGACCACAAAAAAAAAAAAAGATCAATGGGATTGTTATTCATTTCTACAATAAAGTAGAAAAATGGATGCTCAGGGTAAATCCAAAATTTTTACATGTCCATCTCTGACATTGGGTACATTATTCCTAGTCTCACTATATGCTTCCTCTCTGACTTCCACACTGGCATCTGGACTTCTTATCTGGAAGACTCTTCCTCAGTGATCCTCATGGCCTGCTTCTTCCCCAGCATGAAGAATATCTTTATAATCTTGACACAGAGAATATTGTTCTGAGAATGTCAAAATTATTCATAGGCAAAGAGTGACAACTTGGATAACATAAAACTTGGAAAACTTCATAAAGTACACACATACAAATTAAGATGAAAAATGAAACCAAGGAAAGGAAATTTGCCATTCGTATGTCAGAAGGAACTCAATATCATCATTTTTCTTATCAGAAGAAAATTACATATCCATAGGAGAAAGAGGCAGATAACAAAAGACAGAAACGGCACAGACGATGTGTATCAGGCTCTTGTGCAAATTGCAAGACTGCCTGTTTCCCTCTTCTCCCTAACTTGCCTATGAAGACAAGAAAACTACTCAGTGTGGAAGAGCCAAATTATTGTTACGCTTTTTGGAAACAAATAAATATATGAATGAATAAAAAAATCATCTCAACAATTTTTCACAGTTGACATTCAGGAAATAAAAAATACCCCACACAGCCTTTCTCTGAAAGTCTTCTGGCCATAAATCTTAGGCTTCTGCTACCCAGCAGGTCATCTCAGTTCTCTGACCTTGCTTCCTTATCTGTGTGACAAGGGCACTTCTCTTACTAGTGATTTTTCATTATTAAGAAAAATAAAGACCATGTCTTTTAATATCCCAGAATGTTTCACATGTAATTTGGTGTAGATACCTGGAAGGAATGCAGAAGTTCAAGCTGAGAAATTCCTTGCCAGGTTGGTCTTCAGAGGAATATAAATGGCCTTTATAATTATTTTCAGAAGTTTATCTTCTCAAATCATATTTTTATTAACAGACTTAAGCAAATTTTCAACTGCTCTGTCTGAGACAAGAGGAGTCTTGAGGTTGGTTATGAAGAAAGAAGTAGGAAAACACACAAAACCAACGTAAGACCCCAAGAAGATAAAGATTGTGAAACTGTTTATGGTTGCCCCTATGCAACCATGGGGCAATGATAATCAGTCACAATGAATTATTTAATTGTGTAAGAAAAAGTTTAGTTAATATACAATGGTATCTATTTAAAAAGAAACTGAAATTTGTAAACCATCTAGGAAATCTTTCTAACCAAACATGTGTCAATAAATTTTTGAAATTTAATTCTTAGAAATAAACCTTCATCTATTCAAAAAGGTTTGACATCTTTTCTTTATTTTTTCCTTTTTGGCAGTATTAGGGTTTGAACTCAGGCCTTCTGATTGCTAGGCAGACACTCTACCACTTGAGCCACCCAAGTAGCCCCCAAGCTTTGACATCTTAAAAGATTTATTTCTTAAAGTTTTTGGAGAGTCAGGATACTAACACAGCAAGTAAATCAAGAACAGAGACAGTACAGTACATCTCTCAGGGGTCTCACCAGCTAACAAAGTCTAGCCAGTTGTCCCACCCAAATTCAGAGTAAGGGCAGAAACTTAGCCATCTAGAGTGCCTGAAATAGAAGCAAATTTTAGTTCCCCAAGATATTACCATCTATGATGGTTAGTCCACCATCATAGAGTAGACTGGACATGCCAAAGAGTACTGGTAAAGCCAAAAAAAAGATGGCTATCTTCACAAATGAGGGAACCTAACAAAAGAACAATCAAGATAACTCAGGAGGCTCAGGAAATCATGCTAACTCCGAAAGCAGCTAACGAATCTCCAGCAATGAACACTGGCGAAAGATCTAGGAGACAACAGAAAAGGAATTCAAAATTCAGTTAAACTGAGGTTATATTTGTGAAAATCTAGAAGTTTGAGAATAATGATAAAAATAGATATCTCAGGAGTGAAGAATATAATGACTGAACTGAAAAATGCAATAAAAACTAATAGCTAACTTTATCAAGTTGGCTGAAGTAAGAATGACTCAACTCAAATACAAAACAGTTGAAATTTCTAGCCAGAGAATAAAAAAGAAAAAGAAAGCATGTAAAAGCAATGAAGAAAGCCTATAAGTATTATGAAATACCACCAAGTCTCTTAACCCATGTATAGCAGAAATTCAAAAGAAGAGAAAGAGAAGAAGAGCCAGAAAGTAGAAACAATGGGTGAAACCCTCCCTAACCTGAGGAAAGGAGCCATCACTTAAGTATAGAAATTACTGAGGTCTGCAGTCAGATTTAACTCAAAGAGGATTTCCCCAAAAGACAAGAAAATATTTATGGAAATGAAACATAAAAGTTGACAAGTATATCACATCAAAGAGAGTCCCAGACAGACTTACATCCTATTAGGGTAAGATAGCTAAATAGAAGTGCCTGACAAGATCCTCTCCCATAATACAGAACTAAATAAAATGTACTTTTGCTGGATGCCTCTGCAAAACTTTATTTTATAGGTAACATTGGGCTCTCAGAAGTTTTAAGGAAATCCAAGAGAGTGCATGTTTGAGAGTGCAGTTGAGAAGTTGAGAAACCACAAGTGTGCATTACATGTATGTGAAGACCAATCGTGTGTGAATATATATTTATATAAGTGATCTACCTTTTATGAGGTAGATTAAAACACTTGTTACTTTATTCAAATACTGATCATTCCTGTAACATACCATAGCACTATTTTTAAAAGATTTTTCTCATTGTGTTGTTTGCTAATAACCCATTCCAATCTGAATTAAAGATATATCAATAAAGCTGATAAAACCATACATCTTAAAAGGTAGATGTATGATCCAATTCTGGTCAACTCAAACATTCTGGGAAAGAAGATGATAACTTTCCTGACAAATAAAGATGTTATGACTACATAAACATAAACCTGACAACCTCTCTCAATATGATCTTTCTTTTTAAAAAAAGTCTGATAATCATTGATATGGGAAATATTTTTGATGGCAGAGTTAAGAGTCAAGTGGTAAGTAGGCTCATAATAGTATATGAGCTTTTAAGAAATTTGTGTCTGAAGCCAGTTCATCCCTGAGACTTACGAAATGTGGAGCCAAGATTTTTGTTTTATTTTGTTTTTTTTTTGTTGGTTTTGAAAAGAGATTTTAGTATTGAATCCAAGAGTACTCAAGGAGGTACATACAAAAAACATCAGTGATGGGGGCTGGGGGGAGAAATGACCCAAGCCTTGTATGCATATATGAATAATAATAAAAAAATTAGTGAAGTGCAAACACAGAGAATTTGCTATAAGGATTTGATTTGAAATGGAGAAAGAAAATTGAAGACAATATACAGAAATAATAGCAATTCCCATCTAGGTCATTAAGGAAATTAGGAACTTCCTCTTATCTGTTGTCCAAACTCAAGGCAGCAACATACGGGATTCATATTATTAGCATGAAAGAGATCTGTGAGGTTGTCTTCTGATAAATCACAACGTCCTATTTTGACACAGCCCGTCAAATCCCATGGTGGACCCAGGGACACAGAGACCATCAGGCACTTAGTTTGTCAGATATGATTGTAAAGAGCATACTGAAAAGTTCCTGGCTGGGTTAAGTGAGTTTGTCATACTAGCTACCTTACAACTGACAGCATAAACAACCTCTGTCAACAGGAATCCATATACACAGTAAGGGTTGATCACTCACAGGATTTATGCCATATTCTCACCTTCCTTCACTTCTCTGTGCTCCTTGTATGGTATGACCCTCCATACATATGTTTGAGCACACTCTTATATATCCAACCCTAGTTACTAAAACCACCTTTAATAGAAAATAATGTATACTCTCCCAAACTAAGTTTACCCATTTACATCTAGAATGAATTGGTCAGTGTGTTTTCTCATATCTCATATTTAGACATACTTTAGTATCAAAAGTCTGTGGAGGACAAAATTACCTAAGTTTACTTGACTCTCATATTTCCATATTTAAATGAGAAAAACAAAGGCCAGAGAGGTTAAATATAGTGATTTAAGTGATAGAGAGCTATCCAGAACCCATGTCCAGTATTTGTAATGAATTTAGCGGTTTTTTTACCCAATATGAGGTGGCCTTTCGTTTCATTCTAGGTATAAAGTAAACATTTCCCTTCCATCGCAAATCTCCCTTGTTTCTTTTTGAGTAATAGCGTTCATGCCACTGTGCCACTTATTCATGGGATAATTACACTATCACTTGGCCATCCTACCATAGAGCTGTTACTCACAAACCCTAATCTATCCCAGGAGCTAATATACTGCAGTGAGTTTACTAGTCTTGACCTAAAGGAAAGTTGTGTAATTATATGGTCTATCTTAGAAACTAGGAAGGATCATGTTTTGAGGCTAGCCAGGGCATAGTTCACAAGACCCAGCTCCAAAATAACAGGAGTAAAATGTACTAGAGATGTGGCTTAAGCGGTAGAGCACCTGCTTTGCAAGTGCCAAGCCTGAGTTCAAACGCCAGTCCCACCAAAACAAACAAGCAAACAAAAAACCAAGAGATACTGAGACATAGCTTAAAGTTAAAAATCTTCAGAAGAATAAAATCCCTTAGTTTTATTTTGCTGTTTCTCTTCAGTTTGTAGGTGAGAAAGTTGAGGACCAGAAAGACTAAATACAGTCTTGTTATTGATTTATACTTGTCCTAACCATTTTTCCAGTCCTTCCTCTCTAGATCCCATACCTCTATCAAGTAGGCCAGCATCTGTCACCTGCATCATGGAGAGAAGAACTTTCAGCCCCTGCAAAGGAGATGGTCACATCCTGGTCCTCTTCTACTGGCTGCTCCTGGTCTGGAGCCTCCTTAACTTTTCCTAGCTGGCTTAGGATGGCCAGCAGGAAAAGGGCAGCAAGAAGGGTATGTGTCTTCATGACTGGGAGTCAACTGAAAAATGGGAGAACAGAAGATGTGTGTATGGAAAAAGAGGAAATAGTTGCACTTATAGGTCAGTGAGGACCCTATGGAGAAGCTATTTTCTTTAACAAATTTTATATTAGTTTCAATAGGAACTTCAGAGAGTAGTTGTTTTACTCAAAGTCAATAAAGGTTCAGCAACAGAGCTGTTGTGTCATTTCATGTATGTAACCATTTCCATGTATTGTCTCTTAGTTGTTTGGAATTCTAGAGTGGTAGCTATTCTCAGTTGTTGGGAATATTTGTGTTCTGAGTCCAGAACCTAAAACCACTGATGGTGAACAGACACTTGTGGCCTGATGATCTCATGAAGATTTCATGACATCTCCTTGGTGTGTTCCTTTGCAAATTCCCACTGTTGGGAGTTCATGTGAGGTCACTGGGACCTGACTATTTACATACTCTAGACGTAGTTGAAATAGAGCTTGTTACCAGATATCATAAGTCATACTTCAGATCATTGCAATCATTATTGAGGAAACAGACTTCATTGTTCCTAGGAAATCTAACTGCTCACAGACTGGTCTATAGCATAGTACAACACGAGCTAAAGCTCCAGGGTACAGAAGATTGTAAGAAGAAACAAGTCTTCAAGGTGGAGACCCTGTGGGCTTCAGCACCCTTGTCTGTGAGGAAGGAGGAGAAACAGACCTCATCTATACTGAAGTCAGTGAGATGCAAGATCAGAGGTGATGGGCAACTGGGGATAGACCTCTACTTCCACTGCAATGTCAGCATGTTTGCTTTTGCTTTAAGGAAGATTATATGACACGTATGGACAGAAGAAGAGCAAGAAGAAATCACAGAGCGCTACTTCATCACCCCAAAGTCACATTGATGTCTCACTGACCCAGCATTTCCATCCATAGCCCTGTTTCCTATCTGCTTGCTGGGAATCTGTTTATACCTTTGCATGCCAAAGGATAAGGATCAAGAGAACCCTTCCTGGGACCTTCCTCAGAGGGAGTGTAGTTGATAAAAAAGACAATCCTGATTCAAACACAGGATATGGTAGGAGTCATATTCATGCTGGGAAATCACTAACAAGAACTTTACAGAACTGTGTAAGTGTGAAAAACAGAGAACTCAGGAATCATGAAAGCAATGTTAAAACATAAATATTTGTGCATTATAAAAAGTAAAGCCAAAGAAAAATGATAAGCTTTAAAAATATTTCTAATACATGTGAGAAAGAACTGATTTCCTGAACTTGCAATGAGTTCCTAAAACCAATAAAAATAAATGAACCATGAATGAATACAGCAAAAGAGCATTCAGAAAAACAAAGGAAAATAGTGGCCTGCCATTGCAAAAGAAGATTCTATACTTTTCAAGAACTCATCTCTGGGATTTACACACAGGGTAACAAACACTGTATACTCTGCTGCCGCTGAGCATCAACAGGGAAAAATCAAGATCACCATTGTCTTTGAGACCTACAAGGGAGCTATCGTCACTCCCACACTTGTCCTCAATTTTCTTTCTGTATCTCAAATAAATTCCTTGAAGCACATTTTCCATGTTTGTGCGTCTTTGATGTTTGCTATGTGGCTCGGTCGGGACTCTTTAGAATGTAAGTACCAGAATTTTAAGTGAAACCCTTGTAAACATGGCTGTAAATGCTAGAAATTTCAAAGATGAACACAAAGGAATAAAAAGGCTCAAATGATGGTGCTTATCTTTCCACCTATCTCTCTTGTCTCTTATATATATTATATGCCTTAATTTAGATTCAACTCACTCTCGAAGACATTGCCGGTGTTGATTATGCCACAAGGTTATGCTACATCACAAAAGTGTGCGCGATCAAAGTACATTATATACATGTACGCAAATACCACAGTGTAGCCCATTATTCTGTGCCATTAATATATGCTAACTTTTAAAGTATATGTGCTCAAATGATCCCAAGCCCCGTGGAATGTGTTTCAGAAGGTTCTGGTGTAATCCTTCTCACTTGTGATCAGGGCAGCACTTTGGTCACTCAGATCCCATAGGATCTTGCAACTCAGCAGGAAGCTCTGTTTATTATAGTCATAAACAGAATCCTGACCAAGATAGCATAACCCTAAGATGGATGTTCTTTTGAAATACTGAAATACATTTTTGACTTTCCGTCATATTTTTCATTTTATTGTTTTATATTTTCTCCTTATCTCCTCCAGGATCATGGAAGCAGTTGAACTTGAAGCCCCTGTCTTCACCATGGAAGAGACAATTGCTTGATGCCAAGGATGGAGCAGGTAAGATGCAAGATTACTTGGTTCACCCACTTCACCCACACTGTACATCTAGGTTGTTGGAACTTGGTGGAAATTCAGTCTTTGCTTTGTGAAATCTCTGCGTTGCTCTTTATGGTTGAAAAAAGGATGATGCATGAAGCTTTTCTCTTCTTTCCAATCTGATAGTAAAAATTTGGCACCCTAGAGCACTACTGTTGTGCATTTTCTTTGCTTCCCGTTTCTCCTTTACCACTCCTCCTCATTCTTCCTTCTCCTCCTTTCCCTTCTTTTTTCCTTTTTTCCTTCTCCTTCTTCTTCATTTTCTTTTCTTTTCAGTGCTTGGAATAGCCTTGTACTTACTATACAAGCTCTCTACCACTGAACCCACATTACTAATATAGTTAAAGATTTTCTTAAAACTAGGGGCAAAATTTCATATTTCTAAAGAATTACACTTAGATTTACTAAAATGACTCTTTTTTCTTTTTCTATCTCTTGGGAATATTTATTTTTATAAATTTTGAGGAGCTGTTTAAAAATTCAGGAAATTATATCTTTCTTATATGTATTATAGTCTCTGCCATTTTTTGCTGTGCAAAGCTATTCATGTAGTTTTTTAAAGTTCTTCATGATTTCTGAGTTCACTTTCTTTCCCACTTAAATACGTGAATCTTGGTCGTTTATGTGTTAGTGATATTCTTATAAGAACATGCTCCTACCACGCCCTGCGCTTGAGTCAGTGCTGTCTGTCTGTCTTCCCACTACTCACTCAGAGAGGAGACTCCCCTTTCCTAAGGATGCTTACCATTCTGACAAAAGACTGGTGCATGCAGGTGCCCAGCAAGTAGATTGGAAACAGGACTTTGGATGGAACTGCTAGGTAGGAGAGTCATCAGTATAGCTTTGGAAACAAAGAAGCTCTTTGTGGTTTATGTTTGCTTGTCCCCTGTCCATCTGTGACAGAATCTTCGTTAAGTCATCAGCAAATTCTTGAACATTACAATGGAAGCACAGAAGTTCACCTCCAATGGCTATCACCTCTTGTACATGACTGACTGAATTATACATGAGGACTAAATATGTCTCTTCCCTCCCACAGACATCAGATCCTCTGCCCCATAAGAGGTACAAAGCCCAAAATGGGTCACAGCCTTGATGATATGTTTCTTTTGATGGGCCAGTCATTCTCACCAGTGTATTTTTTTTTTTGAGTACCTTCCTGGGTAAACTTTATTTTTAAATTTATTTTTTCCTTTTATTTATATGTGCATACAATGTTTGGGTCATTTCTCCCCCCTTCCCCCACCCCCACCCTAACCCCCCCACCCCCTCCCTCTCTCCCCCATCCCCTTGCTACCCAGCAGAAACTATTTTGCCCTTATCTCTAATTTTGTTGAAGAGAGAGTATAGGCAATAATAGGAAGGACCAAGGGTTTTTGCTAGTTGAGATGAGGATAGCTATACAGGGAGTTGACTCGCATTGCTTTGCTGTGCTCACCAGTGTATTGATATTTAAGGCAGTGGATGGGCAAGTCAGCAGTACTCCTAGCCAGGATTTCTTGGAACAATAAAGTCTATTTATACTCAAAAGTACTGTGCATGTGAATTACGTCTGCTGATGTCTGGTAAAAGCTTTATTTGAATGATTTCTAGAGCAGGTAAAACAGTCATAGCCCAGTGTCCAGACATTGAATCTCAAAGAATAGAGTCTGCAAATGCATATACTAAGGAAATGTCATAAAACCCATGTGAGGTCGTTGATCATCAAATGTCTGTTCACCAAACAAAACATTTTGGGGCCCAAAACAAAACTACTCCTAACTACTCCTAGAGTGGTTAGCACTCTAGAATGCAGAACAATTGAGAGTGAATATAGAATAGTGGTTAAATATATGGGGATTTGGCAACAGCCCTGTTGCTTAATCTGTAGTGACTTTGAGTAAAACAATTAACCTCTCTAAGGTTCTCTTATGAGAGCAGCTATGGTGCAGATGTCTTGAGGTGGACGTAGGGGTAGTCCTACCTCCAACTTAAGATCTCTATATAGAAAAACATCAATGACTATAAAACAAAAAAGTCAGTGGCAGTTATATGAACCCAAAGAAGGCTGCCTGGCCTTCCCAGTTTCGGTTCCAAATCAGGCCTCCACTGTCTTCATGATGTGGAAAAGCTAGTCCTTTTCTGTGTCCGACCCCAATTCATTCTCTTGTCCTTGGGACTTGTGTTGTGGTCCCCAGCCCTACGGGTTCAAACCGGAGGGCCTGGACTCATTCTTTAGACACTTTTGCCATCAGTTTGAGTCTCCACCTGAACTCAGAGTTAAAATGAAGTGGAAATGGAGACAGAAGATTTATCCCCTTCTGGGGGTCTTGGCATTGTGGTGGGTGTGAAACCAGATGGTTGATCCTGAGTTCATGCCCTGGTGAAGTTGGTGATTGCAGACACTGGGCCAGGAGCTAAGAGTAGAGCAAGCACAAAGATTATTGAAAGGATAGCAAAGCACTCTGATAGGTGGGACTTAGAGAAAGAGCTAAACCATAGAATAGCTGAAGTCTACAAGATAATATGGGGCTCTGCATGACTTAGGCTCCCCTATTCTACTTGAAACTACATTTATAATTGGATGTCATCTAATTAACTTTTCACTGAATCTGACCATTGGGCTGACCCCCCCCCATTCTTATCAAACTGGACATTTTAGAGGGTCTTCTTAGTTCATCCTGTCCTTGAGACTTGCCACTTACATTTTATGACTAACTTTTGCCATTTTGGTGGGAGTTTGCTATGTTACTTTCCTTGATGAGCTTGTTTCTCATCTCTTTGGATGTTTGTTTTCAAAGACGCTTTTCTGTCTCCCTTATCTAGGAGAAAGACCTCTATATTTTATTATTTTGGTGAGAGGCCTGCTCCTAAACCTCCTTAGATGTTTACTTTGAAGGATGCCTTCTGTTTCTCTTACCTAAGACAAAGTCACTTCTGCCATTTGCTCACCTCATAGGTGTGGCAGTCACAGTGTCTGAGCCCATCACTTTCCTTTATTAAAAATGGTAAATAATCCCACTTGAAACACTGTCCTTCTCTCTAAAAATTATACATATAATCCTGTCCTTGGTTTTCCTTACTCCCATAGACATAGTTATGATTAACTGTATGCTTGATGTTTTTTCACAATTGCCCACAGACTCTGCTTATTTCTTTTTGTTCCTCCTCATCTCTTAAAACTTCCAGTTGGGATCATTGGCCTTCAATACAACTACAGGATTTAGTATTCCCTTTGGTGAGTATTTTATCATGACAATTTTTTAATTAAACTTAAATATTTAGGTCTTATCTAAGAAGGTCACTTCATACGATATATGTTTTTAGATGTCTTTTCATTCATTTACAACACAAAGGATGTATTTTTGTGATGCAGGAATTGAACACAGGACATGCTAGGCAAGTGTGCCACCACTGAGCTATGCACTTGGCCTCTCATGTAGCATGCTGTTACATTGTATTCCAGCTTCTATTATTGCAATTGGAAAGTTAACTGCTTCTTTAGGGCAAATTCTTGAATATTCTGGACATTTCTAAAATTTTCTTTAACTTTACTGCAATGAAATTGTAGCCATTGGAGTATTTGGTATTATTTTCTCCAATGCTTCATAAAAAATCAAAATGTATCTTTTGTTTGGAAGAGAAAGAAAAAGCCTGAAAAGTCAAAGTTTTTTCTTTAAAAACTATAAACTATCCTATTAGATCTTGGGGAAGGAAGAGGCTCAGTTTATAAAACTTGTAATTCAAAAACTAACTCTTGCATGTATCTATTTGCTTCCTCTGTGACAATCTTAATCTCAGGGAATGAGTAGAAAGTAGCTTTAGTGACAGCAGAAATGAATGCATGCTCATGTACTGAGTGAGAAGTGGAGTGACAGAGGAGGGAAAGGGCAATTTGGAAGACATAATATCAAGAAAAGAAAATCAGTTAATCATTTAAATAATCACTCCCACCTTTTAAAAAATTTTTGATGTCCTAAGCCAGGCATACTGGCGCACGCATGTAATCACAGCACTCAGGATGATGAGGCAGGAGGACCGTGAGCTGCAGATAAGCCCAGGCTTCATAGGAAGTTCCAGGAGAGCTTGAGCTGAATAGTGAGACCCTGTCTCAAAGACAAAACAAAAAACAATTGGATGGCTTGTATTAGAGGTAGACTCCCCAGATTTGAAGAAAAATTCTATGCTTTTACCCTATGAAAATCCTTAGTTTGGCTTAATCTAAAATAAACTCAAGTTGTTTTCTTCATTTCACATTGGGAAAACATCACAGAACTGACACTTGACATGAAAGCTGAGAATTATTATAGCTTGAGGTAGCCAGAGGGCATGATTCTTTTGAAATCACATCTTCTACATCAACATGGCCTTGGTGTCCATTACCCGAGCCAGGTGCCATCACTCATTGTCTTTGAGACTTATGAACAATATTCAGTGAGTACCCTGTAGTATCATGGAAACCCACACTATGGGTGCCCAGGAAAAATCTTCCCAAAACATTCCACTGATCACAGAAATATCACATGGAAAGAAAATGCTTACTGGCTCCTACGATCCAATTCTGTGTCAGTCCCATTTAAGGCATCCATAGTGTGCTTGAATTCCTTATAGAGCATGAGAGTACAGAGGACAGAGGAGTAATTCTGGACTTGAGCTCAGAAGTCCTGACACACACTTAGCAATTCAGTTTCCATTGATGAACCTCAACCCCCAAGTGCTCATCTTCAAAATAAGGTTGTTTGTCTGTAAGGTATATAAGAAGCCCCCCAGCCAAATATGCAGTCCAACTCATTCACCATTCTCTGTCCTAATAACCATCTCTTACAGTGAGCAATATTCAAACATGATGCCACTGTATGATTTTTTCATACTTTTCTTCCTTTCACTATAGTTAATATTTGGAATGTGCTTACCCATTTCTCAGCTAGTCCATACTCTATTCATTCTTCAAGGAGGACTTGACCCTGACCCTTCTGTGCTGTCATTTGACTTAGGCTGTGCACTAAATTGGAGAAGTGATTATACTGCATTCTTTCCTTAACCCTGACTTATCAATGCCATAAACTACCTGAGGTGCTTGAAAATAGATGATCTGAGATTCCAATATAGTTAACAAAGTGAGCCAATAACTATGGAAACAGCATTCAAATCTTACTGACTTCAACAACTTTATATAAAGTGAGACTACACTAAAACTTAAATAGGAAATTTGTTGTGGGATGAAGACACACTTGTGTGATTTTGCAGGTCATATTAATTGGAAAACTACCATAAACCAGGCTATAGTCTCAGGATATATAAAAACATCCATTGTACACAAAATATCTTACATTTATTGATTAATAACATCTTTCCATTCATTATGACAATAAATTTCACAAAAACCCCATGAACAAATTACTGTCATTAACCAATTGTTGTGGGTTGAAAAGGAAGTTTAGAGAGGTTAATTATCTTACTCAAAGTCTTTAAAAATGATGTAACAGGGCCGTGTCCAAATCCCATATACTTAGCCACTATTCTATGTTCTTTCTTACTTGCTCTGCAATTTAGAGCACTAGCTACTGTGCCTCATTGGGATTACTGTGTCCTGACAGCTGATAATGATCTCAATGGATTTTATGACCTCTTCTTAGTGTATGCCTTTGCAAATTTCCTCCTTTGGAATTTTTTGCAAAGCCACCATGATCTGACTGTTTTAAACACTCTCAAAATAGTTAAACTAAAGCTTTTTATCACACATAATTGCTTATAACTCAAATGTCCTACAAAAACTAAGTAAAGAGATTTCATTGTTCCTAAGAAGCATTGATCATCCACAGACTGGCTAATGGCAAAATACAATGGCAATACTATCAGTCCATCAAAAGGTCCAGGTACAGAAAATTCTGAGAAGAAACAAGTCTTCAAGTCTGTGATCCATCTCAGGGTTCAGCACCACTGTGGGGCAGCAGGGTCTGAATAACTGTGACGACAGAAGAGACATTACCTATTTATACAAATGAGTCGGGTGTAACACCAGTGGTAGTGGAAGATTGCAGATGATTGGCCTGTGCTTCCATTGCAATGTAGTGTACTTGCTTGTGCTTTAAGTATGATTGCAGGATAGACAGGAGAAGCAGAAATAAACAAAGAGATCCTTTGGTTCCCCAGTGTCAAGTTAATAACTCTCTGACTCAGTAGCTCTATCCACACCCTTGTTTTCTATACACTCCATGGCATCTGACATTCCAATGTCAGATGAAGATCCTGAGGATTCTTCCTAGGAAAGTGGAGTCTACTCTGAGGGGTGGCAGTGGGTAAGAAAGACAGCTATGACTCAAGTACAGGACATAGCAGGAGTAATGTCCATGCCAGTTATTTAACTGGAAAAGACAGAGGACTCAGGAATCATGAACAAAATTTTTAAATCCATATATATTTCTGTATAGCAAACATAAACAAAAAACAAAATGACAAAGAAAATGACAAACTTTTAAGACTTATAAAGTACAGGAAAAAAATACGGACTTCTTAAATTTTAGAGAGATCCCACCTATGAATAAGCTAAATGGGACAAAAACCAACAAACAAAAGGTACATTTTTTAGAAAACTACAAGTTCTTATTTGTGTAAATGTATTCCTAATATATAAGAAAAGCATAAACCAGCATTACACTGGGATATCATTTTTACTATAGATTAGAAAAGATGAAAAACACATTTTAGGGCTAGTGCATGGCTCAAGACAAAGGCACCTGTCTAGCAACTGTCA
Source organism: Castor canadensis (assembly GCF_047511655.1). NCBI lineage: Eukaryota > Metazoa > Chordata > Mammalia > Rodentia > Castoridae > Castor > Castor canadensis. The sequence continues at coordinate 109,820,162 of NC_133399.1, forward strand.
ATCTCCTGTAAAACCAATTTAAAAAACCTTTTAAACAAATATATAAAACTTTCCATATCCAAGAAAACACAGGAAACCAGCAGACAGTGAACTCACAAAGTAAAGTTATGTTTTTTGAAGTTAGAAAAAAAGTAGAGGTAAGCAAGTCAACCTGTGTGAATGTCTGAGCTATGGCCTCAAGGACCAAGGAATCTTGAATGTACCCACCCCTTCATCCATGGTGAAGAGAGCTGCAGGAAATCCAAATGCTTCCATGACTAAAGAATAATAAAGGAAGAAAACACAAAAAATAAGAAAATGAAAAATGTAATGGGAAGGTAAAACTTAATTTCTTTGTTAGAAAATGGGTACCCTTTGTAGTTTATGTTTTACTTGTAAGAACGCTGTATACTGTACGCTCTTAGCTGCAAGGTCCTTGCAGATATGGGGCACTTTGAATAACCACAGTAGTTCCCTGAACATAGGCAGGAAGACAAGACATTGGGAGTTGGGTAATACCAGGGCTTTCAGTGACACAGTCCATCGGACATGCAATCACCTGGCATGTATGCATTACTGAGTGCCCTATAACATAATGACATGGGCAGTGTCTCTGGGAGTGAGCCCAGTCTAAATGAAGACCCAGATGACACATGAGGGAGGGAGGTAGAGGGAGCACCAGAACATCACTTGAGCTTTCTTACCAATTTACATCTGAAGCCTATGTACATCACGATATTCCTATTATCTGTAATCAGGAATTTGATTACAAGGGTTTCACTGAAGACTCTAGTACTTGGATCCAAAAGAAGCCTAAATGAGTCACATAGCAAACATGAAGAAGTTTGAGGCCAGAGAAGTTAGTGCAAGTACTTTATTTGAGATAGAGAAAGAAAATTGAGGACAAGTACAGATGTAATGACAGACATCTTCCAAGATTCAAGGGAGTGGGAATCATTTTTTTCTACTCTGAATGCTCAGCGGCAGCAGAATACATAGTTTTTGGTTCTCCCGGTGCAGGTCCCAGAGACACTTTCTGTACTATAACAGGCTCGTACTCTGCAATGGCAGATGTAGGTCTTCCTTGCACCTAGGGACACAGACAGAACTTCAGGCATTGAGAAATGGAGTCAATGGTTCATAGCAAAATAGAATCCCAGGAAATACAGGAAGAACCGAGTGGGTTTGTTGCATTGGCTACATCACAGCCAGCAGATTGCCAACTAAGACAGCAAGTGTTGGGTCCATGCAGATTTGAGTCCCAAGGTCAAGTTCCTTCACCTGTTTTCCCCCTTGCCCCCCTCTCACCTACATTTGAGCACTATCTTACACTGGTCTGAGGTTTCTAAAAGCTCTTCTGTTAGACAAAGTCGAATTGTCTCCCAATAAATAAGTGGACCATTTTGATTTAGAAAGAACTGCTCAGTATTTTGCTATATATTTTATAATGTGTAAAGTTCACACAAATGTTTTAGAATTAAGACTTTAGAAAAAGAAAATCACTTAGGTATGTGACTTTCATTGCTATTTTTACAAATATGACTAGCAAGGCCCAGTGAGGACAAATGGAGTCACCTCCGTGAGCCAGACTGGTCTGCACATGGATCCAAAGCCTGTCTCTAGTTCTTCCTCTTTACACTCCATGCCTCTATCATACTGGCTGTCATCTCTCACCTAGATTTTCAAGTGCAGGACTTTCAGCCCCTGTAAAGGAGACGGCCATATCCTGGTTTTCTTCCCCTGGCTGCTCCTGGTCCGAAGCCTCCTCAGCTCTTTCTGGGAGAGTCTCAGCCTTGGCCTGGAAGGCCAGCAGGAAAAGGGCGGTGAGGAGGGCGAGTGTCCTCATGGCTGGATGTCACCTGGTGATGGGAGAACAGGAGCTGAGTGTGTGGGGAGTGAGGAGTCAGCTACATTTATAGGTCTGTGAGGAAAAGGCTCAGGGAGTCTCTGCAGCCAGAGAAGAGTGCACTTGATGGACATTGTCCTCAAGGTCCCCTTGATGTTCCTTTGTTCTCCCAGCTGTCATGATGACATTGGTGTTATATCCATTGGTTGTCCTCTGTTCAAACTGATAATGATGATGATAAGGATACTGCTATCTTTTCCTATTTCCCATCTGCCAGAGAGTATTTACTTTTTAGTAGTCAAGAAGGAAAGGAAACAGTGCTTTGTTCAATCAGCTCATGGAACAAAGGCCTTTTTAAAGATGGAGCTTGCTGGGAGGGGGTGGGGGAAGGAGAGAGAAATGACAGAAACATTGTATGCACATATGAATAAAAGAAAAAAAATAAAGATGAAGCCTGCTGCCCTCTGAGAGTCTGGGTCCTGGGCTAGACCTGGATCTCAGTGGTGCAGAGACTCAACCCTTCACACAACTTACAAGGGGCATTGGCACCCTTGAAAGGGGAATTTGTGAGCTTCTCCTTTCAGCACATTGTGGAGAGAGCACATGATATTGTCATGCTTGAGGTGACCTGAGCTCAGTAGGACACTAGGCACGGAGCTAGTCAGACTGAAGCCACAGCACATTGCCTGAGGATGCCAGCTTGATCTGAAAACATCCTAGGAAGTATGGTCTAGTTCCTTCTTTTCAGTTTGAGACATGTCAAAACAATTGAAGTGCCACAGCACCTTTCTGACTATTTAACATATTTTAAGTTTTATCAAAATTTAATTCATGCACATAGAACAAAATTCAAAAGAAGAAATGGTGATGACTTCCTGCCCTAGGCCCAGCCCTCCCAGGAAATGTTTCTGCTGCAGGAAACTACCACTGTTCACAAATGCACATTATTCTGCACTGTTTTTTCTTTTTTAAAAACTGATGCTTATCCATTTAAACATTTTTATAGGAGAACATTTGCAACTATATTATTTTAATAAGTTTATACTATTCCAGTGTTTGCATATGTTATCACCTACTTAATATTGACAAAATATTGCTCAATTCTTACAATTTGGTTAGTCTTGACCTTTTCCAGTAAGTAGAAAAATGGCAATGAATATGTATGCGTCTATATATCATACTGCCCACAAATAAAAATCGATTTGAGTGCACTTCTAGAAGTTAAAGAACAAGTTCTATTTTTAGTGATCGTACAACGTTGTTCTTTATAGAGTTAACCCAGTAGCACATACACTATATATCTCTACTACTGTCATGCACCTGATCCTGCTGCAGTTATAATGCACCCACCTTACAAACCTACTCAATGAATCATTATCTCCCCATGACTCTGTTTGACAATTCATCACTGACTCCCATACTCTATACCTCATGCTCTCTCTGTGTTGCCACACCTAAGGAAGACCTTGACCTGCCATTGCAGAAAACAGTCCTGTAATTTTCTGGAATGCAACTCTGAAATATGAACACAAGGTAGTAAATACTACATAATCCCCTCACATTGCACCTCAAGAAAAGAGAAAAATAATGTCACCACTTACTTTGAGACCTAAAATGACCCATCTTTACCCCTGCACTTGTACAGGATTTTCTTTTTTTCTTAAATAAATTTTTTGCAGCAAGTTCTCTGTGTTGGCACATCTTTGATATTTACTATGCCTCTTTAACTGGACTCTTTGGGATGCAAGTGCCAGAGTCTCAAATGAAATCCCTTTAGGCAGAATCCTGGCTCCAAGGGCTACGGATATAGTTCAGTAGTAATGCACTGCCTGGCATGGGTGAGGCCCTGGCTCCAGTTAGTAGGGATCTCAAGGATGAACATAGGCTCAGACACAAGAAAGCTGAGTGACGCTGTTGATCCCTCTAGACCTTTCTTGTCTTGTATCTTGGCCTTATTTTAGATTGAATTCACTCTCAAAGTCATTAACCGTGTTAATTCTATTATTGTGTACTTGCAAAAATTATGTGTCCTAACAATACCATGCCCTGTGGAGTGGATTACTGAAGGCACTGGTATTACCCAATTTCCACTGCCTTTTTTCCTGCCTACTTTCAGGGCAGACTGTGCTCCGCACAAAATGATTGATATCATTGATCTTAAAGCTCAGAGAGTGTAACAAACAGAGTTCTGACCAGTAAAACATAGCCTTAAGAATGGTATCCTTGTGGGATGTTCTGGTCAGACTGGGGTTTGAACTCAAGGCTTCACGTTTACAAAGCAGCTGCTTTACCCACACCTCCAGTACCTTTTAGTCATTTTGGAGGTGGGGTCTCACGAACTATTTGCTTGGGCCAGCCTTAAATTGTGAGCTTCCCAATCTCAACCGCCCTAGTAAGTAGAATTTCAGGTGTGAGCCACTGGCACCTGGCTGGAAAACCTTTTTAAATATTGAAAAATCTTTTCATTTGCATTATAATTTTCATTTTCTTACTGTTTTATATTTTCCTGCTTATTTCTTCTAGGATTATAGGTACAGTGGGACTTGCAGTAGCTGTCTCACCATGGAAGAGAGAGTTGCTTGATGTAGATGATGGAACAAGTAGACACAAAAATTCCTTGGTTGCCAAGGCCAGGGTTTGACCACCTTACCCACACCTTAGCCTGCACATATCTGGATTTGTTGTGACTTGGGGAAACCCCTTTTTTATTTTATGAAGCCAGTATTAGTGGGGTTCTCTTACTTTGTGGTTAAAGCAGGCTGATACATGTGTTATGAAGTATTCTTCTCTTTTCCATTCTGATAGGAAAATATTAATAACCCAGTACAGTTCAGGCTTGCATTTTTCTTATAAAAAGGGGCAAATGGGTCATGACTAGCTGGTATTTCTACTTATTTATTATGAATTGCTATTTTTCCCAATTCTTTTTGGCCTATTTTTATTGATTTGTAAGAGTCCTTTATAAGTTCAGAAAATTATTACTTTCTCATAGGGAAAGGTTTGTCATTTCTCTTTGGCTTTTTATGTGCATAACATTTTATCTTATTTCAGAATTTCTTCTGTGATTTCAGAGTTCTCTATCTTTCCTACTTAAATTTGTAACTTTCAGTCTTGTATGTTAATAGTTCCTGGCATCAGTAATTCCTGCCATATTTTGTGCTCAAGTCTAGGTGGAATTTTTTACCCACTACCACCCTCTCAGAAAAGGCTCCAGTTTCCCAGGGAGAGTCTCAGGGTCCTTACCATTCTGACATAAGAATGGTACATACAGATGCTCAGCAAGTAGAGAGGAAACAGAGCTGTGGATGGAGCTCATTGTGACTTTGGAGACATGATGGAGCTCTTTGTGTTCATTTCTGCTTCTGTTCTCTTTGAGCCTCAATCTTTTTTAACACAACCATTTTAATAATAGAATCTGAATAGAAGTCCATCTCCAATTACTTTGACCTTGCACCTGACTTACTTGAGCACACATTATGTCATTTTCCTTTTCCTCCTCACAGACATTAAGACCTTGCCATTTCCCAGCTCAGCTGAACCCCAATATGGGTCATCGTCTTGAGGACTTGTTTCTTCTTACACCCCCTTGCATACAGGAACGTTTGAGGGGATTGATCTTTCCTGCCAGTGTGTTGTGCCCTAGGTCATTATGTGTTCCCAGACTGATTCCTAGGAACAAAGAAATTTCTTTATTTGGTGTTTATAGGACATGTGAATTATGGGCAGGTTTCTAACTAGTTCTAGAGTATGGAAAGCAATCAGGTAAAAGTTGCTTCACATCAGATACCAAATGAGGAAATTTGCAAAGGCACGTATTAAGAAGAGGTCATGAAATTAATTTGAGATCATTAGTTGCTGTCAGGTTTAATGCTCAGACGCAAATGATCCCAACAAGTGATAGTAACTAGCACTCTCAAGTGCAGAACAAATGAGAGAATGTAGGGTAGTGGCAAAATATATGGGGTTTGCAAACAGTCCTGTTACTTAAAATTTAGTGACTTTTAGTAAGACAAACTCTTTAGTTTCTGCTTTCCCGCTACAAAAAGAAAGAAAGAAAAAACTTGTTGAACACTGTATCTGTGCCAATGTCATGATATGGAAGTGGTGATGGTGTTATGCCCAGTTTAATGTCAATATAGAGAATTACATCAATGACCATAAAACATAAAGTCACTGGCAGTTACGGGAACCCAAAGAAAGATGCCACACATTCTAGGCCCCAGTCCTAAATCAGATCGTCACTGTCTTCATATCATGGAAGTGCTGGACTTTTTCTGAGTCATGCCCAACAGACTCATTCTGTTATTACTGGGATCTGTGGTTCCCAACCTTCCATGGTTCTCGACTATGAAAGGCCACAGTGGGATCCTATGTCCCTGGATTCATCTGCCCATTTTGATCGTCAATATGAGGCATAGGTCCACCTCAGAGTCAGAACACAGTTGTCTTGGAGATCCAAGACATGGGATCTTGGCATTGCAGTTGGTGTTGGTGGTCATACAAGTGTCTGGGCTCATGACTGCTTTCATAAAGATCCCACTTGGAACAGTAACCTTTTCTCTCCAAATTACAGGTATTACTCTGCCTTTGGTTTTACTTACTCCAGAAGACAGTTATTATTTATGGTTTGTCCAATGTTTGTTCACGATTACCCTTGGGCTCTGCTCCTACCTTTCCTTCCACCGTTGCTTCTTAAAGCTTCCATTCAGGATCATTGACTCTCATTCTAAGTGTATGCTTTAGTATTCCCTTTGGTGAGTATCTGCTGGTGAGAAAATATCTAATTAAAGCTAAATATTTAAACCTTACCTTGGAAGATAATTTCATTGGTCATGAAAATTTTAGAAGGCTGGTATTTTCTTCCAGTACATATATGTAGGACATCTTTCCTTTCATCCCCCTACCCCAAGAGGCTGGAAATAGAACTCAGAGTCTTACACATGTTAGGCAAGGAGCTAAAACCCAGCCCCTCATGTAGCATAACTTAAATTATATTCTAGGTTCTATTATTGCAGTTGAAAAGTCAACTGATCCTTTGAAAGCAAAATCTTTACTTTCCTCATTGAATATTTCTGAAATTATCATTGTCTTTCGATTAATGCAATTACTAACTATTGGAGTATTTGATATTCTTTTCTCCAATGCTTAAAAATGAAAAATCAAAAGATTTCATTAATTTAAGTGAGACAGAAAGGACCTGACAAAACAAGGTGGTTGTGCCTTAAAAACTATAAAATATCTCATTTATACAGCAGAAATAATAGAGACTCAGTTTGTAAAAATTGCAATCCAAAACATAACTCCTGCATATAAACTTTTGCATATATGTAATACATGTATTATTTTACATACACATGTATACATATGTAAGAATATATGTATACTATTATGTGCATATAATATATACTATATGTAATATATACACATATAATTATATATACACACACACACACACACACACATATATATATATATAGTTTATTCTGTGGCAGTCATTCTGGGGGAATGAGTAGGAAATATCTCATGAATGTGTTCCTGTGTATTAAATGAGGACTGGAGTGAGAAACAAGGGGAAAGGCAATTTAGAAGAAATACCACCAAGAGAAGAAGTTGTAAAGTATGAAAACCAGTTCATAACTGAATTTATCACTTAGCACATGTGTTTCAAAATTGATGCCAGTGACTCACACCTATAATTCTGACTACTCAGGAGGTAGAGGTCAGGATAATCATGGTTAGAAGCCAACCTTGGACAAATAGTTCAAGAAACCCTATGTTGAAAAAACTCATCACAAAAAAAATAGCTGGCAGAGTGGCTCAAGCAGAAAGGAGATCTGCCTAACAAACATGAGGCCTTCAGTTCAAACCCCAGTGCTACCAAAAAAAATTAGATAACCTTTATGAGACATGGACTCCCCCAGATTCTATGGAACAGTATTTTATTTCATCTCAATCCAAAACATACTACAATGATTTTCTTCATTTCACATTGGACAAACATCACAGAACTGCCAGTTGACATAAAAATTGAGAATTATTGTAGCTTGAGGTAGGCAAAGGAAATGACCCTATTAAAATCACATCTTCTATACCAACATGACCTTGGTGTTCATCACCTGAGCCATGTGTCATCACTCATTATCACTGTGACCTATAAACAATGTCCAATGAGCACCCTGTAGTATCATGGAAACCCACATTATGGATACCCAAGAAAAATCTTCGCAAAACTTTCCACAGATCACAGAAATGCCACCTAGGAAGGACATGCTTACTGGCTCCCATGACTCAATTCTCTATTAGGCCCATTTTAAGCCATCTGTAGTGTGGTTTGAATTGGCTTCATAGCAGTAGAGTATGGGGGAAAGAATATAAGCTCAAAGCTTAGGTTCAGAAGTTATGGGTTCCCTTTCCAATTCAATTTTCACTAACCCTCTCTGTTTCCTAAGATGAGCAACATTTAAAATGAGGAGGCTTTTCTGAAAAGTGTCCAGAACCACCCAAGCCTAATATGCAGCCCCACTCCTTTGCCATTCTCCTTCCTAACAACTTTCAGTTCCAGAAGCACAATCCACACATTGCCCTATTAAATTTTTTCCACTTTCCATATTTCAGTCTTATTTCAATGGTTGGAGTTTGTTTTCTTACTTCTCAGTTTATCCAAATACTGCTTATCCTTCAAGGACTTGACCCTTACTATTCTGTATTGTTATTTGACTTCTAGTGTGCACTGAATTGGAAAGCTGCCTATACTGTGATTTTTCTTTAATGCTAAACAATACCATAAATTGCTTGTGGTAGTGAAAATAGAAAATCTGGATTACCAGTATGTTTAACAAATGTGAGCTATTAGCTTTTGGATACAACATTTAAATCTTATTGACCTCAAAATCTTCTCATGTAAAATGAGACAACCAATGTGTCTTGTCCTTTTATTATGGAATGAAGATATCCTTATAGGACTTCATAGAAATCTTGTTAATTGGGAAGCTACCATCCAGGTAGTATTTCTCAAGATAATTAAAAACATTCAGTGTACTCTTATTAGCTTATATTTATTTATTACTAAAACCTTTTCATAAATTGTAATTATAAATTTCACAATAACTCTATGAAGAAGCTGTTTCCAAGAAACAGTTTTGTGGGTTTGAAAAGGAACTTTAGAGAGGTTAATTGTCTTACTCAAAGTCTCTAAAGATTAAGCAACAGAGGTATGTACAAATCTCATAGACTTAACCATGACCTTACATTCTCTCTTATTTGTTCTTAATTTTATAGTACTAACTATTGTTCCTTTTTGGGATTATTTGTGTTCTAAGCCAAGAACCTGACAGCCACTAATGGTGAACAGATATGCTCTGACTGATAATCTTACATGAGTTTAGTGTATGCTTCCCCTTAGTGTATGCCTTCACAAATCCCCACCTTTGGTAATTTATGTGAAGCCACTGGGATATGCCTAATTTTCACACTCTAGAAATGGTTGAATTAAAGCTTTTGACAGACATCACAAGTCATGATTCACATGTGCAATCACTGATGAGTAAAGAGACTTGATTGTTTCTAGGAAATGGTAGATGAGTTCTTTTGACTTGTCCACACACTAGCTCATGTGCAAAAGAAGTGTAGGAATGATTGTCACCATCCAAGGCTGCAGGTTGGAGGAGGTTAAAAAAGAAAGAAATCCTTCTGGATGTGACCCATCTTGGGATTCAACTGGGTCTGAATGTCTGTGAGGAAGGAAGAGAAACTGGCCTCCTGTGTGCACAAGTGTGTCAGGTGCATGATTACAGCTAATGGAGGATTAGTGATAGATTTCTGTGCTTCCAATAAAATGATTGTACATTTGATTATGTTTTAAGGAAGACTGAAGCACAGAGGTACAAAAGTAAACTAGAAATACACCAGAAAGGGCTCATCATTTCTCCAAATTCACAGTGACATCTCTGACCCAACAGCTCAATCTACAGTCCTTTTCCCAACTACTTTCTTTGTATCTGTAGGTATTCTTCCTATGTCAGAATGATAAGGATCCTGAGGACCCTCCACAGGCAAGTGGAGCCTCCTCTGTGATGAGGTAGTAGCAGTGGGTAATAAAGTCAACCCTGACACAGTACAGGACTGGGTAGAGTTTATAGTCATACAGGAAAGCACTAATAGACACCAGGCAAAGTTTTAAAAATTTAAGTGGGAAAGCCAGAGGACTCCGAAATCATGAGAGAAATTTAAAAATTAGCTAAATTGTTTTGTACAACAACAAAAACTGGCAAAGGGGAACTTTACTGAAACCAATAATACAAATTACAAAGAGATAATTTCCTGAATTTTTAGCAGCTGTTGATTATATTTTTAAAAAGTAAATGGACCCAAAATACCACAAAAAAAGAAGAAAAGAATTTCAGAAAATCCAAGTATAAATACTAGTTAAGCACGTGAATGTTTGCCTTTAATTCATGAGGAAAATGGAAACCAGCACTTCACCCAGATATCAAATTTTTCCTATCATATTGGGGTTGGGAAAAGTGATAAGAATTTCACATATATCAGCCTGTTCTCAGCCACAAAACCAGTAGTGGTTTTGCAATGTAATGGTCTAGTTTTTTCCAAGTCACAATGAGTCCAGTTATGGGCAAGCTGGAATGTGGTAAAGTGGCCAAACTCTGGCCTCGAGGATTTTGTGTCTACTTACTCCTTCATCCACATCAAATGATTGTCTCCCCATGGTGAAGACGACTGCTACAAGTACAGCTGCGTCCATGATCCTGGAAGAAATAAGAAAGAAAATATAAAACAATAAGAAAATGAAAATATAATGCACATGAAACTTTTATCATTATTAGAAAAGGGTACCCTTCTTAGAGTCAGAATTTTCTTGATTGCACCCTCTGAGCTGCAAGACACTCAGACTCCAATCATGTTGAATGGCTGTAGTGATGCTCTGAACAAAGGTGGAAGAAAGCACAGTGGGAATTGGGTAACACTGAGCCTTCTGAAACACATTGTTTCTGTGTTTCAGAAAAATATATATATATTTTTGCAAGTACTACTGAGATCAACTCTATTAAGAGCAGGAAGGTGGTAATACCTCTGAAACAGTCATGTTCATTGACTCAGTAATTAACTTCTAGAACAGTACTGAAGTGGCATTGTCAGTTATTGGCCATGTGATATTTATGTATATATGAATATACATTTATTTATATATTTTTAAAAAGATATTCATTGCTCTTTTATTGGTTATTGCATATGTTTGGGAATAAATAAATTTTAACAATTAAATACTGAGAATAAAGAACTTTTAACAATTGAATAGTATTTATCAATATGTAAATAGTTATGGGGTAAAATGAAAACTTGTGGACTATCAAAAGTTGATTGAAAACATTATAGTGCTCTATACATTTTGATACCCAACGTGTTCAAAATATAACATTTATTGAAAAGAAGATAAGAAACAAATGTGCATTTGTGAACAGTGGTGGTTTCCTGAAGCAGAAACATTTCCTGGAAGGGTTCATCACCCTCATCACGTTCTGTACCTTTTGAATTTTGTTCCTTGTGCATGAGTTAAATTTTGCTAAAATTAAAAATATTTAAATCTCAGAAATGTGCTGTGGCATGTGGCACTTCAGTTGTTTTGTCATTTCTCAAAGTGAAAAGAGGGAACTGGAACATACTTCCTAGGATGTTTTCAGATCAAGTTGGCTTCTTCAGGTAATGTGCTGTGGCTTTGGCCTGGTCAGCTCTGTGCCTAGTGTCCTACCAAGCTCAGGTCACCTGAAGCATGACAATATCATCTGCTCTCTCCACAATGTGCCCAAAGCAGAGACTCACAAATTCCCCTTCCTGGGTGAATTCAACTATGATAGAGTTGATACATTGTAAGAAACTTTGTAATGCCACAATGTACCTCCTTGCAGTAGTGTTGTACTGCAAGAAAAAAACCAAAACAAAAACATTACCACCCAAGGATGGTAATGCCCCTGAGTCCTGTGAAAAGTTGAGTATCTACACCACTGGGGTCCAGCACTGGCCCAGAGTCAGACTCTCAGAGAGCAGCAAGCTTCATCTTAAAAAAACAAAAACAAAACAAACAAAAAAAGCGCAGAAGCCTTTGTTCCATGAGCTGATTGAACAAAGCACTGTTTCCTTTCCTTCTTGACTACTAAAAAGTAAATACTCTCTGGCAGATGGGAAATAGGAAAAGATAGCAGTATCCTTATCATCATCATTATCAGTTTGAACAGAGGACAACCAATGGATATAACACCAATGTCATCATGACAGCTGGGAGAACAAAGGAACATCAAGGGGACCTTAAGGACAATGTCCATCAAGTGCACTCTTCTCTGGCTGCAGAGACTCCCTGAGCCTTTTCCTCACAGACCTATAAATGTAGCTGACTCCTCACTCCCCACACACTCAGCTCCTGTTCTCCCATCACCAGGTGACATCCAGCCATGAGGACACTCGCCCTCCTCACCGCCCTTTTCCTGCTGGCCTTCCAGGCCAAGGCTGAGACTCTCCCAGAAAGAGCTGAGGAGGCTTCGGACCAGGAGCAGCCAGGGGAAGAAAACCAGGATATGACTATCTCTTTTGCAGGGGATGAAAGTCTTGCACTTCAAAATCTAAGTAAGAGATGACAGCCAGTATGATAGAGGCATGGAGTGTAAAGAGGAAGAACTAGAGACAGGCTTTGGATCCATGTGCAGACCAGTCTGGCTCACGGAGGTGACTCCATTTGTCCTCACTGGGCCTTGCTAGTCATATTTGTAAAAATAGCAATGAAAGTCACATACCTAAGTGATTTTCTTTCTCTAAAGTCTTTTGATTCTAAAACATTTGTGTGAACTTTACACATTATAAAATATATAGCAAAATACTGAGCAGTTCTTTCTAAATCAAAATGGTCCACTTATTTATTGGGAGACAATTCGACTTTGTCTAACAGAAGAGCTTTTAGAAACCTCAGACCAGTGTAAGATAGTGCTCAAATGTAGGTGAGAGGGGGGCAAGGGGGAAAACAGGTGAAGGAACTTGACCTTGGGACTCAAATCTGCATGGACCCAACACTTGCTGTCTTAGTTGGCAATCTGCTGGCTGTGATGTAGCCAATGCAACAAACCCACTCGGTTCTTCCTGTATTTCCTGGGATTCTATTTTGCTATGAACCATTGACTCCATTTCTCAATGCCTGACATTCTGTGTGTTTCCCTAGGTGCAAGGAAGCCCTGCAAATGCCGTTGCAGCTGTAGCTGAGTATCCAGAACAAAGAAAACTGAGATCACCACTTTCTTTGCCACCTAGAAGCACCTGTCTCTATCACTGTATTTTTCCTTAATTTTCTTACTCACATCAAATAAATTCCTTGCAGCAAGTTCTCCACAATTGTGACTTTTTGAGGTTTTCTATATCTCTTGGTCAGGGCTCTTTTGATCCAAGTACCAGAATTTTCAATTAAATCTTTTAAAACATATAACAGGAAATTCAAGGATGAACACAGGCTTTAGACATAAAGTGTAAAGAAAACTGAAAGCTATTGCAATTGCCCCTACATACTTCTCTTGTCTATTATCTCTGCCTTTTTTGAGATTAGCCCCACATGTGAAGCAAATTAATCATTGTCAACTTCCAGTTGATGTAATCATAACGCATCTACAACTCAGGGAGATCATTGTCCTCTTCCCAAATGATAATGCTTTACTGTACAGCCCTAAACCATACATCTGCCTGTTAAGCTCTGAATTTTATCAGCTCCAGGGAGACACATTTCACCAATGCTAATAGGAAACAACTAATTTAGAAAAAGTTGTTCCCAAGAACTGAAAGAGTAGAAAGAAAAGAAAGGACCCCATACTGTGATACACTTATTTTTTGTACTGTCTTTCCATGTATACAACCAACTGCACATAAAATTCTTCTTCGCACAGGCAAAATAACATGCACAATTACTCAGGTTACAATGTGTGTACTCTCCATTGAGTTGCTCTACGGGTGTGTGGACCTGATACAGCTAGTAAAATACAGCTTAGGAGGGGAATCCAAGATAAATGAGCAGAGTTCTCCACATAGCCTGAAGTCTCCAGTGGTGGAGCAGGGCTGAGGCTCAGACACCAAAACATCGTGCTCATCAGTGAGTGAAAGCAGGAAAACTGGGTTTGAGGAGAGGACAGCAGTAGTAATGTCCTCTTAGAGCTACAAAGTCTGCCCTGGGTGGGCCACACATTCCCCTGCTGCTCTGTGTCTAATGCAGCACACTCCAGTACACATACCATCTGGGATTTGCCTCATTCCTGAGCTTGTCTTCTTTCCTTCCAAGAGGTAGCAGAATGCCTCAGCTATGTCTCTGATATCTTGGCAAAGTGGAATGTGACTCTCCTCAGCTCTCCCTTTTCCTCTTGTAGATACCCAAAGTTCACTGGATACTCAACTTTCATGCTCTCCTAATGGCAGCAAGTAAATACAAAGCCCTGATGACAAGGAGCCTAGACTCCTTATATTTACACCAGTACTTTCCACATGTGATTCCACAGCACAACTTGAAAATAGAATACATCAGATGAATCCATGGCTGCTTGTAGTTCTCTGGTCAACAATAGAAGAATGCCCTAAGAACTCAGAGTGAAAGAAAAACCACCATCTACAGACAATGGACAGCATGTCAAGTAGAATGATTCACCATCTTGACTCAAACAGTGTAATAGATCCAGACAGAGGTGCCCACCAACACCAACAACAATACAAAGACCCCCAGAGAGGAACAGGGTTCTTCTCCCTTCAACTATCCCACTCTATCTCTGAGGGGGAACTCAAACCCAAACTAAGGGACTGGCTGTCTGTGGAAGCCAGTATGGGGTCAATAACCCTCTGTGCCACCCTCCACAACTGGAGATACACCATAGGGATCCTGGGGAAGAAATATTGAGTCTGTGGCTCTGACCCATAGATGGACCAGTATTACTCCCTGGTGTAGGCTGTGAAGGTCTAATATTGGGATTTGAGGCTGGGAAAGTCAGGCAGCCTTTTTCTAAGTTCCTGTAATTGCTATTGGTTAATGTTTCATGGTTCTTGATGTAACTCTCTACATTTCTAAACACTGTGGATGGATTTATCCCAACCTCTATCTCAGGGCATCTGCCCTTAAGACAGAATCCAGCTGGCTCCCTCTCCCAGCTCTAGGGTCTCTATCAAAATTTCACTTTGTCACTGAACTCTTCCCTGATTCAAATATTTTAAACTGTACTGTCTTGCCCCTGCTATTCTTTATCCAACTTTATTTTTCACTACAGAAACGCTTTGTCTTTCTTATTATTGCTCACATCTACTCTTCAACAAAATTGGAGAAGAGGGCAAAACAGGTTTTGCCTGCAAGCAAGGGGGGGTTGGAGGGAGAGGGAGGGAGCAGGGGACAGGAGGGAGAAATGGCCCCAACAATGTATGCATATATGAATAAATGAATAAAGAAAAAAATAATATCCAGAAAAAAAAAGAATTCAATATACCTCACACAACACACTTTAATTATTCACTTTCTGTAACATTTGTCTCCCTAAACTAGAATATAAGATCCATGCTTTATTCACTTTTTTACTCAGTTCTTAGGCAAATGCCATATAATTAGTAGGTCTTAATGAAACTAGTTTTGAGCAGAGCATGGTGGCTCAAGTCTGTAATCCTAGCTATATGGGAGGCCAAGATCAGGAAGACTGCAGTTGGAGGCCAGCCTAAGTAAAAAGTTCAAGAGACCTGTCTAAACCAATGGTTCGGGATATTGGTGCATGCCTGTCCTCTCATCCCACAGGGAAGCATAAATAGGAGGAGCAAGGTCCACACTGGCCTGGGATAAAATGATACTCTGTCTCAAAAATAACCAACACAGGGCTGGCAGAGTGGCTCAAGTTGTAGAGCACCTCCCTAGCAAGCATGAGGCCCTGACTTCAAGCCCTGGTACTGCCATAAATAAATAAACAAACAAATAAATAGCACATAAAGGGCTGGCAGAGTCATTCAAGTGGTAGAGTACCTGCATAGCAAGCACAAAAAGCCCTGAGTTCAATTCCCAGTACCAGAGAGAGAGACAGATTAATTTCAATTAAACTAATTGTTGTGTGCAACTTGACATACCTACATAAAATTACAATGTTACTGCTAAACTGCATTACTGCATTGAAGAAAACTCAAACCTACAGAGCTATATGAGCCCCTGTATACAACTGGTATGACAGTATACCCATGAAAAACTAATTTAAGTTATTTTAGACTAGAACATAGGGAAGTGTAGGAGGTAAATTGTGATTGCAAGAAGCCTTAGAATTTTAGAGAGAAGATGGAGAAAATTATGACTTGGAGCATTGTGGAAGTATTTCATGGTGAATCTTAACCTGAAACACAGTAGATGTTTACAACTTTGATAGATTTGAAGGGGTAAAGCAGAATTTTAGGCAGACAGTAAAGGAAATGAATATGAAAGGCCAGAGACTGATTCTATTGGCTGTTGAAGAACTGATGCTAACAGATAAAAGAATGAAATGGAGTCCACATCAGACATGTTCAGAAACATCTATCCCTTAAGGGCAAAGGACATGGAAGAATGGAACTCTGCCATCTACTCTGCATGGATGAAAGGACACTAAGGTCTTCACATTTGGTGACTGCTATGACAATCAAGATGGCCCATGACAGATGCCAACCCCAGGGACAGGGATGGTACAGAAGGGGGTGTCTTCAAACAACCAGTGCCCTGCTTATCCTCAGACATAGTGCAAATGTGATCAGTGATTTCATATGTACTGCACCTGTACTGAAGCCCCACAACACATTCTCATCTTAAATAAGTCACTCATATGCTAGGAAAGAGAAATAATGACTAAGTCAGGTGTGGAGTAATCTGTTTGAAATCTAAGAAGATAGCGCCTGTCTCTGCGCAACAGTTAGTAGCCTAACTTTGACAAAAGCCAATTCGCAAACTCATGTGGCACAATCACATTGAGCAACCTTCCCTCTAACGTCCTCCAGTGCCTTTCCACCATCTCACCCCTGTGCTTTACACATCTCCTGCCTTAGTTTCCAGAGAATTTATCCCAACCTCTCTCCCTATCTCAAGTCTTGACTCCTTTTGCAATAGTCTCATAAATTCTTACTTCCCATTTTGAAGATTTTTGTGCATTTTTCTCATAAAATGCAAGACTGTATTTACTTATTTTCAAATTAACCTATAGTGTAAAATTATACTGTACAATGTGAAGTTTGGATACATGTACACATTATGCAATAATTAAATCAGGGTAATTAGTATACCCATCCACCTCAAATATTATCTTTGTGGTGAAACTTTCAAAATCTTCTCTTCTAGCTATTTTGAAATAAACGTTTTTATTGACTACACATGTCATTGTGTAATAGAACACCAGAACTCATTCCTCCTATCTAAATGTAACTTTGTACCCATTGTCCAATCTCTCCTCATCATTCCCCAGACCCTGTCCAATTTCTAGTAACAATTACTCCATTTTCAACTTCTATGAGATTGATTTTTTTGTTAATTCCAAACAGGAGTGAGAATGTTTTGTACTTGTCTCTCCACATCTGGCTGTTTCAATTGACATAATGCCTCCTTGGTTAATCTAAGTTATTTACAAAGGTGGAACTTCATGTTTTTATGGGTGAAGAGTATTCTATTTAACTAATAAATTCTATGTGTGCATTTTTGATTATACACCACAATCTTTTTTTCCCCATTAGTCCACTAATGGACACTTATGTTGATACTGTATCTTGGCTACCATGAATATGGCTACAATTTACTGGGATTACAGGTATCCAACATGCAGATTCATTTCTATTCTCATTTCTCTTTGTGTGTTTGATTTTCTGAACTCAGTTTATAACTAGGCTTCTGGACGAATCCCCATGGTCACACCTTCACTCTTGCCATCACCTGTGTTACTCCCTCTTTGCACTTCAGCCACTGCACTTTGATCTCACTCAGTTGTCCCTACTTCTCTAATAATGAGCATCACTGGGTTTTTCTCACACTTGGTCGTACATTAAAGTCACCCAGGAAGCCCAATACCAAGGCTACATCCAGAACAACTATAATCTGCTCTGAATGTCCTTCCTGAAGAATGCAATATCTTTGCATCATGGTCTCTGTTTTTCTATTAGTCATTTTTGCCATGTGTATAAGTTGAAATTTGGATTCAAACTTCAGAAACCACCTGAAGTGAGTTAGAAATTTTACTCCCATGCCTTGTAATTCTTACAAGGAATCCTGGCGCAGAAACAAATGGGTCTAAAGACTAAAAGTTGAATGAAATTGTTACCCTGACTACTCCTCCTCTATCCTTTCTCTTGAATTTAAATTTTACACAACTCTCATGTGATTGCAAAGTGAGTTAAGGACAGCTATCCATAGTCTTAGCACCTTAGTATCCTGGGCAAATTATCTACTTATTCTCCATTGACCCAGAAACCTCACAGGCCACAGGACAACCACTGACTCTGCCCTTGAGGGCAGAAACCCTGACCACACCTGTGTCCCCTATTGCCTCTGCATCTCTACTGCAGGAATTTAAAGCAAGACTGGGTGAGAAGTTGTTCATCAAAAGACTCCAAAGAGTCCAGAATCTTTTATCCACTAATCATATTGCTGTGTTTAGTATTATTTTTAAGAAATAGGGAGAGAAGATTCAGTCTTACTACATAAATATCTTGGGGAGGCAAACATTGACATACAAAATATATGCAAGTCCAAATTCTCTCCAGGACTGTGAACATGCCTTGTTCACCTACTACTGTGTGAGAAAGATTCTGTGGCTAAAGCAGCAAGCACATGAACTCACACATTTGCCATTTGGTCATTGGTCAACTTCATGAGCAGAGGAAGGAATGCTTCTTCCAGGATCCAGAGACATAATTTCAAGACCACCCACTCAAATGGGTGGCAAGTTGCTGCTGGTGTCAGCAAGGAGATCAGCAAGGCTTGGGCTGGGACCAAGTGGATGTGCTGCAGTTAATTCATCCTGGTTCAGGAGGAAAGAATTTTTGTCATACAAATTTCACTGTCTATAGCTGGGAGGATCTTAACCATGGAAATTCGCAAACACTAAAATTCAACACAATTTTTTCAGGGAGCTTTTGGTAAATATTTCTGATCCACCTCTGCAAGGAGCCTCAAGGTCTAAACCTGAAATTGCTCTATGAGACACTAGTCTTTCTTAAAGCATAGTAGATGAGCTCCAATGTGACTATCTATCTTTGTCTATTTTGGTTGGTATAACAAATACAATACACTAGAGCTTTAAATCAACAGATCTGATCTCTCACAGTTCTGAAGTCTCTGAATTCTAAGATGAAGAGGATAACTGATTAGATGTCTGGTGGGGGCCTGTTTTCTTATTCTAGAAAAGGTGCTTTGGGGATGTGTCTACACACTGTGGAGTGAAGCAGGAATCCAATCTCTTTTAAACAAACCCATTCATGAAGACTATTCTCTCTTAATCACCTACGAAAAGGACTGCAGTTCTTAATGTTAGATTTTTGGGTAGAAATTTTGCACATATGAATTTTAGCAGGACACAAATGTTCAGACCACATAATTATCTAGTTAGGAGAAAGCAAAAAACTATGAGTATCTCAGGTTCTGGGCCCAGAAAACAACATGGCAACCTGTAGGATGTTTCCATTGGTAAAGAATTCACCAGGCCTAGACTTAAGTAGAGTTTGTATATAACCTTCATTTCTTTGGAGATGAGTCAAAGTACTTGGTGCCACATTAAATAAATACCTGGTGTAGTTGTTCCCTTCTAGGTTACTGGAAAATTGCTGTTGACTACAAATACAGAAAATATAAACAGCTTCTGAAGGGTTAATGGAAAAATTGAAGAAAAGGGGAAGAGCCTGGAAACACTGCAGGTGCTATACATTGGTTCTTCAGGGCCAGGGACACTTATAAGAAAGTTCCAAGAAGCTTCATCCTTATGTAAGTTAGAGGACAGAACAGTGGCAGTGCATTCTGAGGACAGTGTAATGAAACTGTTAATATCTTAGCTTTCCCATGCAGCTACCAATCCCATGCAACAGGCATATGCATTCTATGACTGAACACCCTTTACCATTTCATACTGAGAACTGCTCCATGCCTAACCACCAGACACTGTGCGCTTGGGTCACTGGACAGCATAAACCTGGGCCCAGTGTTCTAATTTTTTCTAGAATCGAGGCTCCTTCCTCACCTCATACATGCACACTCATATACAGCTTCCCCAGAGTGTTGGCCCCATGATGATCCATTACAGATTTTTCTAGCTTAGCCAGATTCACTTCAAATGTCACTTCACACCTAAAAAACTAGCTAGCATTTGTTGCCCTTAACGCAGAGAAGCTAAAGCAGATACCTTAAAGCAACTGAGGCCAATAGGAAAAGGGGAACAAGTACTAGAGAAAAGGTTAGATCAAAAAGAATTAACCTAGAAGGTAACACCCACACACAGGAAATCAATGTGAGTCAATGCCCTGTATGGCTATCCTTATCTCAACCAGCAAAAACCCTGTTCCTTCCTATTATTGCTTATACTCTCTCTACAACAAAATTAGAAATAAGGGCAAAATAGTTTCTGCTGGGTATTGAGGGGGGAGAGGGAAGGGGCGGAGTGGGTGGTAAGGGAGGGGGTGGGGGCAGGAGGGAGAAATGAACCAAGCCTTGTATGCACATATGAATAATAAAAGAAAAATGAAAAAAAAAATGTATGAAACAGCACCTTAAGATGAATGGGCTGTCACTAGGTGTGGATCCTGGTGGCATCTTTCAGACATAGTTCCTTGTCTTGATTCAGCCCCTGTGTTTAAAAAGGGTTCTATGGCGGCCAAGAAAGAAAGGGATACAGTGAAAGGGACACTGAAGAGAAGAGGAGGCACAGCTGAGGCCTCAGCACAGATTGAGAACCTGACAGTAGACCCCATACTCCTCATCCCCAGAACACACTCCAGAGGAGGCAGTGATGGGTTATCACCCTCAGGGAGATAGAAAACCATACCTTGCACTTGAGGTTCCCAATCCTCCAGCTATCTGAAGGAAGGAGTGAAAAATCACCTCACAGAAATGGACTAGGGAAGCAGCAATCTTACTAACTTGGGGGCTGCCACAGAACAATATATGCCCTCCAAATGCCTAGATCACTCTGTTCACTGCGGTGGAGTCATGCCTGTGCTCAGTACAGCTCTGATGAGGGACTTCTGGACCCACTTTCTTATTACAACACTGCATGACTTCCTCCTGATGCTCTTTGCTTCTGCTCGGAGGCCTCGTCCTAATGAGGCCACAATGAAGAGCCTCTAGGGTCATAGGTAGCCATATACCATCTCCACTGTACCTGGTGGTCCTCTTAGTATTTTTAGTTTGCAAAGTGGTCAGTAGCACCATAGCGTCCCATGCTCCTATCATCTTTGTCTACCCTTTGTCTCCTCCACTAAAACATCACCTGAAACACAGGGTTCTGGCCACTGTATATCATTTAGTAAGCACTCTGGCTGGCATTCTAGTCAGAAGGAAGTGATAGCTGGACAAGCTGACATGGCTGGATACTCAGAGGAGGACCATCTTTCTGGCATCTATATCAGAAAAAAACACTCTGGACCTAAGTAAGATGGCAGAGTAGAGACACCCAGAACTTTCTCAAATCTCTATGAATTTGAAACATAATCTAGGTATGTGGCTGGAGGAAGATAAGGGTGGCATGGAAGGGCAAGGGTAATAGTAAACAGCACACAGAGAATGGGATAAATAATAAGTATTGAACTTTAAATTTACAAAAGAAACAATAGACCCTAACATACAATACTTAGCAAAATGGAAGGCAATGGTGAATGTCCACCCAACAGGGATGAAGACAAAAAGAAAAGTCCTTCTTGGAAGACCCTGTAGATACACAATAAGAATACAAACAGCTAGCATTCTGTAAAAAATTAAAATTTAAGAAGGTAGATCTGCATCCTACACAGCAAGTAGACACTGCAGAAGAGGCCCTGGGTACTTTCAAACTCTCTCTCTAAGAGTCATTTTGGGGGTCAGGAGGGTTCAAAGATAAACATCTCAACCGGGGAGACCAAAAGACCCTGCAGTTTTATAATCCAAACACCAAAAGCCCCATTCATTGGCTAAGCAAACAGCCATCCAAAGAACTCACTATGAAGCAAGGAAACTAGCTGGAACTCTGGGTCAATTTCCCAAAAACATAACTATTCATTGGAGAGTGCAAATTGCAAACCAGGCACAGGGAGTGATTGCCAACTGTGCTGTCACAACATGAGCCATCTAGGGTGCCACCTTGTATGAGTCAAGTGGGAAATGAGTTAGGAGTTAATGTGAGTCTGAACAATGTGTGACCAGCTCAAGTCAAATGGAGAATGACCCAAAGCAACATGGAAATGTCCTCAGGTTAAGTGGAGAGCCAGCCCAGAGTAGACACAAGTGAGAAATGCCTGGTCAAACTGGGAAGTTAGGGTGTTAGCATCCAGAGAGCAGGAGGGTAACCAAGTCCAAATTGCAAAAAGCATTTTCTGTCTTCTTGGGCTCAGGCTCTTGCAAAGGTTGAGTGGGTGTTCTGTTAGTGAGCTAACTCACCAAGTCAGACAACTCACTCTAGTCTAAACTGTTAAGACTTCAGAAAAAAAGAACAAAACTTCTTTAGGGGCACAGAAGAATCAATGTCAACAAGGAATAAATATAAACTGTTTTGTTATTGTTGCTTTTCTATCTTGCACTTGCAATCATAGTTGTGTTTTTATATTTTTCTGGATTGTTTTGTTTTTCTCTTTACATATTTTTGTGTGTTACTTCTAATACCTTCAAACCATATACTTTTCCCTTCCTTGCTATCTTACTTCTTCTCTTTCCTTTTCCCCATTCCCACTTCTTTTTATTACTTAAATATTAATGTCGAGGCCTTTAATTTTTTTAAACTCATAGCATATCATATAATGTACTAATTATTTTCCTTTATAATCTTTTTGTGAGATTAGTTGAGGTTTGTAATTTTTTTGCTACTCTTAGTGCAAGGTATTTTTTTGAATTGTCATTTTCATTTTTGCTGTTTTCTCTCCTCTGAGTGGTAGTATAAGAGATATCCAACCTAACACTTACACAATTAAAACATAGAAACACAAGTAATATGCAAGAACAGGTCAACATGACTCATAACTCATGAACTGTGGTATCCAAAAACACTAAAATCCCAGACATAAAATTTTAAAAGTTTACTGTTTTAAAATGATCAATGACCTCAAAGAAAATTCAGACAAACAGATGAATGGAGTAAGGAAGTCAATTCAAGACATGGTCAAGAAAGTCAGCAACATGACAAGTTCAGCAAGAAAGTTGAGATACAGAAAAAAAAACAGAAAGGTAGTCACACACAGGTTACTCCAGAGGCACCTGCACACCCATGTTTATTGCAACACTGTTCACAATAGCCAAGTTATGGAAACAGCCAAGATGCCCCACCACTGATGAATGGATTAAGAAAATATGGTATTTATACACAATGGAATTTTATGCAGCCATGAAGAAAAATGAAATGTTATCATTCGCAGGTAAATAGATGGAACTGGAGAACATCATTCTGAGTGAAGTTAGCCTGGCCCAAAAGGCCAAAAATCGTATGTTCTCCCTCATATGCGGACATTAGATCAAGGGCAAACACAACAAGGGGATTGGACTTTGATCACATGATAAAGCGAGAGCACACAAGGAAGGTATGAGGATAAGTAAAACACCCAAAAAACTAGATAGCTTCTGTTGCCCTCAACACAGAGAAACTAAAGCAGATACTTTAAAGCAACTGAGGCCAATAGGAGAAGGGGATCAGGAACTAGAGAAAAGTTTAGTTCAAGAAGAATTAACCTAGAAGGTAACACACATGTACAGGAAAGCAATGCAAGTCAACTCCCTGTATAGCTATCCTTATCTTAACTAGCAAAAACCCTTGGTCCTTCCTATTATTGCTTATACTCTCTTTTTAACAAAACTAGAGATAAGGGCAAAAGAGTTTCTGCCTGGTAGCAAGGGGTTAGGGGGGGTAAGGGAGGGAGCGGGGGGAAGGGGGGAGAAATGACTGAAACATTGTATGCACATATGAATATAAGAAAAAAAGAAAAAAAAAGTAGTCACAAACATGAAAGCTCAGGAAAGAGTAAATTTCATGAGAGGAATAGATTAACATATGAGAAGTAGGAAAGAATCAAATAGGCTCAACTCAGAAAACTAGCAAAAAAATCCTAAAATAAATAATAACAAAAGAAAACAATGAACACTATCTGAATCAGTCTGCAAAATAAACAACAAAATCACAAGAAGCAGCAAATACCTGTCAATAATTACACTAAATTAAAATGATCTTAATTCTCCAATCAAAAGGCATAGACTGGCTTATTGGATTAGAAAAACAATATGCAACTGTTTACTGTCTACAAGAAACACACCTCACAGGCAAGGACATACACAGATTGAAAGTGAAAGGATGGAAAATTATATCTAAGCAATTGGAAGTTGAAGGCAAGCAGGAGTATCTTAATTATACTTACATCTGACAAAGTAGATGTCAAGCCAAAATTAGTTAGAAGAGATAAGGAATGGTACTTCAGTTCTTCCTAGCAGCAGGGGTGGGGGGGAGAGGGAAGGTGGCCCAAACAATGTATACACATGTGAGCAAATGTAAAAATGATAAAATTTTTTTTAAAAACCCTCATGGTATGATGGAGGGTTAAATCTAATCAAGGTACATTGTAAGCACATATGTAAAAGTCACATTGAACATCCCCTGTACAACTAATGTATACTAATTAGTATATAATTAGTATACAACTAATGTATACTAATTAAAATGAAAAAAAAGAATGGTACTTCATATTAACAAAGAGAGTAATCTATAAAGAAGGTATAATGATTGTACAAACATATAAACTAAGCAGCTGTGCACCTAATTTCATAAAACAAACACTATTGAATATACAGAGACAGGCAGGTTCTGATACAACAATGTTACGTGATTTTGACACTGCACTATGACTAGATAGATAATTCCAACAAAAAAATCAACAAAGATAAGATACCAGAGTTAAACTGCACCATAGATCAAATGGACTAAGCAGACCTCTACAGAGTGTTTCATCCAGATTCTTCTCAGAAGTCCACAGAACTTTCTCCAAAATAGATCACATTTTTGGCCATAAATCAAGTCTTAAAAGAATTCAAAAATATTAAAATAATTTCCTGTATCTTAACAAATCATAATGGAATAAACTTAGAAATTAGTAGCAAGAAACACTATAGAAATTAGACAAATACATGGAGACTGGCACACTTTTGAATGATCCATTGGGTCACAGAAGAATTAAGGAAGCAAATTAAAAAATTTCTAGAATAAAATGAAAATGAGAACAAAACTTATAAGAACCTTTGAGACACAGAAAAGGCAGTGCTAAGGGTAAAACTTATGGATATGTGTACTTAAAAATAAGAAAGATCTTGAGTTGAAGATACAGTTTAGTGGTAGAGCACTTGCCTAGCATGCACCAGGCCATGGGTTCAATCCTGAGTACTGGGGGGAAAAAAGATCTCAAATAAATAACCTAATTATATTAATTATGTACCTAGTGGTTTTAGGAAGAAATTAATGAAATGGAGGCAAAAAGAACAATTCAAATAATCAATCCAAAACAAAAGAGTTGGTTCTTTGAAAAGTTAAATAAGATTTACAAACCCTTAGCCAAACTAAACAACAACAACAAAAAAGAGGTAGAAGACATAAATCAATAAAGTCAGAGATGAAGAAGAGGAATTACAACAAATACAAGTGAAATTCAAAAGATCATTAAGGAATATTTTGAAAACTTACATTGTAGTAAACTAGAAAATCTAGAATAAATGGGTAAATTTCTAGACACATAAAACCTGCAAAAATTGATCCAAGAAGATATAAACAATCCAAGCAAGCAATAAGATCGTAGCAGTAGTAGTCTCACAATGAAAGCAAACTCAGGACCAGCTGGATTCACTGCTGAATTCTACGACATCTTTAAACAAGAGTTAACTTCAATGTTTCTCAAATACTGCATAAAACAGAAAGGGAAGGAATATTATCACGTTCATTCTACATATCCGGTATTACACTGATACCAAAACTGGAAAGGATGAAAAAAATATACATCAATTTCCTTGGTAAATATAGATCAAAACTTCTCAATAAAATGTTTACAAAACAAATTCAATAACACATTAAAAAGATTATACACCATGATCAAGCTGGTTTAATTTCAGGGATGGAAGAATGGTTTCAATATACACAAATCAATAAATATCATATATCGCATAAATAGAATCAAGGACAAAAATCATATTATCATCTCAATAAATGCAGATAAAGTCTTTGACAAAATTCAACATCCTTTCCTGATAAAAACCGTGAAGAAACTAGGAATACAAGAGATATATACCTCAACATAATAAAGGCTATATATGACAAACATGTAGCCAACATCATACTAAATGGAGAAAACTAAAAGCATCTCCTCTAAAATCAAGAATGCAAGTATCTGCTTTCTCTACTCTTATTCAAGATGCTTGAATTCTAGCTGGAGCAGTAAGGTAAGAAAAATAAATAAAAGGGATAAAAATAGGAAAAGAAGTCAAATTATCCCTATTTGCAGATCATATGATCCTATACTTAAAAGATCCTTCAGCCATCACAAAAAAGACCTCTTAAATTTGATAAACACTTTTTAGCAAAATTGCAGGATATAAAATCAGCATACTAAAAGCAGTAGCTTTTATATATACCAATAATGAACATACTGAGAAAGAAATCAGGAAAATAGGCCCATTTACAATAGCCTCAAAATATAGCAATGAATAAATTTATATATGTAGGTTAAATGCTTCTAAAAGAAAACCTATAAAACACTGAAGAAAGAAATTGAAAACACTAGAAAATGTACAGGCATCCCATATTCATGGATCAGCAAAACCAGTGTTATGAAAATGTCTATACTATTGAAAGAAATCTATAGATCCAATACAATCCCCATCAAAATTCCAATGACATTCTTTACAGAAATAGGAATGAATCCTACAATTCATATGGAAGCACAAAAGACTCCAGACTCCAAATAGCTAAAGAAACCCTGTGTAAAAGAGCAATGCTGGATATATCACAATACCTAACTTCAAATTATACTATAGACCCATAGTAGCAAAAACCAGCATGGTACTAGCACAGAAACAGATGCATAAACCAATGGAATAGATTTGAAGAACCATAAAGAAGCTGATAGATTATACTCACCTGATGTTCAACAAAGGTGCCAAAAACATAGTTTGAAAAATACAGTCTCTTCAGCAAACATTAGTGGGAAAAATGGGATATCTACATGAGGAAGAATGAAACTATATCCCTATCTCTAATCCTGAACAAAGTCATTTCAAAATGGATCGAAGACTTTATATTTTTCTCCTTTTATTTTTATCATTTTTACATTTACTTATTTGTGTATAAATTGTTTGTGCCACCTCCCCCTTTCTTGCCCCCCCCCTTTCCAGGCAGAACCTGTTCTGCCTTTTTGTTCTCCTGGATCAAAGGCTTTAAAGTAAGACATGAAGCTTTGATAGTACCATAGGAAAATACTTGAAGATCTAGGCATAGGCCGTAACTTTTTGAATAAGACTCCAAAAGCTCAGGAAATGAGAGCAAGACTGATAAAGAGGGTTGCATCAAATTGAAAGCTAATACACATCAAATGAAACAATTAGGGCTGGTGGCTTGGCTCAACTGGGAGAATGCCTGCCTAGCTGGCATGAGACCCTAGTTCAAACACTGGCACTTCAAAAATGAATGGATGAATGAATGAAATAAAGTAAAAAGAAAGAAAACAATTAGCAGTTGGAAGAAACAACATACAGAATGAGAGAAAATATTTGCCAGCTATTCATGAGACAATGGATTAATATCCAGAATATATTAAGGGCTCAAAAAACTAAACAACATAAGGATAATTCATTTAATAAGAGGATAAATTAATTCAACAGATAGTTCCTAAAGAAAGAACAAATGGGGAATAAACACATGAAGAAATATTCAACATCCTTAGTCATAAATTAAATGCAAATACAAAATTTTGAAATTCCATCTCTCTGTAGTCAGAATGGCTCTCATCAGGAAACAAACAATAGCTAATGCAGACAAAGATGTGTGAGGGAAAAAAATCAATGTAAACTAGTAAACTAGTCCAGCCAGGATAGAAGTCAGTGTAGCATTTACTCAAAAAACTAAAAATAGAATTACCATATGATCCTGCCATACCACTCTTAGACATATATTTGAAGGAAGTAAGTCTGGATACAATAGAGACACCTGCACATTCATGTTCGCTGCCCACTATTCACAACAGACAAATGGGTAAAGAAAATGTGGTATATATACATAATGGAGAATACACAGCCATAAAGAATGAAATTATGTTGTTTGCAGGAAAATGGATGGTAGTGGAGACCATCATGTTAAGCAAAATAAGACACAATGAAAAAGACAAATACCACATTTCTTTCATATATAGGGTTTAGACTGAAAAGAATTGTATGAATGCATAAGGGGGCACTGTTGGGGGAAAACAGCCAAAGGGGGAAGGGGAAAGCAGAGCACAATGGGGGTGGTGAATATGATGAAAGCACATGTACAAAAATAGCATGACTAAACCAACTAAAACTGTAAGAAATGGAAAGACAGAGAGAGAGAGAGCAAGAAAGAATAATAGAGGGAATGGATATGATCAAAGTACAACATTTATGCAGATATCAAAATGAAACCTTATTGTACAACAATAGACACTACTAAAATGAAAAAGAAAAAGAAATACTTTGTTCCAGGGCCTCAGGATAAACCAGGGTGCAATGGAGAGGTCAGAGCATTCCAGAGCTGCTCCCTATCCACCGCTGTGTACAGTGGGGTACAGACAAGGTCAGTGGCAGTAGCCTTTTGAGTCCCAGTCCACCTGCTCACACTGGAGAACCTGGCATCCTCCTCCACCAGCAGCTATGGCACAGCCTCATGAGCCATGGGACTGCACACTATCTACTGAAATGGGAGAAGGATGGCACTAGGAATACTGCTTGCACATCAAGAATTCCTATTAAGGCCAGAGCTCTCTACCCCAAGCCATGTTTTTGTGGTTCGGTGACTGCAAATCATTCCCTAGCCTGGCTCTCTCAAGGCCCTGTGTAGTCCAGAATATACCTAGACCCTCTACCTGACCTCTCTTCTCTGCTCACATGCTCTCCTTGTTGAGATCCCCAACACTTAGGACTGACTCCTTTTCTGCAACCCTTCCAGGCTCACAAGAACCATTTCATCAGCCCTGGAAGAGCAGTGCCACTCAGCTTCCACCATGGGAGTGCTATGGCCAAACACTGTTGCAAATTACCTCAAGGTGCTTTTACCTTAGCCCTAGTTGGTGAATGAAAGCCACTTACTGCAAATGCTGCAGCATCCCTAAGTACTGACCCTCATTTCTAAGGCAGAGCTCCTTACACAGATGGCAAATCCACTGCCCTGGGCTCTTCCCAACCAGGTAAATACCTTCCCTACACAATATCCAGTACTGAATACTGGCTTCTCCCATCCACAAAACTTCAGCAACTTTTCTCTAACATTCTCTTGTTTTCATCTATAGACCACGTCCTTGCATTGATTCAAATCAGCCACTTCATGACTGCAGTACACCAAGAATGAGCAATAAAGCTTTCAGGTATGCTCCCAGGCCACTGGCCTCCAGGATCAGCACATTAGCCTTCTAATGTCATAGTTACTAAAAATGCAGGGTGGGTCTTGGAATCCCAAGTTTACCAAGCTGCTTCCAAGAGACCTAATCCTAAATTTTTTTATATTTGATGGGTCTGGGGTTTGAACTCAATGATTTGTGCTTGGAAAAGAGGAACTCTACTGCTTCAGTCACACCTGCAATCCATTTTGTTCAGGTTAATTTGGAGATAGATTGTCATGAAATATTTGCCCAAGCTGACCCTGACACGCTATCCTCATAATATCAAGCTCCCAAACACCTAGGATTACAGGAATGAGCCACTGTACCCAGATACATCCTTGTATCTTTACAAGTTGTTGTCATCAAATATTTACTGTTGACCTGATCAGGGACAGAAAGTAAGCAATGATCCGTTGATGACTGACAGCCAGACCTGCTGACAAAGAGCAGGCCCTGGTGCTTTAGCCTAAACTGAATTAATCTCTTTACATGCAGCTTTCTCAGAAGCTCTAGTTTTACCACTTTCAAAGGTCAGATGGTATTGCCATGCATCTCTTTCACAAGAATAGAGTTTGAGTCTCACAGACATTACAGTCTGGGTCACTAAACAAGAAGCAACTTTCAAACTGTAGACATGCACAGTAGCTAACACTGAGCATGTGGAAGCATAATTACCATGTACAGCTGATACAAATGATAGAGGAAGTCAATAACAAAATGTTGGCCAGAGCTGGCCCCATAATTGATGTCAATATAGGAGCACCGGTCACATGGTACTCTCTATGGTGGGAATTGGTTGATATCTTATGTGCATTGTGAGTTAGGAAGATGGTATTTGATGCCACTCTGGGAGACTAGAAAGCTCTCTGAAAAACCTTGCCAAGGTTATAAATTGTACCAAAGAGAAAAATCAGAGACATGCACAGGAGCTGTGTAAAAAAGATGTCTTAAACAACACAGAATAGGGTCCATGCCTAGCAATCCAAACCTTGCATATTAAATGAGTCCAGTGGCACCAATTAGTAAACACAACCAGGGCTCAACAATGCCAAATCAAGTTTAGAGTTGGGCAGATGGCCCACCAATACGTCAGCACTGGTGAATGAATCTATGCAGCACAAACCCAGAGGTACCCTGTGGGTAGGGGCAAAGCTTCACGTGCCAAAAAGGCATTCAAAGTTATTCCTGGCTTAAGATGTACATGTGCCTCCAACTGGCTTTTTGTGAGTATGGAAAAAAACCCATAGCACTCAGGAAAGTTCCATTAAAGCGTCCATGATATTCTGGCCAGAAATTTACAGGGGTTAATGTGTTTGTGCAATGGTGCAGTACAGGGAGGCAGGGATCTGAAAGTCCACAAAGGGCCTCACAAGATTACAATAGCCATTAGACTACACATAGCTCCACTTCTAATATTGGATGTCACCCGGGTAGATGATCCCCCAACACAGATGGCCAAATTTTAGACACCACCACCTAATCCCTGAGGTTGTTGTTGGAAGTGATGCGGCTTCAGCCCATAGCTCCGCAATCCAAGCGATGTTGAAGGAAAGAGTGGCACCAACAAATGTCACTGGTATCACAAAGTCCCCAGCAAACCAACCTCTCTTATGCTACAGACAACATGGACCCCGAGGTACAATGATGGCTGCATCCACTGCCCCTACACTTGTCTTGCTGCTTCCCTCAGCTCATGCTTGCTAAGTAGCCTAGAAATGAGCCATACAACGGCATTTGCTGTGGGCACACTTTGCATTGCATTAAGTGAAGTCCTAGTAGTCATGCATCTTACTGTAAGGAAACCACAGAGCCTAGGTCAGGTTGTGTAGCTTCCCTACAAGTTATGTAAAAAAAGGGGACTTGGGAGACTTGTATGTTACAGCACCCAAATGAAACCACATTTCCCACCACAGCCACTGTCCCTGCCTCCATGGAGAAATGCCTAAGGACTGGAGAAAGCTCTGTGTCAATGAGACTGTGCACTTCTAACTTCTGCTGACCACCAGAAGGTGTCACAACCGTGAAGCTTTCCCAACTGCACATACAAACTTTCCTCTTTCTTCCCAAATGCACTAGGCCCCTACAGGCAAAGACCTAAGCCCTTGAACCTAAAACTGTCATCTGAGGCCCAGTTCCCCAAAGGGCCCTCATTTGTCCATATGCTCTGCTAACATCTTTGCCCAATTCCCACATTTAAACTGTTAGTGCTGCCATATGACTAAGACTTATTATTCTTTGACGTGCCAGCAGCCTGCTCATGTGGCATTGTTACCACCTGACACAAGCCTTGAGGCCCCACATCCCCCTAAAGGCTGAGGAGAATGCTGCAGCTCTCCTTGGTTTCTGTCACTTTTCACAATTTGATAACACCCTATCGAAACTGTGATCCAGATATTATTGGAACCAGTGAGGCTGCAGAGAGGTCTCCAATAAAGGAGGAGGGATCTACCTGGCCTTTGGACACCAGGTTCCTGACATGGGTTGTAATAAAATTTTTAGGATATATCTAGGAGTGACTAAGAAAGTTTCTTGGTAAAACAAAGTAAAGAATGAATACTCCAAAACCAGACATGACTGTGAACATATCTGAAAAGTGACAGATTGAGCACTCAAATTTCAGGAGGGTTTATGGTGAAAAGTGGGTTGGGGGTTTAGGATGAGTGCTCCCTTTTCTTCTGACACCTGGTACATTTAATCATTCTTTCTATTACACTGTCTTGACTTCATCAGTTTTGCCCAAGTTTTCAAGTCTAGCTGGTTCACAAAATTTAGCTTGCTGCAACATAGAAGTTTGTTTTCCTTGAGCATCCCTTTAATAAAGTATGGGTTCCATCACATGCTCATTGTAAGACAATCGTCCTTTTTTAATGTATTTTTTCCTTTATTGCAAGCATTTCTATACTCAAAGAAGTCATTTTAGCCAATGCCCACCACCCCACCAGATTAAGCATCTTTTTTTAAGATGTTCTTGCTCAGTTACAAGAGAGTGGTGATCACTTGGGGTAGCAGCCAGGGTCAGAAGGAGAGAACTACTTTTATACTGCATGTTGCAGTTTAATGAGGAAGTGTGAAGTGTAAACTAAAGAAAGTAGTTCCTCTTTGTTACTCATTCATTCATTTTTATTATTATCATACTGAAGTCACCTTGTGACATTTACAAAACTTCTTATAATATGTCATCATCAAATTCACCCTTTCCATCATTCTCCATGGCCATCCAGTCTCAGTGAGAATGCGCAGGAGTGATTGTACATGCATGACCATCCTCATGGCCATATTGACCAATCAGTTACATAATGGTTAAGTAGCCTCACTAAAGTTTTATTGCCTTGGGAGTCACTATACTCATTGCTTTTTTCCCCCAAATGTGGTCCCATTAACATCACTATGAGCAAAAGAAAGATGGTAGAAGGTCATACATTTTTAATGTACAGTTGTCTCTCTAATTCTTTCCCTCAAAATAACTCAAGGGGGAACCATCTGACATAAAGTCTGTTCATACTGAGAATGCAGTTTTCATCCTGGTCATTCTGGATCTACAGTGACCATACAGACTGTCCACTAATGGTTTGGGTATGGTACCTTTGAGCACACACCACCAGGTGAGACAGGCTAATGCTCATCTCTCTGTAACCTGGGCAGCTTCCCTAAAAGACATCCAATAGACATTGAGTTTCATATGGCAATCTCCTATGTGAGTGACCCAAAATGTCCTAGAAAATTGACTAGGCCTAGCAGTCCACTGGCCAAGCTAGGCCGCCTATATCCACTCCAGAGAACAAAGCACTCACATTGATTCCTGAGGAAGACTCCAGCAAAACTTGCTCTGCTCAGCATCACAAGCAGAGGTGTCCATGAGTTCAATATCTAGGCTCTGCAGAAATGGTATTAATTGTCCTCATGATTGGAAACTAGCCTTGAAAGGCTAACTGAGAACTGGACTTCCAATCCTCCTCTACATATTCATTGTTCTCTGTACTGCAATAGCCTTAACCAGGTGTAATTGTGTTCCAGGTGATTCAGTTTTAGCAAACGGCCTCAGAATCACAAGGTCCACTGTGTGAAGACTGATGAAGAAACAATAATTGGGTGCTACACTTGACAAAGACTGACTGAGACAAAGAAGTCCTTAGGGAGCCCTGCTTGACCCAGCTCCACACCAAATTGCTCAACTGCTCTTGCGACAGAGTTGTTTGAAATTAGACATGGCTTGCAAGTGACCATGATATAAGGGAGGTCTCTGTCCTGGGAGTGAGCAGCTGGCTTTCATCCTGAGTCCAGGAAGAAGGACTGCTATCTGCTGACCTCTGCTCAACCTGTATAGCTCCACCATCTGTGAGTAATGGAAACTCTGAAAGTTCATTCTATGGTTGTGTCATTGATGCCAGGCTGCAACTGAACCCTAAAGGCAAGGGTGCTCTGAAAAAGTGGAAACTTGGGAATCCCCATCAGGAGTTCTTCTATGTGGACCTCTAGTGTCTTCTAGGACAGTAGCTATGGGCTTAGGGAATGAGAAGGTCAAAAGGTTTGCTTCAAAACACAGGGATGCTACTTTTCATTTCCAATAGAGACAGAAATAGATTCTTGAAACATCTATTTTGAAAAAGTGATCATTTGAGCCTCCTGCCCATATTTTAAATCTACATATTTGTTTTTTGATGTTGAATTGTGTGAGTTGCTTATACATTTTGATAATTTCTTATCAGATGTTGTTTTGTAAATATTTTCTGCCTTATTTTTGTTTGCCTTTCATTCAAATGTTTGTTTCCTCTGTTGTGCACAAGTTTTGTAGTCTGATGAAATCATACATGACTACTCTTCCTTTTTGCCTATACCTCAGTTGTCATGTCAATAAATCACTTCCTAGGTCACATGTTAAGAACTTAATCTCTAAGTTTTCTTGTAGTAGTTTCTGGTCTTGTGTTTAGGTCTTGAATGCATTTAATTTAAGATAAAGGCCCAATTGCATAATTACATCAAATAATCCAGTTGTCCGATTTAGATATATTCAGTTTTAAATTGTCATTCATAATAAAGTTGGAAAAATAAACATTCTTTGTCCTTACTCCAACTCTTCAGCAGGCATCCAACGAAGTTCATGCTTATCTATATACTTTTAAAGTTGTTGTGAACTACACACTTCCTCCAGCAGGAACCTGATCACCCCAGGACCTCGAGACCTTCTTCACGAGGGTAGCAATGTCCCAAAACCCACCAGGGTCAACCGTCTACTCTACTGGAGTCCAGGTCTCATCTCAGAATACAAACCTCCAGACAGTGGAGGGACCCAATCTCAAAATTTAGAAATATTTGATCTCAGAACTTAGAAAATGAAAGCATTGCTTTCTTCTTTGAATATTAAAAAAGTAAATGTTAATCAAGTAGCAAATTGGAAACTCATGTGAGAAATAGGAAGAGACAACAGATGATTTAACATGATTATCAACTTGAGCTGAGGACAGTCACTGAACATACACACCAGTGTCATGATGGGAGCTGTCAGCACAGAGGGACATAGGAGACCTTAAGGGAATGCCTCCTCCCTTCCCCATGACTGCACAATTTATCTGGCTGCAGGGATTGTCTCCAAGCCTTGTCCTAGTCAACTCACAAATACAGCTGACTCCTCACTCCACACACACTTGGCTCCTGCTTTCCCTTCCCCAGGTGACACAAGCCATGAAGACACTTGCTCTCCTTGCTGCCATTCTCCTGCTGGCCCTCCAGGCCCAGAGTGATCCTCTCCCAGCAAGAGTTGAGGAGGCTTCAGCCCAGGAACAGATGGAGGAAGAGGACCCAGTCACAACCATCTCCATTACCGGGGTGGAAAGCTCTGATTTCCGAGATGCAGGTAAGATCCAACAGGATAGTGAAGCAGAATTGAGAGGGATGGCTGGAGACCAGCTCTGGAATCTGGTCTAGAGCAGTCACTGAGGAGACTGTATGTCACCTCAATGACTCTTCATTTTCTCACTGAGCAAAGACAAATAAATGCTAGAAATTTTCTTTCTACAATGAGTTGATGCCAAGATATATTTGTGAACATTACTAGGTTTTACAATCTGAAGAATCTCCCTTGTTTTCTCTGAGTGTAGATGGGTAGAATTATTCATGAGGAGACATTTTATCCCATCTATTTGGGGGATCTGTTTGAAGTTTTTGGCTTTTTGATTTGGGAAGGATTGGTAGTACTGGGGTTTGAACTCAAGGTCTCATACTGGTTAGGTAGGATTTCTTCCACTTGAGCATATCCCCAGAACATTTTGCTTTAGTTATCTTAAGGTAGGGTCTCACATTTTTGTTCCCTGGCTGTACCCAGACCACACACCTCCTGCCTGCATCTACCTGCAGAGTTGAAATTACTCATTGTCCAGCTTCTTTGTTGAGATGGGTCTCACTCAGTTTTTACCCTGACTCATCTTTTTTTATTTTTGGTGGCATGGGCTTAAACACAGGGCCTCCCATTTGCTAGGTAGGCACTCTTACAGGTTGAGCCACTCAGCCATCCATGTCTTGGTTGGTCTTAAACCACAATTCTTCTGATATCTGCCTCCCAAATAGCTAAGATTGCAGGTAGTAGACACCATACCAGACCTTATCAGGAGGATCTCATAGAAACAGTGGACAAGAGTGTGGGTGTGTTCACATATTTGTGTGATGGAGCAAGAGTTTTGAGTCTTGTCTGTAACCCACACTCACCATGCGTATTTATTTCTTGATTGTGGTTTTTCATACTACTATGGACAGAAGGAGCCTACTCCACACAGAAAGCACCTTCCCCAGGACTCCTACTACCTACTACCTACTGCTGCCCTGAGGTACTAGATGCTAAACGCTTCCTCTGTGTCCCCAGGTTTAAGAGCAGGAGTAGACTGCTACTGCAGAAGGGGAGGATGTAATTTTCCAGAACGCAGAATTGGAATGTGCATACAAAACGGTATCTACTACAACCTCTGCTGCCGTTAATCATCAAGAAAGTAAAAATGCGTGTACCATTTGCCTGGAGATGCAGAAGGCCACTGCTAAGTCTCCTGGGCCAGGTGCCTGAGTTCGTTTCCCAAGTCCAAATAAAGTCATTGCTGCAAATTCTCTGTTCTGCTCTTTACTGTGTGCAATTTCATTCTGTAGGAACTCTTTGTGAACAAAGTACCAGACTCTTCTATGAAGCCCTTGTAAACAAAATCAATTCCAGAATTGACCTGAGGATACACAGTGAATGGAAAGCAGGATGATGTTTCTGATCCTTCTACCTACCTCTTTCCACTTAAATCTGCCTTCTTTTAGATCAGGCTCACTTTCACTTATGCCTTCAAGGAGGCAAATTAATAATCTTTACTTTCAAGTTAACCCAGTCACAGAGTTATAACTACCCTAAGAAACTATCAATCTCACCAGGCACTGGTGGCTCATGCCTCTAATCATAGCCACCCGGGAAGCTGAGATCAGGAAGATCATGGCTCAAAGCCTGCCCAGGAAGTAGTTCTAGAGATCCCATTTCCAAACAATCAGCAAAAATGTATTCACACTGTAAAGTGCCTGATTTGCAAGAAAAAGTCTGAGTATGGACACCAATTCCATTGAGAGAGAGAGAGAGACAGAGAGAGAGAGAGGGAGAGAGAGAGGGAGGGAAGGAGGAAGGAAAATAAAAGTGAGAACCTACCTCAAAGGTACTCAGCACTAAAGTGTTAGAAATGAAAGAAAGCACAGGATGGACAGGTGGGGACAAAGCTCAATTGCCAGTACAGGGTTTATTGTGGAGACATGGTCCTGTGTAAGTCATCACCAGAAAGACAGCTGGAGAACCCACAGCCACTTACAGACTGGGGTATTTATGAAGGAGGGTGGCAAAGCCCCAGGAAGATCACTGGGCCAGATAATCCTTAATGGCCCTCTGACCCTCTGGAGATCATGGCTTAAGGGCAGGTCATTCCTTCTAAGCCAGAAGTGGAGTGTCTAGTAAATGGTTAAAGGTGAATGCCTGTTTTTCTTTAGGGTTGGGTGGAAGGTTTTCAATAAGTCACCTACAAGTGGGTGGGTTCCAGTTCTAACATGGCTTCCTTTTGTTCACCCTCACAAAAAGAAAGCTGGCAAAGAAGCTCAAGTAGAACACCTGCCTACCAAGTGTGAGGCCCTGAGTTCAAACTCCAGTACTGCAAAAAGAGAAAGAGAAAAGACTGAGAGAGAGAGTCTATCCACCTCTTCCCAAAGTGCTAGTTTTATTCAAAGACCCAGATCATACATCTGTCTTTTAAGCCCTGACATTCTGTCAGCTCTATAGAGATAACACTAAGTCCCTTCCTAACATTAGGAAGGAGTGTTAGCAAAGATATAATGAGCAGGAGAATAGCAAGGAGTCCCACTAATTAGTCTCACTGTCAGGTGTCTAGACTGAAGCTGCTATAAACAATTCCTTAACTACATCTGTGACATGAACCTTGTGCAGTTTCCTTAAGCTGGTGAGAACCTGATACTGCCTCAAAAAATACAGCCTCAAATGAACACCTGGTATAAATGAAGACAGTGATGGCAGTGTTCCAAGTAACCTGGAGTCCCATTGGTTCTGCAGTGTGCTGAAGTTCTAACATATAAACCAACAGGCATGTCAGTGAGTAAGGCAGGATAATCCAGTCTGATAAAGTACAGCAACAGCAGTGCAATTTGAGATCCTCAGAACCTGGGCTGAGATGGCCATAGCTCTCCCTGCTACTCTGTGTCCAGTGCTATTGACACACATGGTCTTGGGAGTGTGACTCTGGAGCTTGTCTTTCTCTTCTCTTCTAGCAGGGCATCACATGGCTACACCGTGTCTCCAAAAGACCAGTCTTGCATCTTTGTGTTGTGGAATGTGACCTCTTATCTTCTCTAACTTCTTTTTCCCTCAACTAAATAGCTACTGATGATTTGACAGCTTGCAACCACGTCCCTCAAAAAACTGTCAATGTGTAAGCAAAAATCCCTATAAAGTATCCAGGTGAGTGAGTCCTAAAATCCTCATGTTTACTCTGGAATCAACTATTCTCCTGTGTGAGTCCAGAGTACCCATTGGAAATAGAGTATTTCTGATCAGTACATGGATACTCTTACTGGGGTGATCAATGATAGACTGTCCCAAGAAGTCCTACTGAGGCAGAAAGACTATAGTTTGATAGACAATGGGGCTCTGTTTCAAGTGATATTATTCACCATTCTTCACTAAAAAAAACTGAAGGCTACAAAATTAAAAAGCTTCTATGTTCAGCTGTAAGAACAGGTTACACTTTAAACACTAACTAAAATTGTTTACACTTAAATATAAGAGAATATACCAATAAAAATGTCGTAATAATAGATGGTTAATGGAACTTGGGAAGCATTAGGACTTTAGAATTAAAGAAGAGTATGTTAAAAATGATTTAACAGTGAATCTTTTCCTTTTGTGGGAAAGGAGTTATTGTAAATTGAACCCAGAGCTTGTTGCATGCTAGGCTTGGGCTTCAGCCCTGAGCTGTATTTTAGGTCCTCATGGTGAATATTAATCTGAAAATAGATGTGGTATCTTCGACAGATAAAAAGAAGAGGTAGAGAAGAATTTTCGACAGACACAGTGGCATAAGAGATAAGAACTTACAAGGTCAGTGACTTCATGGGATTTGAGGAAGTGATGATGCGAGGTACAAGTATAAAATTGAGTTCACAGCAGACAGCCTCAAAAGCATCTATCAATTAAGAAGAAGAGCATATTGGCTGAATGAAATATTCCCATCCACATTTAATAAATGAAGGTACAGTGGGAGCATCACACTTGCTGGTTACTATGACAGTCTCTGATGGACTATGACAGATGCCAACTCCAGGGACAGAGATCAAGATGAGATATTAAAAAATATCCAAAGAGCTCAAGCAATTTTCACAGCCTTTAAGATAATGCAAAGTTCATGGGTGAAATCCACTGGATATTTACTGAACACCCAAACAACATTTGACACACACATGGGGTAGGATAAGGAAATAAAGATTAAGTCAAATGTTGAGACAACTGTTTAAGATGTCTTTGAAAGAGATAGTCCCTCAGTCTCTGAGAAGGGATAGATGCCTAAATTCAACAAATGATAATGAGCAAAGATGGCTCAATGACATTAACTAACCTCCCTTGTGACATGCTCCAGTGTTTGTTCACTGCCTTATCTCAGTGCTGAGAAATTCTTTTGCCTTTCACTTCAAAACCATTGAGTTCAACCTCTCTCCTTAGTGCAAAATCTTCACCTCATGGCAATAGTCTGAAAATATTTTTCCTACTCATTTTTTAAAAGTGCCTGGTGCAGTATTCCTTTTAAAATAGAAGACATTGGTTTATTTACTTATTTTTTTACTGGCACATACTAATTATACTAATCTATGGTATACATGAGGAACTTTGACACATGCAAACATTATATTATGATCAAATCGGGGTCATTAGCATATCTATTACCTCAAACAATTTTCTTTATTTGTGGTGAAACATCAAATTCCTCTCTTATAGTTATTATGAAATATTCCTTCTGCTATTTTGACTGTAGTAGGATAAATTGTGTGCCAAAATGCTTTCCTCCTATCTAAATGTCACATCATACTCATTGGACAACCTTACAAAATACCATTTACTCTGCAGCTTATAAGCAGCGGAAACTAATTTATCAAAATTATGGAGGATGTGAACTTCAAGTTGCAGATGTCAAGAAAGATTGATTGTCTCATGCTGGTCCATTTTCTGGTTTATAAGTGGGAATTTCTGATATGTCTCTACAATGTAGATGGGACTAGGTAACTCTGGTCAATTTTCAGAGACCTATCCATAAGGAACGAACCAGGCCTGACCAATGACACACCATTGTGTTCAAATGTAAGAATGGGACCATCAAAGGAGCTTATTCATGCTAACTGTGACCCAGGGTTTTGTGAACTATCAGGGTGGACAAACAAGTGCAAAGGATCAATGACAAACACTGGTACTGGGAAGCTGCTCATACATGAGCCACTCCACTCAGAAGAATTTGGCTTTATCGTTATATGGAGATTTCTTCTTTTGGTGAATCGGAAAATATCTCTGTATGTTGACCAAGAACATCTAAAAAGTGTTATTCAGCCAGTAGCTGAATTTCCCAATATATAAAATCTTTGGGAGCATTGAGAATCAGATGATACAAACTCCAGTCCTATTTCCAGCACACAATAGCCATAAACACTCAGGTAAACACGCTTCATCACTGTAAAATGAGAGCAGACAGGGGCTGCTGCTGTGATTTGGGCTGTAAGCACCACATACTAACCTTGGCTTAGATAAAAAGCAATTATAATTTCTATAGTGAGCTAAGAACAGTGTGAAGCTCTCTGTGGATTATGCTATACATATTATAGGGATAAGGAGACTGAATTGTAAGGAGATGTACACTTACACGAAACTCCACAATTGATTTTAGCACTGTCCCCAACCTGTCAAATTTCTAAAGTGATTTCCAAGGGCTGTGCTTGGTTTTTGAACTCAGAGCCTCGCTGGTGCTCAGTACTTCCCTATTAACTCATGAATCCCAGCCTCTTTCATCAAATCTCCTGTGTTTTATTTGACTCACCCGCTTCAGGACTGACATAACGTTGAAGGTTCAGAATTCCAGCACTTGATCCTCAACCCCACTGTACAGTGCACCGTCCCCTTTTCAGACCCTCTGAGAGACAAAGGTGATTCGTCAGGACCACAGTGCCATCTGCTGGCCAGGAGGAACTGCTGTGGTGCGCTCTGCTCAGGTCTCTGTAGGAGCAGTTCCCACTTCACTGGGAACAGAGGGTGGGCATTAGCTCATTATTTGTGACTTAGGACATTTCAAGGTGGAAACCCACTGAGAGGAACAGAGACACAGCCGTTGACCTCAATAAACTGCATTTCAATGGAATCTCCTAGATGCTTGGCTATTGATGAGGCTTAGACATGAGAGTGGAGGACGATATGAACAGAAACAGGGCTCAGTGATGATGATCATGATGGGGCCTTATCTTTTGGTTGCAGGATATTGATAGCTTGTGAAGGGGGAAATAAGCTTGACCCCAGATAAAGAGTTCTTTCAAAAAGGCATTTAGACTTTAATTTTTGCATCTATGTGAATGTGGGGAAGGGAGAGGAGTGGAGATGTGGACGGAAACCTCGTGACCTTCCTTTACTACTCTAAACACTTTGATAATCCACTGATCTATACTTTTCAATAATGCCACATGTTCTATCTATCTGATTACGGACTATGACTACTTCATAAGTAAAGTAGTAAATTAAAATGGTCTTAATTCTCTAATCAAAAGGCATAGACTGGCTGATTAGATTAGAAAACCAAAATGCAACTGTTTGTTGTTGACAAGAAACACAGGCAAAGACATGCACAGAATAAAAGTGAAAAGATGCAAAATGATATGTAAGCAAGTGGAAGTTGAAGGCAAGCAGGAGTAACTTAATTGTACTCTGACAAAGTAGATGTCAAGCCAACATCAGTTAGAAGAGATAAAGAATGCCACTGCATATTAACAAACCGATTAATCTATTAACAAGTGATAATGATGATACAAATATATGAACTAAGTAGCTGTGCACCTAATTTTATAAAGCAAACACTACTGAATACACAGAGACAGGTAGTTTCTGAAATAATAATATTGGGTAATTTCAACACCCTACTGACATGACTTCATAAATCATTTTGAGAAAAAAATCAACAAAGGTAAGATCCAAAGAGTTAAACTGCACCACAGATCAAATGGACATAACAGACATCTGAAGAGTATTTCATCCAGATTCTTCTCAGAAGCCCACAGAACTTCCTCCAAAATAGATCACACTTTTGACCAAAAAGCAAGTCTTAACAAATTCACAAGTACTGAAATAATTTCCTGTATATTAACATATCATCATGGAATAAGATTAGAAATTAATAGCAAGAGACTATGGAAATTAGTCAAACACATGGAAACCAAAAACACACTTTTTGACACAGAAGAATTCAACAAGCAAATCTAAAAACTTATAGAATCAAATGAAACTGACACAATCTACCAGAACCTTGGGGACAAAGGTTGTGAGGCAGTGCTAAGGAAAGAAAAATTATGGCTATATGTGTCTACATTAAAAATCAGAAAGCTCTTGGGCTGGAGGTATCGTTTAGTGGTAGAGCACCTACCTACTACACACAAGGCTATGGTTCAATCCTCAGTACTGAAAAAGAAAAAGATCTCAAAATAACCTAATTATATGATTAAAAGTTTTAAGAAGAAATTAATAAAGTGGAGACTAAAAGAACAATGCAAAGAACCAATGCAAAAATGAGTTGGTTCTTTGAAAAGAGAAGCAACATGTTCTATTGGTTACCCAAACTAACCTAAAGGAAAGGTACCAATGGCTCACACCTGCAATCCTAGTTACTCAGGTGGCAGAGATCAGGAGTATCACAGTTTACAAACAGCCTCGGGCAAACAGTTTCAAGACTCTATTTCAAAAAAAAAAAAATTCTCAGGAAAAAAAGGTTTGTACAGTGGCTCAAGTGGAAGGAGTTCATGCCTAGCAAGTGTGAGGCCCTAGTTCAACAAAAGAAAAAAAAAACAGAAAAAAGGAGAAGACTCAAATTAATAAAATCATTGATGTAAATGGGGAATTATGACAAATACCAGTGAAGTTCAGAGGATCATTAGGGAATATTTGAAACCTCATATTCTGGTAAGATAGAAAATATTGAAGAAATGTATAAATGTCTAGACATAACACTTGCCAAAATTGAGCTACCAGCTATTAACAAGTTGAACAGACTTATAGTGACCAATAAGATCGACCGCTAGTATAGTATCACAATGGAAAAAAAAAACCAGGACCAGAAGAATTCACAGCAGAATTCTGTGGCCTTTTAAGAAGAAGTAACATCAATACCCCTCAAATGTTACATAAAATAGAAAGGGTGCTGCCACGCTCAGTTTACATAGCAAGGATTACACTGATACTAAAACTAGAAAAGGACACAACAAAGAAAAAATTATGCTTTAATTTCCATGATAAATACAGA
Source organism: Castor canadensis (assembly GCF_047511655.1). Lineage (NCBI taxonomy): Eukaryota > Metazoa > Chordata > Mammalia > Rodentia > Castoridae > Castor > Castor canadensis. The sequence goes on from NC_133399.1 coordinate 109,863,842, forward strand.
TGTAAAACTTCTCAATAAATTGATTTCAAACCAAATTCAACAACACATGAAAAAGATCATACACTATGATGAAGTTGGGTTAATTCTAGAAATAATAGGATGATTCAATATACACAAATCAATAAATATCATACAACACAGAAATAGAATGCAGGACAAAAATCACATGATCATATCAATAGATGAAGATAAAGCCGATGACAAAGTACAACATCCTTCCTGATAAAAGTCATGAAGAAACTAGGAACAGCGAAACATATCTCAACAGAAAAAAAGGTTACATATGACAAACAAATATCAATATAATAAATGGGGAAAAACTGAAAGCATTCCCTCTAAAATCACAAACAGGACAAGAGTGTCCACTTTTTCCACTCTTAGTTAAGACAGTGATTGAATTCTTATGAAAATCAGCAAGGTAAGAGAAAGGTAAGGGAAAAAAATGGAAGAGAAGAAGTCAAATTATCCCTATTTGCAGACTATATGACCTAAACTTAAAAGAACCTAGGGCCTCAACCAAGAACTCTTACATCTGACAAACACTTTTAGCAGAATAGAAGGATAAAAAAAAACATACAAAAAACAGTAAATTTTCTATATACATATAATGAACACTCTGAGAAAGAAATCAAAACAAGAAACCACTCATAATAGCCTCAAAATAACTATGAATAAACATATATTAGAAGATTAAATTCCTCTCAAGTGAAAACTATAAAACACTGAAGAAAGTTATTGAAGAAGACACTAGAAGATGAATAGACTTCCTTATTCATGAATTGGCAAAAACAACATTGTCAAAATGGTTATACAACTAAAAGAGATCTACAGATCCAACACAATTCTCATCAAGTTCCAATGACATTCTTTACAGAAATAGGAAAATGAAGCCTAAAATTCATATGGAAGCACAAATCACCCCACGTAGCCCAAGCAACCCTGAACAAAAGAGCAATGCAGGAGGTATCATAACACCTGACTTCAAATTATACTACAGTAGCAAAAACAGTATGGTACTAGCACAAAACAGATGCATAAATCAGTGGACCATAACTAAAGATCAGAAACAAACCCATAAGTTACATCCATCTGATGGTTGACAAAGGTGGCAAAAACACTCATCTGAAAGAAAAAAAAAAACAGCCTCTTGAGCAAATGTTGGGGAAACTGAATATCCCCATGTACAAGACTAAAACCACATCCTTATCTCTCATCTCATGTAACTTTGATGGCACTACAGGAAAACACAAGGGAAATACTTGGAGATAGAGGCAGATACCACGACTTTCTGATTAAGACTCAAATAGTTCAGGAAAAGACAGCAAGAATGACAAAGGAATTGCACTAATGCCCATCAAATGAAAAAATTGCCAGAATGAGAGAAAATACTTGCCGGCTATTCATCAGACAAGGCATTAATATCCAGTATATATAAAGAACTAAAAAAACTAAACACAAAAAGAACGATTCAATCGATAAAGGGACAAATGAAATGAACAGATAATTCCCAAAGGAAGAAAAAATGACCAAAAAAATGCATGAAGAAACGTTCAACATTCTTAGCCATAAAGTAAATGCACATAAAATAATTTTGTACTTCTGTCTCACCATAGTCAGAATGGCTATCATCAAGGAAACGACAACAAAGCTGACAAGGGGCATGGAAGAAAAACCCTCCTACAATGTTGCTGGGAATGTAAACTGCTCTGGCTGGATGAGTCAGGATGGAGGTTACTCAAAAAACTAAAAATAGAACTCCCATATGCTCTTGCTATAGCACTCCAAGACATTTGAAGGAAATTAAGTCAGCACAAAACAGATACCTGCATACCCATGTTTATTACAGCACCGTTCCATTAGAAAAGGTATGGAATTAGTCAAGACCCCCATCAACCAAAAACTAGACAAAGAAAATGGGAATACACACAGTACAGAGTATATACAGCCATAAACAGTGAAATGATGTTGCTTTTAGGAAAATGGATGGAAGTGGAGATCATCAAGCTGAAAAAATAAGACAGAATAGCAAAGAAAATACCACGTGTCTCTGTACACAGAATCCAGACCTTAAAAATGATATGGATGCAAAAGGGGACATTTGGAGTGAATCAGTGGAGAAGGGATAGAGAAGAAGAACAAATGGGGGTGGTGAGTATGAGTATATACAGTATAAACATGTATGAAAACAACATACTACACCCTCTAAAATTGTAAGAAATGTGGGGAAGGAGAGCTAGGACAAGAAAGAGTAATAGAGGAGATGGATATGACCAAAGTACAACATATGCATTTATGGAGATATCAAAATGAAATGTCATCATACAACAATAGACACTTCTAGAAAAAAAAAGGAATAAACACTCTGTCCCAGGAACTTGGGGTGAAGAACCAGGGTGCATGAAGAGGTCACTTCTGGAGGTGCTCTGTACTTACTTCTGAGTACACAAAGTTTATTGGGAAAGGAATCCAGACAAAGTCAGTTGCAGTAGCCTTTCAACCCAGTCCACCTGCTCACACTGAAGAACTTGGCCTCTTCCTCCACAAGCCTCTATGGCACAGCCATGAGACTGTATATTGTCTGCTGTCTTTGAGAGCAAGGGTGGTACTAAGAATGCTATTTGCACATCCAGAATTCCTGTTTGGACCAGAGCTCTCAACCTCAAGCCCCATCGGTGGTTTCAGTGGTTATAGAAAATGCACTAACTGGCTCTGTCTGGGTACTGTGCAGTTCAGAAAATATATGAGGACAACTAGACTCTCTGACTGGCCTCTATTCTCTACCCACACATTATCCTGGATAAGACCCCTGAATCTTGTTGCTGTCTCATGTTCAGCTACCTTCTTCAGCCCAGGAAGAGCTGAGTGCAACATGCTTCAAAGGCTGCAGCATCCCTAAGCACTGGCCCTCATTTCTAGGAAAATATCACTTATGCAGGTGGCAAATCGACTTCCTTGGGCCCCTCCCACCCAGGCAAGTACTCTCCCTATGCAGCATCCAGCAGATACCTTCACCTGCCTCCCACTGCCTTTTCCCATCCACAACACTTCAGTAACTTCTTCCACACTCTCTTGCTTTCTCCTTTGGACTACCTGCTAGCATTGATTCAAATCAGATTCCCTCCTCAGTGCTACAGTGCACCAGAGGTGAGAACTGTAGCTTTTAGGTAGCATAATGCTTCCAGGCCACGAGCCTCAGAAATCAACACACTGGCCTCCCAGTGTCATTGGTACCAAGCTTCAGGGTGGGTCAATGACCCCCAATTTTACCATGCTCATTCCAAGAGCCCTAACCTTCTTCATTCCTGTTCCTGTGGCCATCGTTTTCCTCCTACAAATGGGCCCAAAACCGCAAGGGTTATCATGGGAGCCTCAGGTTCCATTTCTCATAGGTATATATTTTCTCTACTAATGGTGCATCCCTGTATCTTTACATGCTGTTATTATAAATAGTTACTAGTGACTTCATCAGGCACCAGCAACAAGCAATGATCCATTAGTGTCTGACAGACAGGCCTCCTGGCAAAGAGCAGACCCTGGTACTTTACTCCATTGCTTGAGTCACACCTCCAATCCATTTTCCTCTGGTTAATTTGGAGATGGATTGTCATGAAATATTTACATAGGCTGACCTTGACACACTATCCTCATAATCTCAAGCTCCCAACCACCTAGGATTACAGGAATGAGCCACTGTACCCAGCTATATCCTTCTGTCTTTACAAGTTGTTGTCATCAAATATTTATTGTTGACCTGATCAGGGACAAGAAATAACCAATGATTCACACCTGCTGACAAAGAGTAGGCCCTGTGCTTTAGCCTAACCTGGTTAATTTCTTTACATGCAGCTTTCTCAGAAGCTCTAGTTTTACCACTTTCAAAGGTCAGATGGTATCTTCCATGCATCCCTCTCACAAGCAATAGAGTTTGAGTCTCACAGACATTACAGTCTGGGTCACTAAACAAGAAGCAACTTTCAAACTGTAGACATGGACAGTAGCAAACACTAAGCATGTACAAGCATAATACCAACTATGGCTGAAATAAACGATAGAGGGAGTCAATAACAAAATGTTGGCCAGAGATGGCCCCATAATTGATGTCAATATAGAGCACCGGTCACATGGTACTCTCTATGGTGGGGATTGGTTGGTTTCTTATGTGCATTGTGAGTTAGGAAGATGGTATTTGATGCCACTCTAGCAGACTAGAAAGCTCTCTGAAAAAGCTTGCCAAGGTAATAAATTGTACCACAAGAGAAAAATCTGAGGCATGCACAAGACCTGTGTTAAAAAGATGTCTTAAAAAACACAGAATGGTGTCCATGCCTATCAATCCAAACCTTGCTTATTAAATGTGTCCAGTGGCACCAATTAGTAAACACAACCAGGGCTCGAAAATGCCAAATCAAGTTTAGAGTTAGGCAGATGGCCCACCAATACTTCAGCACTGGTGAATGATTCTGTACAGCAAAAACCCAGATGTGCCCTGTGGGTAGGGGCAAAGCTTCACGTGCAGAAAAGCATTCAAAGTTATTCCTGGCTTAAGATGTACATGTGCCTCCAACTGGTATTTTGTGAGTATGGAAAAAAAACCCATAGCACTCAGGAAATTTCCATTCAAGCTTCCATGAAATTCTGGCCTGAAATTTACAGGGGCTAATGTGTTTGTGCAATGGTGCAGTACAGGAAGGCAGGGATCTGAAAGTCCGCAAAGGGCCTCACAAGATTACAAAAACCATTAGACTACACATAGCTCCACTTCTAATATTGGATGTCACCCGGGTAGATGATCCCCCAACACAGATGGCCAAATTTTAGACACCACCACCTAATCCCTGAGGTTGTTGTTGGAAGTGATGTGGCTTCAGCCCATAGCTCCGCAATCCAAGCGATGTTGAAGGAAAGAGTGGCACCAACAAATGTCACTGGTATCACAAAGTCCCCAGCAAACCAACCTCTCTTATGCTACAGACAACATGGACCCCGAGGTACAATGATGGCTGCATCCACTGCCCCTACACTTGTCTTGCTGCTTCCCTCAGCTCATGCTTGCTAAGTAGCCTAGAAATGAACCATACAACGGCATTTGCTGTGGGCACACTTTGCATTGCATTAAGTGAAGTCCTAGTAGTCATGCATCTTACTGTAAGGAAACCACAGAGCCTAGGTCAGGTTGTGTAGCTTCCCTACAAGTTATGTAAAAAAAGGGGACTTGGGAGACTTGTGTGTTACAGCACCCAAATGAAACCACATTTCCCACCACTGCCACTGTCTCCTGCCTCCATGGAGAAATGCCTAAGGACTGGAGAAAGCTCTGTGTCAATGAGACTGTGCACTTCTAACTTCTGCTGACCACCAGAAGGTGTCACAACCGTGAAGCTTTCCCAACTGCACATACAAACTTTCCTCTTTCTTCCCAAATCCGCTGGGCCCCTACAGGCAAAGACCTAAGCCCTTGAACCTAAAACTGTCATCTGAGGCCCAGTTCCCCAAAGGGCCCTCATTTGTCCATATGCTCTGCTAACATCTTTGCCCAATTCCCACATTTAAACTGTTAGTGCTGCCATATGACTAGGACTCATTATTCTTTGAAGTGCCAGCAGCCTGCTCATGTGGCATTGTTACCACCTGACACAAGCCTTGAGGCTCCACATCCCCCTAAAGGCTGAGGAGAATGCTGCAGCTCTCCTTGGTTTCTGTCACTTATTCAAAATTTGATAACACCCATCGAAACTGGTGCTCCAGATGTTATTAGAACCAGTGAGGCTGCAGAGAGGTCTTCAATAAAGGAGGAGGCGTCTACTGGCCTTTGGACACCAGGTTCCTGACATGAGTTGCAAACAAAATTTTAGGACATATCTAGGAGTGACTAAGAAAGTTTCTTTGTAAAATAAAGCAAAGAATGAATACTACAAAGCCAGACATGACTGTAAAAATATCTGAAAAGTAACAGATTGAGCACTCAAATTTCAGGAGGATTTATGGTGAAAAAGTGGGTTGGGAGTTTAGGATGAGTGTTCCCTTTTCTTCTGTCACCTGGTTTATTTAATCATTCTTTCTATTACACTGTCTTGACTTCATCTGTTTTGCCCATAGTTTTCAAGTCTAGGTGGTTTACAAAATTCAGGTCGCTGCAACATAGAGGTCTGTTTTCCTTGAGCATCCCTTTAATAAAGGATGGGTTCCATCACATGCTCATTCTAAGACAATTGTCCTTTTTAAATGTATTTTTTCCTTTATTGCAAGCATTTCTATGCTCAAAGGAGACATTTTAGCAAATGCCCACCTCTCCCGCCAGATTAGCATCTTTTTTTAAGATGTTCTTGCTCAGTTACAAGAGAGTGGTGATCACTTGGGGTAGCAGCCAAGGTCAGAAGGAGAGAACTACTTTTATACTGCATGTTGCAGTTTAATGAGGAAGTGTGAAGTGTAAACTAAAGAAAGTAGTTCCTCTTTTTTTCTCATTCATTCAGTCTTTTATTATTATCATACTGAAGTCACATTGTGACATTTACAAAAGTTCTTATAATATGTCATCATCAAGTTCACCCTTTCCATCATTCTCTATGATCCATCCAGTCTCACTGAGAATGCCCAGGAGTGACTGTACATGCATGACCATCCTTATGGTCATATTGACCAATCAGTTACATAATGGTTAAGTAGCCTCACTAAAGTTTTATTGCCTTGGGAGTCACTATACTCATTGCTTTTTTTCCCCAAATGTGGTCCCATTAACATCACTATGAGTAAAAGGAAGATGGTAGAAGGTCATACATTTTTAATGTACAGTTGTCTCTCTAATTCTTTCCCTCAAATAACTCAAGGGGGAACCATCTGACATAAAGTCTGTTCATACTGAGAATGCAGTTTTCGTCCTGGTCATTCTGGATCTACATTGACCATTCAGCCTGTCCACTAATGGTTTGGGTATGGTACCTTTGAGCACACACCACCAGGTGAGACAGGCTAATGCCCATCTCTCTGTCACCTGGGCAGCTTCAATAAAAGACATCCAAGACACATTGAGTTTCATGCAGCAATCTCATAAGTGCCTAGCCCAGATGGTCCTAGAAAACCGACTAGGCCTGGAAGTCCACTGGCCAAGCTAGGCTGCCTATATCCACTCCAGAGAACAAAGCACTCACATTGATTCTTGAGGAAGACTCCAGCAAAATTTGCTCTGCTCAGCTTCACTAGCAGAGGTGTCCATGAGTTCAATATCTAGGCTCTGCAGAATGGTATTAGTTATTCTCATGATTGGACCCTAGGTCTTGGGGAGGCTAACTGAGAACTGAACTTCCAATCCTCCTCTACATATTCATTGTCATCAGTATTGCGTTGTCTTAACCAAGTGCAATTGTGTTCCTGGTGATACACTTTCAGCAAACGGCCTCAGAATCACAAGGTCCACTGTGTGTAGACTGATGAAGAAACAATAATTGGGTGCTACACTTGACAAAGTCTGACTGAGACAACAAGAAGTCCTTAGGGAGCCCTGCTTGACCCAGCTCCACACCAAATTTCTCAACTGCTCTTGTGACAGAGTTGTTTGAAATTAGACACGGCTTGCAAGTGACCATGATATAAGGGAGGTCTCTGTCCTGGGAGTGAGCAGCTGGCTTTCATCCTGAGTCCTGGACGAAGAACTGCTATCTGCTGACCTCTGCTCAACCCATATAGCTCCACCATCTGTAAGTAATGGAAACTCTGAAAGTTCATTCTATGGTTGTGTCATTGATGCCAGGCTGCAACTGAACCCTAAAGGCAAGGGTGCTCTGAAGAAGTCGAAACTTGGGAATCCCCATCAGGAGTTCTTCTATGTGGACCTCTAGTGTCTTCTAGGACAGTAGCTATGGGCTTAGGGAATGAGAAGGTCAAAAGGTTTGCTTCAAAACACATGGATGCTACTTTTCATTTCCAATAGAGACAGAAAAGATTCTTAAAACATCTTTTTTGAGAAAGTGATCATTTGAGCTTCCTGCCCATTTTTTTAATCTACATACTGTTTTTTGATATTGAATTGTGTGAGTTGCTTATACATTTTGATAATTTCTTATCAGATGTATGTTTTGCAAATATTTTCTGCCTTATTTTAGCTTGCCTTTCATTCAAATATTTGTTTTTTCTGCTGTGCCCAGTTTTGTAGTCTGATGCAATCACACATGTCTACTCTTCCTTTGTTGCCTATACCTCAATTGTAATGTCAATAAATCACTTCCTAGGACACATGTCAAGAACTTAATCTCTAAGTTTTCTTGTAGTAGTTTCTGGTCTTGTGTTTAGGTCTTGAATGCATTTAATTTAGGATAAAGGCCCAATTGCATAATTATCAAATAATCCAGTTGTCCCATTTAGATATATTCAGTTTTAAATTGTCATTCATAACTCAATAAAGATGGAAAAATAAACATTCTTTGGCCTTACTCCAACTCTTCAGCTAGCATCCAACCAAGTTCATGCTTACTTATATACGTTTAAAGTCATTGTGACCTCCACACTTCCTCCAGCAGGAACCTGATCACCCCAAAGCCTCTAGACCTTCTTCACGAGGGTAGCAATGCCCTGAAACCCACCAGGGTCAACCGTCTACTCTACGGGAGTCCAGGTCTCATCTCAGAATACACACCTCCAGTCAGTAGAGGGATCCATTCTCAAAATTTAGAAATATTTGATCTCAGAACTTAGTAAATGAAAGCATTGCTTTCTTCTTTGAATATTAAAAAGTAAATGTTAATCAAATAGCAAGTAGGAAACTCATGTGAGAAACAGGAAGAGACAACAGATGATTTAACATGATTATCAACTTGAGCTGAGGACAGTCACTGAACATACACACCAGTGTCATGATGGGAGCTGTCAGGACAGTGGGACATAAGGAGACCTTAAGGGAATGCCTCCTCCCTTCCCCATGACTGCACACTTTATCTGGCTGCAGGGATTGTCTCCAAGCCTTCTCCTAGTCGACCTACAAATACATCTGACTCCTCACTCCCCACACACTTGGCTCCTGCTTTCCCTTTCCAGGTGACACCAGCCATGAAGACATTTGCTCTCCTTGCTGCCATTCTCCTGCTGGCCCTCCAGGCCCAGAGTGATCCTCTCCCAGCAACAGTTGAGGAGGCTTCAGCCCAGGAGCAGATGGAGGAAGTGGAACCAATAACAACCATCTCCATTACAGGGGAGGAAAGCTCTGATTTACGAGATGCAGGTAAGAAATCCAACAAGATAGAGATGCAGAATTGAGAGGTACTGCTGGAGACCAGCTCTGGAATCTGGTCTAGAGCAGTCACTTAGGACACTGTATGTCACCTCAATGACCCTTCATATTCTCACTGGACAAAGCCAATTAGATACAAGAAATACTTTTTCTACAATTACTTGATTCCAAGATATTTTTGTGAATATTACTAGGTTTTACAATTTGAAGAATCTCCCTTGTTTTCTCTGAGTCTAAATGAGTAGAAGTATTCATAAAGAGACATTTAATTCCATCTATTTGGGGATCTGTTTGAGGATTTTTGGCTATTTGATTTTGGGAGGATTGGTAGTACTGGGGTTTGAATTCAAGTTCTCATTCTTGTTAGGCAAGATTTCTACCACTTGAGCATACCCCAGACCATTTTGCTTTAGTTATCTTAAGGTAGGGTCTCACATTTTTGTTCCAGAGCTGACACAGACCACAAACCTCCTGCCTGCATCCTCCTGCAGAGTTGAAATTACTCATTGTCCAGCTTCTTTGTCAGGGCACTAAGTTTTTGCCCTGATTCATCTTTTTTTATTTTTGGTGGTATGGGCTTAAACTAAGGCCTCCCACTTGCTAGGTAGGTACACTTACAGCTTCAGCCACTCAGCCAGCCCTGTCCTGGCTGATCTTAAACCACAACCCTTCTGATATCTGCCTCCCAAATAGCTGAGATTACAGGTATGAGACACCGAATCAGACCTTATCAGGAGGATCTCATAGAAACAGTGGACAGGAGTGTGGGTGTGTTCACATATTTGTGTGATGGAGCAAGAGTTTTGAGTCTTGTCTGTAACCCACACTCACCATGTGTATTTATTTCTATTGATTGTGGTTTTTCATACTACTATGGTCAGAATGAGCTTACTCCACACAGAAAGCACCTTCCCCAGGACTCCTACTACCTACTACCTACTGCTGCCCTGGGGTACTAGATGCTAAATGCTTGCTCTGTGTCCCCAGGTTTAAGAGCAGGAGTAAACTGCTACTGTAGAAGGGGAGGATGTAATTTTCGAGAACGCAGAATTGGAACGTGCTTATACCGTGGTATCTACTACAACCTCTGCTGCCGTTAATCATCAAGAAAGTAAAAATGCGTGTACCATTTGCCTGGAGATGCAGAAGGCCACTGCTAAGTCTCCTGGGCCAGGTGCCTAAGTTCCTTTCCCAAGCCCAAATAAAGTCATTGCTGCAAATTCTCTGTTCTGCTCTTTACTGTGTGCAATTTCATTCAGTAGGAACTCTTTGTGAACAAAGTACCAGACTCTTCTACAAAACCCTTGTAAACAAAATCAATTCCAGAAGTGACCTGAGGATACACAGTGAATGGAAAGCAGGATGATGTTTCTGATCCTTCTACCTACCTCTTTCCTCTTAACTCTGCTCTCTTTTAGATCAGGCTCACCTTCACTTATGCCTTCAAGGAGGCAAATTAATAATCTTTGCTTTCAAGTTAACCCAGTCATAGAGTTATAACTTCCTTAAGAAACTATCAATCTCACCAGGCACTGGTGGCTCATGCCTCTAATCATAGCTACCTGGGAGGCTGAGATCAGGAGGGTCAAGGCTCAAACCCTGCCCAGGAAGTAGTTCTAGAGATCCCATTTCCAAATAATTTTGAAAAATGTACTCACAGTGTTAAGTGCCTGATTTGCAAGCACAAAGTCTGAGTACAAACACCAACTATACTGAGAGAGAGAGAAGAAGGGAGCATGAGAGGGGGGAAAAAAGTGAGAACCTACCTCAAAAGTACTTAGCACTAAAATGTTAGAAGTGAAAGAAAGCATGGGATGGACAGATGGGGACACAGCTCAAATGCCAGTACAGGGTTTATAGTGGAGAAGTGGTCCTGCAGGGGGCATCCAAGCAAGAGACCCCACATCCCCTTACAGACTGGGGTATTTATGAAGGTGGGTGGCAAAGCCCCCGGAATGTTACTTGCCCGGATAATCCTTAATGGCTCTCTGACCCTTGGATATCATGACTTAAAGGCAGGTCATTCCTTCTAAGCCAGGGGCAGAGTTTCTACTAAATAGTTAAAGGTGAATGACTATTTTCTTTAGGGGTGGGTGGAAGTTTTTCAATGTCACCTTCAAGTGGAGGGTTCCAGTTCTAACATGGCTTCCTTTTGTTCACCTTAACAAAAGCAAAGCTGGCAAAGAAGCTCAAGTAGAACACCTGCCTACCAAGTATGAGGCCCTGAGTTCAAACTCCAGTACTGCAAAAACAGAAAGAGAAAAAGACTGAGAGAGAGTCTATCCATCTCTTCCCAAAGTGCTAGTTTTATTCAAAGGCCCAGATCATACTGTCTTTTAAGCCCTGACATTCTGTCAGCTCTATAGAGACAACTTTAAGTCCCATTAGGAAGGAGTGTTAGCAAAGATATAATGAGCAGGAAAATAGCAAGGAGCCCCACTATTTAGTCTCACTATCAGGTCTATCTAGACTGAAGCTGGTATAAACAATTTTTAACTACGCTCTCTGACATGAATGCTGTGCAGTTTCCTTAAGCTGGTGAGAACCTGATACTGCCTCGAAAATACAGCCTCAAATGAACACCTGGTATAAATGAAGACAAGGATGGCAGTGATCCAAGTAACCTGGAGTCCCCATTGGTGCTGCAGTGTGCTGAAGTTCTAACACATAAACCAGCAGGCATGTCGGTAAGTAAGTAAGTAAGGCAGGAAAATCCCGTATGATAAAGTATATCAACAGCAGTGCAACTTTAGATCCTCAGAACCTGGGCTGAGATGGCCATAGCTCTCCCTGCTACTCTATGTCCAGTGCTATTGACACACATGGTCTTGGGAGTGTGACTCTGGAGCTTGTCTTTCTCTTCTCTTCTAGCAGGGCATCACATGGCTACACCCTGTGTCTCCAAAAGACCAGTCTTGCATCTTTGTGTTGTGGAATGTGACCTCTTATCTTCTCTAACTTCTTTTTCCCTCAACTAAATAGCTACTGATGATTTGACAGCTTGCAACCATGTCCCTCAAAAAGCTGTCAAAGTGTAAGCAAAAATCCCTATAAAGTATCCAGAGTGAGTCCTAAAATCCTCATGTTTACTCTTGAATCAACTATTCTCCTGTGTGAGTCCAGAGTACCCATTGGAAATAGAGTATTTCTGATCAGTACATGGATACTGTTACTGGGGTGATCAATGATAGACTGTCCCAAGAAGTCCTACTGAGGCAGAAAGACTATAGTTTGATAGACAATGGGGCTCTGTTTCAAGTGATATTATTCACCATTCTTCACTAAAATAAGGAAATGAATACAGACACAGGAATCATCACAAGTACCAACAAAAATGCTAAGACTCAGCTGGGCACCGGTAGCTCACACTATAATCCCAGGTACTCAGGAGGCAGAGATCAGGAAGATCAGGGTTCAAAGCCTGTCCTGAGCAAAGAGTTCCTCAAACTGTCTCAAAAAAAATTCATCACTAAAATGGGTTGGTGCAGTCACTCAAGCAGGAAAAGTACTGCCCAGCAAGTGTGGTAACTTGAGTTCAAACCCCACTGCCACACAAAATAAGAATGATAATAATAATAATCATAATAATGCCAAGACCCAGCGAAGAAAAAGGCTTCTGCTCCATGTCTACTCCACTGTGATTACGAAGTGCTTCTCAGCCCTGGGCTAAGAGTCGGCATATCCAGAGAGTCAAGTACAGTGGTTCAGGACCCCACAGAAACCTTCCATGGCTGGGAAATCACTACACAGATTACACAGTGGACAGAGTAAGTCATGAGCCTTGAGTTAACAGTGAAAGCCTAAGCTAGGAATTGGGGTAGGAAGGTGAGGCATCCTTCTTCAGTTCCTCTAACTGCTATCAACTTCAAGTTCTGTGCTCCTTGTTGTAACTCCTTAAGTCCCAAAACTGTGGATGGGGCTATTCCAACCTTCATCTCAGGGACTCTGCCCTAAATCCACATTCACCCTGGCTCCCTCCCCCAGCTCCAGGGTCTCTGTCAAAATTTCACTTTGTCATTGAAATATGGAAAACTGATTTCAATATTATTAAGTTGCACCATAGTTCTCCACACTGGTTTCTGTCCATCTTCTTTCCTTCAGTTTTCATCCCACATTACAGATCCTACTTACTTACTTCCTATAACTACTTTTCTCTGAACTAAGCTTCATGTTTCACTCATCATTGCTCCTGATACCTAGTTAACTCCTTGACATATAATTGGTGATAGAGAAATTAATTTTGATTCTGTTGATTAATTTTATCCAACTTTATTTAGCAAGATGACAATACATTAAATGTGCCTAATTCCCTAAAAGAAAACTAAAAGCCACAAAATTAAAAAAGATTGTATGTTCAGCTGTAAGAACAGCTTACACTTTAAACACTAACTAAAATTGTTTACACTTAAATATAAGAGAATATACCAATAAAAATGTCACAATATTAGATGGTAAAAGGGACTTGGGAAGCATTAGGACTTTAGAATTAAAGAAGAGTATGTTAAAAATGATTTAACAGTGAATCCTTTCTTTTTGCGGGAAAGGAGTTACTGTAAATTGAACCCAGAGCTTGGTGCATGCTAGGCTTGGGCTTCACCCCTGAGCTGTATTCTAGGTCCTCATGGTGACTATTAATCTGAAACATAGATGGTTTATCTTGTACAGATAAAAAGAAGAGGTACAGAAGAATTTTCGACCGATACAGTGGCATAAGGGACAAGAACTTACAAGGTCAGGGACTTCATGGGATTTGAGGAAGTGATGATGCAAGGTACAAGTATAAAATTGAGTTCACAGGAGACAGCCTCAAAAGCATCTATCAATTAAAGAAGCACATATGGCTGAATGAAAATTCCCATCCACACTTAGTAGATGAAGGTACACTGGGAGCATCACACTTGCTGGTTACTATGACAGTCTCTGATGGACTATGACAAATGCCAACTCCAGGGACAGAGATGAAGATGAGGTATTAAAAAAAATCCAAATAGCTCAAGGAACTTGCACAGCCTTTAAGATGATGCAAAGTTCATGGGTGAAATCCACTGGATATTTACCTAACACCCACACAACATTTGGCATTTTCTACGCACACATGGGGTAGGATAAGGAAATAAAGATTAAGTCAAATGTGGAGACAACTGTTTAAGATGTCTTTGAAAGAGATAGTCCCTCAGTCTCTGAGAAGGGATAGATGCCTAAATTCAACAAATGATAATAAGCAAAGGTGGCTCAGTGACATTAAGTAACATCCGTTCTGACATGCTCCAGTATTTGTTCACTGCCTTACCTCAGTGTTGAAAAATTCTCTTGCCTTTCACTTCAAAACCATTGAGTTCAACCACTCTCCTTAGTGCAAAATCTTCACCTCACGGCAATAGTCTAAAAATATTTTTTCTAGTCATTTGTTAAAAGTGCCTGATACAGTATTCCTTTTAAAATAGAAGACATTGGTTTATTTACTTATTTTTTAATTGGCACATACTAATTATACTAATCTATGGTATACATGTGGAACTTTGACAATTACAAACATTATATTATGATCAAATCAGGGCCATTAGCATATCTATTAACACAAACAATTTTCTTTATTTGTGGTGAACATGAAATTCCTCTCTTCTAGTTAATATGAAATATACCTTCTGCTATTTTGACTGTAGTAGGATATATTGTGCAATTTTATGCCAAAACGCTTTCCTCCTATCTAACTGTCACATCATACTCATTGGACAACCTTACAAAATACCATTTACTCTGCAGCTTATAAGCAGCAGAAACTAATTTATCAAAATTATGGAGGATGTGAAGTTCAAGATGCACATGTCAAAAGATTCATTGTCTCATGCTGGTCCATTTTCTGGTTTATAAATGGGAATTTCTGATATGTCTCTACAATGTAGATGGGACTAGGTAACTCTCTGGTCACTCTTTCAGAGACCTTTCCATAAGGAATGAACCATGCCTGAACTATGACACACCATTGTGTTCAAATGTAAGAATGGGACCATCAAGGGACCCTATTCATGCTAACTGTGACCCATGGTTTTGTGAACTATCAGGGTGGACAAACAAGTGCAAAGGATCAATGACAAACACTGGTACTCAGATGCTGCTGACACATGGGCTGCTCCACCACTAGAATTTGGCTTTATTGTTATTTGGAGATTTCTTCTTTTGGTGTATCTGAAACTATCTCTCTATGTTGACCTAGAACATCAAAAATGTGTCAGTCAGCCAGTAGCTGAATTTCCCAATATATAAAATGTTTGGGAGCATTGAGAATCAGATGATACAAACTCCAGTCCTATTTCCAGCACACAATAGCCATATACACTCAGGTAAACACACTTGATCACTGTAAAATGAGAGGACACAGGGGCTGCTGCTGTGATTTGGCCTGTAAGCACCACATACTAACCTTGGCTTAGATAAAAAGCAATTATAATTTCTGTAGTGAGCTAAGAGCAGTGTGAAGCTCTCTGTGGATTATGCTATACATATTATAGGGATAAGGAGACAGAGCCATAAGGAGATGTACACTTACACGAAACTCCACAACTATTAATAGCACAGTTTCCCAAGCTGTCATAGTTCTAAAGTGATCTCCAAGGGCTATGCTTGGTTTGTGAACTCAGAGCCTCGCAGGTACTCAGTTCTTCCCTGTTAACTCATGAATCCCACCCTCTTTCATCAAATCTCCTGTGTTTTATTTGACTCACCTGCTTCAGGACTAACATAATGTTCAAGGTTCAAAATTCCAGCACTTGATCCTCAACCCCACTATACAGTGCAGCGTCCCCTCTTCAGACCCTCTGTGTGACAAGGTGACTCATCAGGACCACAATGCCATCTGCTGGCCAGGAGAAGAGCTGCTGTGGTGCCATCTCCTCAGTGCTCTGTCGGACAGTTCCCACTTCACTGGGAACAGAGTGAGGACATTAGCTCAGTATTTGTGACTTAGGACATTTCAATGTGGAAACCCACAGGAGCTACTAAGAGGAAAAGAGACACAGCCCTTGACCTCAACAACCGCATTTCAATGGAATCTCCTAGATGCTTGGCTATTGATGAGGCTTAGACATGGGAGTGGAGGGCAATGTGAACAGAAACAGGGCTCAGTGATGATGGTCATGATGGGGCCTTATCTTGGGGCTGCAGGATATTGATAGCTTGTGAAGGAGGAAATAAGTTTGATCCCAGATAAAGAGTTCTTTCAGAAAGGCATTTAGACTTCAATGTTTGCATCTATGTGAATGTGGGGAAGGGAGAGGAGTGGAGATGTGGACGGAAACCTCGTGACCTTCCTTTACTACTCTAAACACTTTGATAATCCACTGATCTATACTTTTCAATAATGCCACATGTTCTATCTATTTGATTACGGACTATGACTACTTCATAAGTAAAGTAGTAAATTAAAATGGTCTTAATTCTCTAATCAAAAGGCATAGACTGGCTGATTAGATTAGAAAACCAAAATGCAACTGTTTGTTGTTGACAAGAAACACAGGCAAAGACATGCACAGAATAAAAGTGAAAAGATGCAAAATGATATGTAAGCAAGTGGAAGTTGAAGGCAAGCAGGAGTAACTTAATTGTACTCTGACAAAGTAGATGTCAAGCCAACATCAGTTAGAAGAGATAAAGAATGCCACTGCATATTAACAAACCGATTAATCTATTAACAAGTGATAATGATGATACAAATATATGAACTAAGTAGCTGTGCACCTAATTTTATAAAGTAAACACTACTGAATACACAGAGACAGGTAGTTTCTGAAATAATAATATTGGGTAATTTCAACACCCTACTGACATGACTTCATAAATCATTTTGAGAAAAAAATCAACAAAGGTAAGATCCAAAGAGTTAAACTGCACCACAGATCAAATGGACATAACAGACATCTGAAGAGTATTTCATCCAGATTCTTCTCAGAAGCCCACAGAACTTCCTCCAAAATAGATCACACTTTTGACCAAAAAGCAAGTCTTAACAAATTCACAAGTACTGAAATAATTTCCTATATTAACATATCATCATGGAATAAGATTAGAAATTAATAGCAAGAGACTATGGAAATTAGTCAAACACATGGAAACCAAAAACACACTTTTTGACACAGAAGAATTCAACAAGCAAATCTAAAAACTTATAGAATCAAATGAAACTGACACAATCTACCAGAACCTTGGGGACAAAGGTTGTGAGGCAGTGCTAAGGAAAGAAAAATTATGGCTATGTGTGTCTACATTAAAAATCAGAAAGCTCTTGGGCTGGAGGTATCGTTTAGTGGTAGAGCACCTGCCTACTATACACAAGGCTATGGTTCAATCCTCAGTACTGAAAAAGAAAAAGATCTCAAAAATAACCTAATTATATGATTAAAAGTTTTAAGAAGAAATTAATAAAGTGGAGACTAAAAGAACAATGCAAAGAACCAATGCAAAAATGAGTTGGTTCTTTGAAAAGAGAAGCAACATGTTCTATTGGTTACCCAAACTAACCTAAAGGAAAGGTACCAATGGCTCACACCTGCAATCCTAGTTACTCAGGTGGCAGAGATCAGGAGTATCACAGTTTACAAACAGCCTCGGGCAAACAGTTTCAAGACTCTATTTCAAAAAAAAAAATTCTCAGGAAAAAAAGGTTTGTACAGTGGCTCAAGTGGAAGGAGTTCATGCCTAGCAAGTGTGAGGCCCTAGTTCAACAAAAGAAAAAAAAAACAGAAAAAAGGAGAAGACTCAAATTAATAAAATCAGTGATGTAAAAGGGGAATTATGACAAATACCAGTGAAATTCAGAGGATCATTAGGGAATATTTGAAACCTCATATTCTGGTAAGATAGAAAATATTGAAGAAATGTATAAATGTCTAGACATAACACTTGCCAAAATTGAGCTACCAGCTATTAACAAGTTGAACAGACTTATAGTGAGCAATAAGATCGACCGCTAGTATAGTATCACAATGGAAAAAAAAACCAGGACCAGAAGAATTCACAGCAGAATTCTGTGGCCTTTTAAGAAGAAGTAACATCAATACCCCTCAAATGTTACATAAAATAGAAAGGGTGCTGCCACACTCAGTTTACATAGCAAGGATTACACTGATACTAAAACTAGATAAGGACACAACAAAGAAAAAATTATGCTTTAATTTCCATGATAGATATAGATGTAAAACTTCTCAATAAATTGATTTCAAACCAAATTCAACAACACATGAAAAAGATCATACACTATGATGAAGTTGGGTTAATTCTAGAAATAATAGGATGATTCAATATACACAAATCAATAAATATCATACAACACAGAAATAGAATGCAGGACAAAAATCACATGATCATATCAATAGATGAAGATAAAGCCGATGACAAAGTA
This sequence comes from Castor canadensis, assembly GCF_047511655.1. Taxonomy (NCBI): domain Eukaryota; kingdom Metazoa; phylum Chordata; class Mammalia; order Rodentia; family Castoridae; genus Castor; species Castor canadensis. Next base: position 109,882,456 of record NC_133399.1, read on the forward strand.
CAACATCCTTCCTGATAAAAGTCATGAAGAAACTAGGAACAGCGAAACATATCTCAACAGAAAAAAAGGTTACATATGACAAACAAATATCAATATAATAAATGGGGAAAAACTGAAAGCATTCCCTCTAAAATCACAAACAGGACAAGAGTGTCCACTTTTTCCACTCTTAGTTAAGACAGTGATTGAATTCTTATGAAAATCAGCAAGGTAAGAGAAAGGTAAGGGAAAAAAATGGAAGAGAAGAAGTCAAATTATCCCTATTTGCAGACTATATGACCTAAACTTAAAAGAACCTAGGGCCTCAGCCAAGAACTCTTACATCTGACAAACACTTTTAGCAGAATAGAAGGATAAAAAAAAAACATACAAAAACCAGTAAATTTTCTATATACATATAATGAACACTCTGAGAAAGAAATCAAAACAAGAAACCACTCATAATAGCCTCAAAATAACTATGAATAAACATATATTAGAAGATTAAATTCCTCTCAAGTGAAAACTATAAAACACTGAAGAAAGTTATTGAAGAAGACACTAGAAGATGAATAGACTTCCTTATTCATGAATTGGCAAAAACAACATTGTCAAAATGGTTATACAACTAAAAGAGATCTACAGATCCAACACAATTCTCATCAAGTTCCAATAACATTCTTTACAGAAATAGGAAAATGAAGCCTAAAATTCATATGGAAGCACAAATCACCCCACGTAGCCCAAGCAACCCTGAACAAAAGAGCAATGCAGGAGGTATCATAACACCTGACTTCAAATTATACTACAGTAGCAAAAACAGTATGGTACTAGCACAAAACAGATGCATAAATCAGTGGACCATAACTAAAGATCAGAAACAAACCCATAAGTTACATCCATCTGATGGTTGACAAAGGTGGCAAAAACACTCATCTGAAAGAAAAAAAAAACAGCCTCTTGAGCAAATGTTGGGGAAACTGAATATCCCCATGTACAAGACTAAAACCACATCCTTATCTCTCATCTCATGTAACTTTGATGGCACTACAGGAAAACACAAGGGAAATACTTGGAGATAGAGGCAGATACCACGACTTTCTGATTAAGACTCAAATAGTTGAGGAAAAGACAGCAAGAATGACAAAGGAATTGCATCCAATTGGAAAAAGTTAATGCCCATCAAATGAAAAAATTGCCAGAATGAGAGAAAATACTTGCCGGCTATTCATCAGACAAGGCATTAATATCCAGTATATATAAAGAACTAAAAAAACTAAACACAAAAAGAACGATTCAATCGATAAAGGGACAAATGAAATGAACAGATAATTCCCAAAGGAAGAAAAAATGACCAAAAAAATGCATGAAGAAACGTTCAACATTCTTAGCCATTAAGTAAATGCACATAAAATAATTTTGTACTTCTGTCTCACCATAGTCAGAATGGCTATCATCAAGGAAACGACAACAAAGCTGACAAGGGGCATGGAAGAAAAACCCTCCTACAATGTTGCTGGGAATGTAAACTGCTCTGGCTGGATGAGTCAGGATGGAGGTTACTCAAAAAACTAAAAATAGAACTCCCATATGCTCTTGCTATAGCACTCCAAGACATTTGAAGGAAATTAAGTCAGCACACAACAGATACCTGCATACCCATGTTTATTACAGCACCGTTCCATTAGAAAAGGTATGGAATTAGTCAAGACCCCCATCAACCAAAAACTAGACAAAGAAAATGGGAATACACACAGTACAGAGTATATACAGCCATAAACAGTGAAATGATGTTGCTTTTAGGAAAATGGATGGAAGTGGAGATCATCAAGCTGAAAAAATAAGACAGAATAGCAAAGAAAATACCACGTGTCTCTGTACACAGAATCCAGACCTTAAAAATGATATGGATGCAAAAGGGGACATTTGGGGCTAATCAGTGCAGAAGGGATAGGGAAGAAGAACAAATGGGGGTGGAGAGTACGAGTATATACAGTATAAACATGTATGAAAACAACATACCACACCCTCTAAAATTGTAAGAAATGTGGGGAAGGAGAGCTAGGACAAGAAAGAGTAATAGAGGAGATGGATATGACCAAAGTACAACATATGCATTTATGGAGATATCAAAATGAAACGTCATCATACAGCAATAGACACTTCTAGAAAAAAAGGAATAAATACTCTGTCCCAGGGACTTGGGGTGAAGAACCAGGGTGCATGAAGAGGTCACTTCTGGAGGTGCTCTGTACCTACTTCTGAGTACACAAAGTTTATTGGGAAAGGAATCCAGACAAAGTCAGCGGCAGTAGCCTTTCAACCCAGTCCACCTGCTCACACTGAAGAACTTGGCCTCTTCCTCCACAAGCCTCTATGGCACAGCCATGAGACTGTATATTGTCTGCTGTCTTTGAGAGCAAGGGTGGTACTAAGAATGCTATTTGCACATCCAGAATTCCTGTTTGGACAGGAGCTCTCTACCTCAAGCCCCATCGGTGGTTTCAGTGGTTATAGAAAATGCACTAACTGGCTCTGTCTGGGTACTGTGCAGTTCAGAAAATATATGAGGACAACTAGACTCTCTGACTGGCCTCTATTCTCTACCCACACATTATCCTGGATAAGACCCCTGAGTCTTGTTGCTGTCTCATGTTCAGCTACCTTCTTCAGCCCAGGAAGAGCTGAGTGCCACATGCTTCAAAGGCTGCAGCATCCCTAAAACTGGCCCTCATTTCTAGGACAATAGCACTTATGCAGGTGGCAAATCGACTTCCTTGGGCCCCTCCCACCCAGGCAAGTACTCTCCCTATGCAGCATCCAGCAGACACTTTCACCTGCCTCCCACTGCCTTTTCCCATCCACAACACTTCAGTAACTTCCTCAACACTCTCTTGCTTTCTCCTTTGGACTACCTGCTAGCATTGATTCAAATCAGATTCCCTCCTCAGTGCTACAGTGCACCAGAGGTGAGAACTGTAGCTTTTAGGTAGCATAATGCTTCCAGGCCACGAGCCTCAGAAATCAACACACTGGCCTCCCAGTGTCATTGGTACCAAGCTTCAGGATGGGTCAATGACCCCCAATTTTACCATGCTCATTCCAAGAGCCCTAACCTTCTTCATTCCTGTTCCTGTGGCCATCGTTTTCCTCCTACAACTGGGCCAAAACCGCAAGGGTTATCATGGGAGCCTCAGGTTCCATTTCTCATAGGTATATATTTTCTCTACTAATGGTGCATCCCTGTATCTTTACATGCTGTTATTATAAATAGTTACTAGTGACTTCATCAGGCACCAGCAACAAGCAATGATCCATTAGTGTCTGACAGACAGGCCTCCTGGAAAAGAGCAGACCCTGGTACTTTACTCCATTGCTTGAGTCACACCTCCAATCCATTTTCCTCTGGTTAATTTGGAGATGGATTGTCATGAAATATTTGCCCAGGCTGACCCTGACACACTATCCTCATAATCTCAAGCTCCCAAACACCTAGGATTACAGGAATGAGCCACTGTACCCAGCTACATCCTTGTATCTTTACAAGTTGTTGTCATCAAATATTTACTGTTGACCTGATCAGAGACAAGAAATCAGCAATGATTCACACCTGCTGACAAAGAGCAGGCCCTGTGCTTTAGCCTAACCTTACTTAATCTCTGTATATGCAGCTTTCTCAGAAGCCTTGGTTTTACCACATTCAAAGGTCAGATGGTATCTTCCATGCATCCCTCCCACAAGCAATGGAGTTTGAGTCTCACAGACATTACAGTCTGGGTCACTAAACAAGAAGCAACGTTCAAACTGCAGACATGGACAGTAGCAAACACTGAGCATGTGGAAGCATAATTACCAAGTACAGCTGATACAAATGATAGAGGAAGTCAATAACAAAATGTTGGCCAGAGATGGCCCCATAATTGATGTCAATATAGAGCACCGGTCACATGGTACTCTCTATGGTGGGAATTGATTGGTATCTTATGTGCATTGTGAGTTAGGAAGATGGTATTTGATGCCACTAAAGCAGACTAGAAAGCTCTCTGAAAAAGCTTGCCAAGGTTATAAATTGTACCACAAGAGAAAAATCTGAGGCATGCACAAGGGCTGTGTTAAAAATATGTCTTAAAAAACACAGAATGGGGTCCATGCCTATCAATCCAAACCTTGCTTATTAAATGGGTCCTGTGGCACCTATTAGTAAACACAACCAGGGCTCAACAATGCCAAATCAAGTTTAGAGTTAGGCAGATGGCCCACCAATACTTCAGCACTAGTGAATGATTCTATGCAGCAAAAACCCAGATGTGCCCTGTGGGTAGGGGCAAAGCTTCACGTGCAGAAAAAGCATTCAAAGTTATTCCTGGCTTAAGTTGTATATGTGCCTCCAACTGGTATTTTGTGAGTATGGAAAAAAAAACCCATAGCACTCAGGAAATTTCCATTCAAGCTTCCATGAAATTCTGGCCTGAAATTTACAGGGGCTAATGTGTTTGTGCAATGGTGCAGTACAGGGAGGCAGGGATCTGAAAGTCCGCAAAGGGCCTCAAAAGATTACAATAGCCATTAGACTACACATAGCTCCACTTCTAATATTGGATGTCACCCAGGTAGATGATCCCCCAACACAGATGGCCAAATTTTAGACACCACCACCTAATCCCTGAGGTTGTTGTTGGAAGTGATGCGGCTTCAGCCCATAGCTCCGCAATCCAAGCGATGTTGAAGGAAAGAGTGGCACCAACAAATGTCACTGGTACCACAAAATCCCCAGCAAACCAACCTCTCTTATGCTACAGACAACATGGACCCCGAGGTACAATGATGGCTGCATCCACTGCCCCTACACTTGTCTTGCTGCTTCCCTCAGCTCATGCTTGCTAAGTAGCCTAGAAATGAACCATACAATGGCATTTGCTGTGGGCACAGTTTGCATTAAGTGAAGTCCTAGTAGTCATGCATCTTACTGTAAGGAAACCACAGAGCCTAAGTCAGGTTGTGAAGCTTCCCTACAAGTTATGTAAAAAAAGGGGACTTGGGAGACTTGTGTGTTACAGCACCCAAATGAAACCACATTTCCCACCACTGCCACTGTCTCCTGCCTCCATGGAGAAATGCCTAAGGACTGGAGAAAGCTCTGTGTCAATGAGACTGTGCATTTCTAACTTCTGCTGACCACCAGAAGGTGTCACAACCGTGAAGCTTTCCCAACTGCACATACAAACTTTCCTTTTCTTCCCAAAGATGCTGGATCCCTACAGGCAAAGACCTAAGCCCTTGAACCTAAAACTGTCACCTGAGGCTCAGTTCCCCAAAGCGCCCTCATTTGTCCATATGCTCTGCTGACACCTTTGCCCAATTCCCACATTTAAACTGTTAGTGCTGCCATATGACTAGGACTCATTGTTCTTGAAGTGCCAACAGCCTGCTCATGTGGCATTGTTACCACCTGACACAAGCCTTGAGGCTCCACATCCCCCTAAAGGCTGAGGAGAATGCTGCAGCTCTCCGTGGTTTCTGTCACTTATTCACAATTTGATAACACCCTATCGAAACTGTGATCCAGATATTATTGGAACCAGTGAGGCTACAGAGAGGTCTCCAAAAAATGAGGAAGTGTCTACCTGGTCTTGGACACCAGGTTCCTGACATGGGTTGCAAACAAAATTTCAGGACATATCTAGGAGTGACTAATAAAGTTTCTTAGTAAAATAAAGCAAACAATGAATACTACAAAGCCAGACATGACTGTGAACATATCTGAAAAGTGACAGGTTGAGGGCTCAAATTTCAGGAGGATTTATGGTGAAAAAGTGGGTTGGGGGTTTAGGATGAGTGTTCCCTTTTCTTCTGACACCTGGTACTTTTAATCATTCTTTCTATTACACTGTCTTGACTTCATCTGTTTTGCCCAGAGTTATCAAGTCTAGCTTGTTTAAAAAATTCAATTCGCTGCAACATAGTGTTTTGTTTTCCTTCAGCATCCATTTAATAAAGGATGGGTTCCATCACATGCTCATTCTAAGTCAATCGTCCTTTTTAAATGTATTTTTTCCTTTATTGCAAGCATTTCTATGCTCAAAGGAGACATTTTAGCAATGCCCACCTCTCCCACCAGATTAAGCATCTTTTAAAAGATGTTCTTGCTCAGTTACAAGAGAGTGGTGATCACTTAGGGTAACAGCCAAGGTCAGAAGGAGAGAACTACATTTATATTGCATTTGCAGTTTAATGAGGAAGTGTGCAGCGTAAACTAAAGAAAGTAGTTCCTCTTTTTTTCTCATTCATCCAGTTTTTTATTATTATCATATTGAAGTCACATTGTGACATTTACAAAAGTTCTTATAATATGTCATCATCAAATTCACCCTTTCCATCATTCTCTATGATCCATCCAGGCTCACTGAGAATGCCCAAGAGTGACTGTACATGCATGACCATCCTCATGGCCATATCAACCAATCAGTTACATAATGGTTAAGTAGCCTCACTAAAGTTTTATTCCTTGGGAGTCACTCTACTCATTGCTTTTTTTCCCCAAATGTGGTCCCATTAACATCACTAGGAGCAAAAGGAAGATGGTAGAAGGTCATATATTTTTAATGTACAGTTGTCTCTCTAATTCTTTCCCTCAAAATAACTCAAAGGGGAACCATCTGACATAAAGTCTGTTCATACTGAGAATGCAGTTTTCATCCTGGTCATTCTGGATCTACTGTGACCATACAGCCTGTCCACTAATGGTTTGGGTATGGTACCTTTGAGCACACACCACCAGGTGAGACAGGCTAATGCCCATCTCTCTGTTACCTGGGCAGCTTCCCTAAAAGACATCCAAGAAACATTGACTTTCATATGGCAATCTCCTAAGTTTGTGACCCAAACAGTCCTAGAAAATTGACTAGGCCTGGCAGTCCACTGGCCAAGCTAGGCTGCCTATATCCACTCCAGAGAACAAAGCACTCACATTGATTCCTGAGGAAGACTCCAGCAAAATTTGTTCTGCTCAGCATCACTAGCAGAGGTGTCCATGAGTTCAACACCAAGGCTCTGCAGAAATGTTATTAATTATTCTCATGATTGGACCCTAGGTATTGGGTAGGCTAACTGAGAACTGGACTTCCAATCCTCCTCTACATATTCATTGTCCTCTGTACTGCAGTAGCCTTAACCAAGTGTAATTGTGTTCCTGTTGATTCAGTTTTAGCAAACGGCCTCAGAATCACAAGGTCCACTGTGTGAAGACTGATGAAGAAACAATAATTGGGTGCTACACTTGACAAAGACTGACTGAGACAACAACAAGTCCTTAGGGAGCCCTGCTTGACAGAATTCCATATCAAATTGCTCAGCTGCTCTTGCAACAGAGTTGTTTGAAATTAGACACGGCTTGCAAGTGACCATGATATAAGGGAGGTCTCTGTCCTGGGAGTGAGCAGCTGGCTTTCATCCTGAGTCCTCGAAGAAGGATTGCTATCTGCTGACCTCTGCTCAACCCATATAGCTCCACCATCTGTAAGTAATGGAAACTCTGAAAGTTCATTCTATGGTTGTGTCATTGATGCCAGGCTGCAACTGAACCCTAAAGGCAAGGGTGCTCTGAAGAAGTCGAAACTTGGGAATCCCCATCAGGAGTTCTTCTATGTGGACCTCTAGTGTCTTCTAGGACAGTAGCTATGGGCTTAGGGAATGAGAAGGTCAAAAGGTTTGCTTCAAAACACATGGATGCTACTTTTCATTTCCAATAGAGACAGAAATAGATTCTTAAAACATCTATTTTAAGAAAGTGATCATTTGAGCTTCATGCCCATTTTTTTAATCTACATGTTTTTTTTGATGTTGAATTGTGTGAGTTGCTTATACATTTTGATAATTTCTTATCAGATATACATTTTGCAAATATTCTATACCTTATTTTAGTTTACATTTCATTCAAATGTTTGTTTTTTGTGCTGTGCACAAGTTTTGTAGTCTGATGCAACCACACATGTCTACTCTTGCTTTGTTGCCTATACCTTGGTTTTCATATCAAATAAATCACTTCCTAGGTCACATGTCAAGAACTTAATCTCTAAGTTTTCTTGTAGTAGTTTCTGGTCTTGTGTTTAGGTCTTGAATGCATTTAATTTAGGATAAAGGCCCAATTGCATAATTATCAAATAATCCAGTTGTCCCATTTAGATATATTCAGTTTTAAATTGTCATTCATAACTCAATAAAGATGGAAATATAAACATTCTTTGGCCTTACTCCAACTCTTCAGCTAGCATCCAACCAAGTTCATGCTTACCTATATACTTTTAAAGTCGTTGTGACCTCCACACTTCCTCCAGCAGGAACCTGATCACCCCAGGGCCTTGAGACCTTCTTCACGAGGGTAGCAATGCCCTGAAACCCACCAGGGTCAACCGTCTACTCTACGGGAGTCCAGGTCTCATCTCAGAATACACACCTCCAGACAGTAGAGGGATCCATTCTCAAAATTTAGAAATATTTGATCTCAGAACTTACTAAATGAAAGCATTACTTTCTTCTTTGAATATTAAAAATGTAAATGTTAATCAAGTAGCAAATGGGAAACTCATGTGAGAAATAGGAAGAGACAGCAGATGATTTAACATGATTATCAACTTGAGCTGAGGACAGTCACTGAACATACACACCAGTGTCATGATGGGAGCTGTCAGGACAGTGGGACATAAGGAGACCTTAAGGGAATGCCTCCTCCCTTCCCCATGACTGCACACTTTATCTGGTTGCAGGGATTGTCTCCAAGCCTTCTCCTAGTCGACCTAAAATACAGCTGACTCCTCACTCCACACACACTTGGCTCCTGCTTTCCCTTCCCCAGATGACACCAGCCATGAAGACATTTGCTCTCCTTGCTGCCATACTCCTGATGGCCCTCCAGGCCCAGAGTGACCCTCTCCCAGCAACAGTTGAGGAGGCTTCAGCCCAGGAGCAGATGGAGGAAGAGGACCCAGGGGTGGAAAGCTCTGATTTCCAAGATGCAGGTAAGGAATAAAACAGGATAGAGATGCAGACTTGAGAGGGAGGGCTGGAGACCAGCTCTGGAATCTGGTCTAGAGCAGTCGCTTAGGAGACTGTATATCACCTCAATGACCCTTCATATTCTCACTGGACAAAGCCAATTTGATACAAGAAATACTCTTTCTACAATTACTTGATTCCAAGATATATTTGTGAATATTACTAGGTTTTACAATTGAAGAATCTCCCTTGTTTTCTCTGAGACTAAATGAGTAGAAGTATTCATAAGGAGACATTTTATTCCATCTATTTGGGGGATCTGTTTGAGGATTTTTGGCTATTTGATTTTGGGAGGATTGGTAGTACTGGGGTTTGAATTCAAGTTCTCATTCTTGTTAGGCAAGATTTCTACCACTTGAGCATACCCAAGACCATTTTGCTTTAGTTATTTTAAGGTAGGACCTCACATTTTTGTTCCAGAGCTGACACAGACCACAAACCTCCTGCCTGCATCCTCCTGCAGAGTTGAAATTACTCATTGTTCAGCTTTGTTGTTGAGATGCGTTCTCACTAGTTTTTGCCCTGACTCATTTTTTTTTTATTTTTGGTGGTATGGGCTAAAACTCAGGTCTCCCACTTGCTAGGTAGGCACTCTTACAGCTTCAGCCACTCATCCAGCCCTGTCCTGGCTGGTCTTAAACCACAACCCTTATGATATTTGCCTCCCAAATAGCTGAGATTATAGGTATGAGACACCGAATCAGACCTTATCAGGAGGATCTCATAGAAACAGTGGACATGAGTGTGGGTGCGTTCACATGTTTGTGTAATGGAGCAAGAGTTTTGAGTCTTGTCTGTAACCCACACTCACCATGCATATTTATTTCTTGATTGTGGTTTTTCATACTACTATGGTCAGAATGAGCCTACTCCACAAAGAAAGCACCTTCTCCAGGACTCCTACTACCTACTACCTACTGCTGCCCTGAGGTACTAGATGCTAAACGCTTCCTCTGTGTCCCCAGGTTTAAGAGCAGGAGTAGACTGCTACTGCAGAAGGGGAGGATGTAATTTTCTAGAAAGCAGAATTGGAACGTGCTTATACCGTGGTATCTACTACAATCTCTGCTGCTGTTAATCATCAAGAAAGTAAAAAATGCATGTACCATTTGCCTGGAGATCCAGAAGGCCACTGCTAAGTCTCCTGGGCCAGGTGCCTGAGTTCCTTTCCCAAGTCCAAATAAAGTCATTGCTGCAAATTCTCTGTTCTGCTCTTTACTGTGTGCAATTTCATTCAGTAGGAACTCTTTGTGAACAAAGTACCAGACTCTTCTACGAAACCCTTGTAAACAAAATCAATTCCAGAAGTGACCTGAGGATATACAGTGAATAGAAAGCAGGATGATGTTTCTGATCCTTCTACCTACTTCATTCCACTAGAATTTGCCTTCTTTTAGATCAGGCTCACTTTCACTTATGCGTTCAAGGAGGCAAATTAATAATCTTTATTTTCAAGTTAACCCAGTTATAGAGTTATATCTTCCCTAAGAAACTATCAATCTCACCAGGCACTGGTGGCTCATGCCTCTAATCATAGCTACCTGGGAGGCTGAGATTAGGAGGATCAAGGCTCAAGGGCTGCCTAGGAAGTAGTTCCCATTTCCAAATAATCAGCAAAAATGTATTCACGGTGTAAAGTGCCTGATTTGCAAGCACAAAGTCTGGGTATGAACACCAATTCCACTGAGAGAGAGAGAGAGAGAGAGAGAGAAGGAGGGAGGGCAGGAGGAAGGGAAATAAAAGTGAGAACCTACCTCAAAGGTACTCAGCACTAAAATGTTAGAAATGAAAGAAAATACTGCATGAACAGGTGGGGACACAGCTCAAATGCCAGTACAGGGTTTATTGTGGTGAAGCGGTCCTGCAGAGGGCATCCCCAGCAAGACATCTGGAGAACCCACAGCCACTTACAGACTGGGGTATTTATGAAGGTGGGGGGCAAAGCCTCTGGAATGTCACTTGCCCAAATAATCCTTAATGGCCCTCTGACCCTGTAGAGATCATGGCTTAAGGGTAGGTCATTCCTTCTAAGCCAGGTGTGGAGTTTCTAGTAAATGATTAAAGGTGAATGCTTGTTTTTTGGGGGGGTTGGGTGGAGGTTTTTCAATAAGTCACCTTCAAAGGGGACTATCAATGTGATCCTCAGAACCTGGGCTGAGATGGCCATAGCTCTCCCTGCTACTCTATGTCCAGTGCTATTGACACACATGGTCTTGGGAGTGTGACTCTGGAGCTTGTCTTTCTCTTCTCTTCTAGCAGGGCATCACATGGCTACACCCTGTGTCTCCAAAAGACCAGTCTTGCATCTTTGTGTTGTGGAATGTGACCTCTTATCTTCTCTAACTTCTTTTTCCCTCAACTAAATAGCTACTGATGATTTGACAGCTTGCAACCATGTCCCTCAAAAAGCTGTCAAAGTGTAAGCAAAAATCCCTATAAAGTATCCAGAGTGAGTCCTAAAATCCTCATGTTTACTCTTGAATCAACTATTCTCCTGTGTGAGTCCAGAGTACCCATTGGAAATAGAGTATTTCTGATCAGTACATGGATACTGTTACTGGGGTGATCAATGATAGACTGTCCCAAGAAGTCCTACTGAGACAGAAAGACTATAGTTTGATAGACAATGGAGCTCTGTTTCAAGTGATATTATTCACCATTCTTCACTAAAATAAGGAAATGAATACAGACACAGGAATCATCACAAATACCAACAAAAATGCTAAGACTCAGCTGGGCACCGGTGGCTCACACTATAATCCCAGGTACTCAGGAGGCAGAGATCAGGAAGATCAGGGTTCAAAGCCTGTCCTGAGCAAAGAGTTCCTCAAACTGTCTCAAAAACAATTCATCACTAAAATGGGTTGGTGCAGTCACTCAAGCAGGAAAAGTACTGCCCAGCAAGTGTGGTAACTTGAGTTCAAACCCCACTGCCACACAAAATAAGAATGATAATAATAATAATCATAATAATGCCAAGACCCAGCGAAGAAAAAGGCTTCTGCTCCATGTCTACTCCACTGTGATTACGAAGTGCTTCTCAGCCCTGGGCTAAGAGTCGGCATATCCAGAGAGTCAAGTACAGTGGTTCAGGACCCCACAGAAACCTTCCATGGCTGGGAAATCACTACACAGATTACACAGTGGACAGAGTAAGTCATGAGCCTTGAGTTAACAGTGAAAGCCTAAGCTAGGAATTGGGGTAGGAAGGTGAGGCATCCTTCTTCAGTTCCTCTAACTGCTATCAACTTCAAGTTCTGTGCTCCTTGTTGTAACTCCTTAAGTCCCAAAACTGTGGATGGGGCTATTCCAACCTTCATCTCAGGGACTCTGCCCTAAATCCACATTCACCCTGGCTCCCTCCCCCAGCTCCTGGGTCTCTGTCAAAATTTCACTTTGTCTTTGAAATATGGAAACCCGATTTCCATATTACTAAATTGCACCATGTTCTCCAAACTGGTCTCTGTCTTTCCTTCAGTTTTCATCCCACATTACACATCCTACTTACTTACTTTCTGTAACTAGTTTTCTCTGAACAAATCTTCATGTTCATACATCATGGCTCCTGATACCTAGTTAATTCCATGACATATAATTGGTGATAGAGAAATTAATTTTGATTCAGTTGATTAATTTTATCCAACTTTATTTAGCAAGATGACAATACATTATTTGTGCTTAATTCCCTAAAAGAAAACTGAAAGCTACAAAATTAAAAAGCTTGTATGTTCATCTGTAAGAACAGTTTACACTTTAAACATTAACTAAAATTGTTTACATTTAAATATAAGAAAATATACTAATAAAAATGTTCTAATATTAGAGAGTAAATGGAACTTTGAGAAGCATCAGGACTTTAGAATTAAAGAAGAGTATGTTAAAAAATTATTTAACAGTGAATCTTTTCTTTTTGCTGGAAAGCAGTATTGTTAATTGACCCAGAGCTTGGTGCATGCTAGGCTTGGGCTTCACCCCTGAGCTGTACTCTAGGTCCTCGTGGTGAATATTAATCTGAAGCATAGACATGTTATCTTCCACAGATAAAAAGAAGAGGTAGAGAAGAATTTTCGATAGACACAGTGACATAAGAGACAAGAACTTACAAGGTCAGGGACTTCATGTGATTTGAGGAAGTGATGATGCGAGGTACAATTATAAAATTGAGTTCACAGTAGACAGACTCGAAAGCATCTATCAGTTAAGAAAAAGAGCATATTGGCTGAATGAAACATTCCCATCCACACTTAGTAGATGAAGGTACACTGGGAGCATCACACTTGCTGGTTACTATGACATTCTCTGATGGACTATGACAAATGCCAACTCCAGGGAAAGAGATCAAGATGAGATATTAAAAAATATCCAAAGAGCTCAAGCAACTTGCACACTCTTTAAATGATGCAAAGTTCATGGGTGAAATCCACTGGATATTCACTGAACACCCTCACAACATTTGACTTTTTCTACCCACACATGGTGTAGTATAAGAAAATAAAGATTAAGAAAATGTGGAGACAACTGTTTAAGATGTCTTTGAAAGAGAGAGTCCCTCAGTCTCTGAGAAGGGATAGGTGCCTACATGCAATGAATGCAAATCAGCAAAGATGGCTCAGTAACATTAGCTAACCTCCCCTCTGACATGCTCCAGTGTTTGTTCACTGCCTTATCTGGGGCTGAAAAATTCTCCTGCCTTTCACTTCAAAACCATTGAGTTCAACCTCTCTCCTTAGTGCAAAATTTTCACCTCATGGCAAAGTCTGAAAATATTTTTCCTACTCATTTTTTCAAAGTGCCTGGTGCAGTGTTCCTCTTAAAATAGAAGACATTGGTTTATTTACTTATTTTTTAATTGGCACATACTAATTATACTAATCTATGGCATACATGTGGAACTTTGACACATGCAAACATTATATTATGATCAAATCAGGGTCATTAGCATATCTATTACCTCAAACAATTTTCTTTATTTGTGGTGAAACATGAAATTCCTCTCTTCTAGTTATTATGAAATATACCTTCTGCTATTTTGACTGTAGTAGGATATATTGTGCAATTTTGTGCCAAAATGCTTTCCTCCCATCTAACTGTCACATCATACTCATTGGACAACCTTACAAAATACCATTTACTCTGCAGCTTATAAGCAGTGGAAACTAATTTATCAAAATTATGGAGGAAGTGAAGTTCAAGATGCAGATGTCAAAAGATTCATTGTCTCATGCAGGTCCATTTTCTGGTTTATAAATGGGAATTTCTGATATGTCTCTACAATGTAGATGGGACTAGGTAACTCTCTGGTCACTCTTTCAAAGCCCTATCCATAAGGAGGTCCCATGCCTGAGCAATGACACATCGTTGTGTTCAAATGTAAGAATGGGACCATCAAGGGACCCTATTCATGCCAACTGTGACCCATGGTTTTGTGAACTATCAGGGTAGACAAACAAGTGCAAAGGATCAATGACAAACACTGGTAGTGGGATGCTGCTGACACATGGGCTGCTCCACTCAATGGGCTGCATTTCAATGGAATCTCCTAGATGCTTGGCTATTGATGAGGCTTGCATGGGAGTGGAGGACGATATGAACAGAAACAGGGCTCAGTGATGATGCTCATGATGGGGGTTTATCTTGGGGCTGCAGGATATTGATAGCTTGTGAAGAGGGAAATAAGTTTGACCCCAGATAAAGAGTTCTTTCAAAAAGGCATTTAGACTTTAATGTTTGCATCTATGTGAGTGTGGGGAAGGGAGAAGAGTGGAGATGCGGACGGAAACCATGTGACTTTCCTTTACTACTCTAAACCCTTTGATAATCCACTGATCTATGCTTTTCACTTATGCCACATGTTCTATCTATTTGATTATGGACTATGACTACTTCATAAGTAAAGTAGTAAATTAAAATGGTCTTTATTCTCTACTCAAAAGGCATAGACTGGTTGATTACATTAGAAAAATAATATGCAACTGTTTGTTTTCGACAAGAAACACAGGCAAAGACATGCACAGAATAAAAGTGAAAAGATGCAAAATGATATGTAAGCAAGTGGAAGTTGAAGTTAAGAAGGAGTAACTTAACTGTACTCTGACAAAGTAGATGTCAAGCCAAAATCAGTTAGAAGGGATAAAGAATGCCACTACATATTAACAAATGGAGTAATCTATTAAAGAGAGATAATGATGATGCAAATATATGAACTAAGTAGCTGTGCACCTAATTTCATAAAGCAAACACTACTACTGAATACACAGAGACAGGTAGTTTCTGAAATAATAATATTGGGTAATTTCAACACCCTACTGACATGACTACATAGATCATTTTTGAAAAATATCAACAAAGGTAAGATCCAAAGAGTTAAACTGCACCACAGATCAAATGGACATAACAGACATCTGAAGAGTATTTCACCAAATTCTTCTCAGAAGCCCACAGAACTTCCTCCAAAATAGATCACACTTTTGACCAGTAAGCAAGTCTTAACAAATTCACAAGTACTGAAATAATTTCCTGTATATTAACATATCATCATGGAATAAGATTAGAAATTAATAGCAAGTGAAACTGTGGAAATTAGTCAAACACATGGAACCCAAAAGCACACTTTTTGACACAGAAGAATTCAACAAGCAAATCTAAAAACTTATAGAATCAAATGAAACTGACACAATCTACCAGAACCTTGGGGACAAAGGTTGTGAGGCAGTGCTAAGGAAAGAAAAATTATGGCTATATGTGTCTACATTAAAATTCAGAAAGCTCTTGAGCTGGAGGTATCGTTTAGTGGTAGAGCACCTGCCTACTACACACAAGGCTATGGTTCAATCCTCAGTACTGAAAAAGAAAAAGATATCAAAATAACCTAATTATATGATTAAAAGTTTTAAGAAGAAATTAATAAAGTGGAGACTAAAAGAACAATGCAAAGTACCAATGCAAAAATGAGTTGGTTCTTTGAAAAGAGAAACAACATGTTCTATTGGTTACCCAAACTAACCTAAAGGAAAGGTACCAATGGCTCACACCTGCAATCCAAGTTATTCAGGTGGCAGAGATCAGGACTATCACAGTTCAAAACCAGCCTCAGGCAAACAGTTTCAAGACTCTATTTCAAAAAAAAAATTCTCAGGAAAAAAAGGTTTGTACAGTGGCTCAAGTGGAAGAAGCTCCTGCCTAGCAAGTGTGAGGCCCTAGTTCAACAAAAGAAAAAAAAAAAACAGAAAGAGGGAGAAGACTCAAATTAATAAAATCAGTGATGTAAAAGGGGAATTATGACAAATACCCGTGAAATTCAGAGGATCATTAGGGAATATTTGAAAACTTATATTCCGGTAAGATAGAAAATATAGAAGAAATGTATAAATGTCTAGACATAACACTTGCCAAAATTGAGCTACCGGCTATTAACAAGTTGAACAGACTTATAGTGAGCAATAAGATCGACCGCTAGTATAGTATCACAATGGAAAAAAAAACCAGGACCAGAAGAATTCACAGCAGAATTCTGCGGCCTTTTAAGAAGTAACATCAATACCCCTCAAATGTTACATAAAATAGAAAGGGTGCTGCCACACTCAGTTTACATAGCAAGGATTACACTGATACTAAAACTAGATAAGGACACAACAAAGAAAAAATTATGCTTTAATTTCCATGATAGATATAGATGTAAAACTTCTCAATAAATTGATTTCAAGCCAAATTCAACAACACATGAAAAAGATCATACACTATGATGAAGTTGGGTTAATTCTAGAAATAATAGGAGGATTCAATATACACAAATCAATAAATATCATACAACACAGAAATAGAATGCAGGACAAAAATCACATGATCATATCAATAGATGAAGATAAAGCCAATGACAAAATACAACATCCTTCCTGATAAAAGTCATGAAGAAACTAGGAACAATGAAACGTATCTCAACAGAATAAAGGTTATATATGACAAACAAATAGTCAATATAATAAATGGGGAAAAACTGAAAGCATTTCCTCTAAAATCAAGAACAGGACAAGAGTGTCCACTTTTTCCACTCTTAGTTAAGACAATGATTGAATTCTTATGATGATCAGCAAGGTAAGAGAAAGAAATGAAAGGGATACAAATAGGAAGGGAAGAAGTCAAATAATCCCTATTTGTAGACTATATGACCTAAACTTAAAAGAACCTAGGGCCTCAACCAAAAACTCTTACATCTGACAAACACTTTTAGCAGAATAGAAGGATAAAAAAAAAACATACAAAAAACAGTAAATTTTCTATGTACATATAATGAACACTCTGAGAAAGAACTCAAACCAAGAATCCACTCATAATAGCCTCAAAATAACTATGAATAAACATATATTAGAAGATTAAATTCCTCTCCAGTGAAAACTATAAAACACTGAAGAAAGTTATTGAAGAAGACACTAGAAGATGAATAAACTTCCTTATTCATGAATTGGCAAAAACAACATTGTAAAATAGGTTATACAACTAGAAGAGATCTACAGATCCAACACAATTCTCATCAAGTTCCAATGACATTCTTTACAGAAATAGGAAAATGAAGCCTAAAATTCATATGGAAGCACAAATCACCCCAAGTAGCCATAGCAATCCTGAACAAAAGAGCAATTCTGGAGGTATCATAACACCTGACTTCAAATTATACTACAGTAGCAAAAACAGCATGGTACTAGCACAAAACAGATGCATAAATCAGTGGACCATAATTAAAGATCAGAAACAAGCCCATAAATTACATCCATCTGATGGTCGACGAAGGTGGCAAAAACACTCATCTGAAAGAAAAAAAAAACAGCCTCTTGAGCAAATGTTGGGGAAACTGAATATCCCCATGTACAAGACTAAAACCACATCCTTATCTCTCATCTCATGTAACTTTGATGGCACTACAGGAAAACACAAGGGAAATACTTGGAGATAGAGGCAGATACCATGACTTTCTGATTAAGACTCAAATAGTTCAGGAAAAGACAGCAAGAATGACAAAGGAATTGCATCCAATTGGAAAAAACTAATGCATATCAAATGAAAAAATTGCCAGAATGAGGGAAAATATTTGCCAGCTAATTCATCAGACAAAGCATTAATATCCAGTATATATAAAGAACTAAAAAAACTAAACACAAAAAAGAACGATTCAATCGATAAAGGGACAAATGAACAGATAATTCCCAAAGGAAGAAAAAATGACCAAAAAATGCATGTAGGTATGTTCAACATTCATAGCCATAAAGTAAATGCACATAAAATTATTTTGTACTTCTGTCTCACCATAGTCAGAATGGCTATCATCAAGGAAACATCAACAAATGCTGACAAGGGGCATGGAAGAAAAACCCTCCTACCATGTTGCTGGGAATGTAAACTGCTCTGGCTGGATGAGTCAGGATGGAGGTTACTCATAAAAACTAAAAATAGAACTCCCATATGCTCTTGCTATAGCACTCCAAGACATATATTTGAAGGAAATTAAGTCAGCACACAACAGATATGCCTGCATATCCATGTTTATTACAGCACTATTCCATTAGAAAAGGTATGGAATTAGTCAAGACCCCCATCAACCAAAAACTAGACAAAGAAAATGGTACTACACACAATGCAGAGTATATGCAGCCATAAACAGTGAAATGATGTTGCTTTTAGGAAAATGGATGGAAGTGGAGATCATCAAGCTGAAAAAATAAGACAGAATAGCAAAGACAAATACCACGTGTCTCTGTACACAGAATCCAGACCTTAAAAGTGATATGGATGCAAAAGGGGACATTTGGGGCGAATCAGTGGAGAAGGGATAGGGAAGAACAGCAAATGGGGGTGGTGAGTACGAGTATATACAGTATAAACATGTATGAAAACAACATACCACACCCTCTAAAATTGTAAGAAATGTGGGGAAGGAGAGCTAGGACAAGAAAGAGTAATAGAGGAGATGGATATGACCAAAGTACAACAAATGCAGTTATGGAGACATTAAAGTGAAATGTCATCATACAACAATAGACACTTCTAAAAAAAAAGGAATAAACACTCTGTCCCAGAGACTTGGGGTGAAGAACCAGGGTGCATGAAGAGGTCACTTCTGGAGGTGCTCCATACTTACTTCTGAGTACACAAAGTTTATTGGGAAAGGAATCCAGACAAAGTCAGTTGCAGTAGCCTTTCAACCCAGTCCACCTGCTCACACTGAAGAACTTGGCCTCTTCCTCCACAAGCCTCTATGGCACAGCCATGAGACTGTATATTGTCTGCTGTCTTCGAGAGCAAGGGTGGTACTAAGAATGCTATTTGCACATCCAGAATTCCTGTTTGGACAGGAGCTCTCTACCTCAAGCCCCATCGGTGGTTTCAGTGGTTATAGAAAATGCACTAACTGGCTCTGTCTGGGTACTGTGCAGTTCAGAAAATATATGAGGACAGCTAGACTCTCTGACTGGCCTCTATTCTCTACCCACACATTATCCTGGATAAGACCCCTGAGTCTTGTTGCTGTCTCATGTTCAGCTACCTTCTTCAGCCCAGGAAGAGCTGAGTGCCACATGCTTCAAAGGCTGCAGCATCCCTAAGCACTGGCCCTCATTTCTAGGACAATAGCACTTATGCAGGTGGCAAAACGACTTCCTTGGGCCCCTCAAACCCAGGCAAGTACTCTCCCTATGCAGCATCCAGCAGACACTTTCACCTGCCTCCCACTGCCTTTTCCCATCCACAACACTTCAGTAACTTCTTCCACACTCTCTTGCTTTCTCCTTTGGACTACCTGCTAGCATTGATTCAAATCAGATTCCCTCCTCAGTGCTACAGTGCACCAGAGGTGAGAACTGTAGCTTTTAGGTAGCAT
Organism: Castor canadensis; assembly: GCF_047511655.1. Classification (NCBI taxonomy): domain Eukaryota; kingdom Metazoa; phylum Chordata; class Mammalia; order Rodentia; family Castoridae; genus Castor; species Castor canadensis. The sequence continues at coordinate 109,902,353 of NC_133399.1, forward strand.
AATGCTTCCAGGCCACGAGCCTCAGAAATCAACACACTGGCCTCCCAGTGTCATTGGTACCAAGCTTCAGGATGGGTCAATGACCCCCAATTTTACCATGCTCATTCCAAGAGCCCTAGTCTTATTCATTCCTGTTCCTGTGGCCATCGTTTTCCTCCTACAACTGGGCCAAAACCGCAAGGGTTATGGGAGCCTCAGGTTCCATTTCTCATAGGTATATATTTTCTCTACTAGTGGTGCATCCCTGTATCTTTACATGCTGTTATTATAAATAGTTACTAGTGACTTCATCAGGCACCAGCAACAAGCAATGATCCATTAGTGTCTGACAGACAGGCCTCCTGGAAAAGAGCAGACCCTGGTACTTTACTCCATTGCTTGAGTCACACCTCCAATCCATTTTCCTCTGGTTAATTTGGAGATGGATTGTCATGAAATATTTGCCCAGGCTGACCCTGACACACTATCCTCATAATCTCAAGCTCCCAAACACCTAGGATTACAGGAATGAGCCACTGTACCCAGCTACATCCTTGTATCTTTACAAGTTGTTGTCATCAAATATTTACTGTTGACCTGATCAGAGACAAGAAATCAGCAATGATTCACACCTGCTGACAAAGAGCAGGCCCCGTGCTTTAGCCTAACCTTACTTAATCTCTGTATATGCAGCTTTCTCAGAAGCTCTAATTTTACCACATTTAAAGGTCAGATGGTATCTTCCATGCATCCCTCCCACAAGCAATAGAGTTTGAGTCTCACAGACATTACAGTCTGGGTCACTAAACAAGAAGCAACTTTCAAACTGTAGACATGGACAGTAGCAAACACTGAGCATGTGGATGCATAATTACCAGTATGGCTGATACAAATGATAGAGGGAGTCAATAACAAAATGTTGGCCAGAGATGGCCCCATAATTGATGTCAATATAGGAGCACTGGTCACATGGTACTCTCTATGATGGGAATTGGTTGTTATCTTATGTGCATTGTGAGTTAGGAAGATGGTATTTGACGCCACTCTAGCAGACTAGAAAGCTCTCTGAAAAAGCTTGCCAAGGTTATAAATTGTACCACAAGAGAAAAATCTGAGGCATGCACAAGGGCTGTGTTAAAAATATGTCTTAAAAAACACAGAATGGGGTCCATGCCTATCAATCCAAACCTTGCTTATTAAATGGGTCCTGTGGCACCAATTAGTAAACACAACCAGGGCTCAACAATGCCAAATCAAGTTTAGAGTTAGGCAGATGGCCCACCAATACTTCAGCACTGGTGAATGATTCTATGCAAAAAACCCAGATGTGCCCTGTGGGTAGGGGCAAAGCTTCACGTGCAGAAAAAGCATTCAAAGTTATTCCTGGCTTAAGATGTACATGTGCCTCCAACTGGCTTTTTGTGAGTATGGAAAAAAAACCCATAGCACTCAGGAAATTTCCATTCAAGCTTCCATGAAATCCTGGCTAGAAATTTACAGGGGCTAATGTGTTTGTGCAATGGTGCAGTACAGGGAGGCAGGGATCTGAAAGTCCACAAAGGGCCTCACAAGATTACAATAGCCATTAGACTACACATAGCTCCACTTCTAATATTGGATGTCACCCGGGTAGATGATCCCCCAACACAGATGGCCAAATTTTAGACACCACCACCTAATCCCTGAGGTTGTTGTTGGAAGTGATGCGGCTTCAGCCCATAGCTCCGCAATCCAAGCGATGTTGAAGGAAAGAGTGGCACCAACAAATGTCACTGGTATCACAAAGTCCCCAGCAAACCAACCTCTCTTATGCTACAGACAACATGGACCCCGAGGTACAATGATGGCTGCATCCACTGCCCCTACACTTGTCTTGCTGCTTCCCTCAGCTCATGCTTGCTAAGTAGCCTAGAAATGAACCATACAACGGCATTTGCTGTGGGCACACTTTGCATTGCATTAAGTGAAGTCCTAGTAGTCATGCATCTTACTGTAAGGAAACCACAGAGCCTAGGTCAGGTTGTGTAGCTTCCCTACAAGTTATGTAAAAAAAGGGGACTTGGGAGACTTGTGTGTTACAGCACCCAAATGAAACCACATTTCCCACCACTGCCACTGTCTCCTGCCTCCATGGAGAAATGCCTAAGGACTGGAGAAAGCTCTGTGTCAATGAGACTGTGCATTTCTAACTTCTGCTGACCACCAGAAGGTGTCACAACCGTGAAGCTTTCCCAACTGCACATACAAACTTTCCTCTTTCTTCCCAAATCCGCTGGGCCCCTACAGGGAAAGACCTAAGCCCTTGAACCTAAAACTGTCATCTGAGGCCCAGTTCCCCAAAGGGCCCTCATTTGTCCATATGCTCTGCTGACACCTTTGCCCAATTCCCCCATTTAAACTGTTAGTGCTGCCATATGACTAGGACTCATTGTTCTTTGAAGTGCCAGCAGCCTGCTCATGTGGCATTGTTACCACCTGACACAAGCCTTGAGGCTCCACATCCCCCTAAAGGCTGAGGAGAATGCTGCAGCTGTCACTTATTCACAATTTGATAACACCCTATCGAAACTGTGATCCAGATATTATTGGAACCAGTGAGGCTGCAGAGAGGTCTCCAATAAAGGAGGAGGCCTCTACCTGCCCTTTGGACACCAGGGTCCTGACATAGGTTGCAAAAAAATTTTTAGGACATATAGGACATATCTAGGAGTAACTAAAAAGTTTCTTAGTAAAATAAAGCAAAGAATGAATACTGCAAAACCAGACATGACTGTGAACATATCTGAAAAGTGACATATTGAGCACTCAAATTTCAGGAGGATTTATGGTGAAAAAGTGGATTGGGTGTTTAGCATGAGTGTTCCATTTTCTTCTGTCACCTGGTACATTTAATCATTCTTTCTATTACACTGTCTTGACTTCATCTGTTTTGCACAGAGTTATCACGTCTAGCTGGTTTACAAAATTCAGGTCACTGCAACATAGGGGTTTGTTTTCCTTGAGCATCTCTTTAATTAAATGATGGGTCCATCACATGCTCATTCTAAGGCAATTGTCCTTTTTTAATGTATTTTTTCCTTTATCGTAAGCATTTCTATACTCAAAGGAGACATTTTAGCAAATGCCCAACTCTCTCGCCAGATTATGCATCTTTTTTTAAGATGTTCTTGCTCAGTTACAAGAGAGTGGTGATCACTTGGGGTAGCAGCCAGGGTCAGAAGGAGAGAACTACTTTTATACTGCATTTGCAGTTTAATGAGGAAGTGTGAAGTGTAAACTAAAGAAAGTAGTTCCTCTTTGTTCCTCACTCATTCATTTTTATTATTATCATACTGAAGTCACCTTGTGACATTTATAAATGTTCTTACCATACATCATCATCAAATTCACCCTTTCCATCATTCTCCATGATCTATCTAGTCTCACTGAGAATGTGCAGGAGTGACTGTACATGCATGACCATCCTCATGGCCATATTGACCAATCAGTTACATAATGGTTAAGTAGCCTCACTAAAGTTTTATTGCCTTGGGAGTCACTATACTCATTGTTTTTTTTCCCCAAATGTGGTCACATAACATCACTAGGAGCAAAAGGAAGATGGTAGAAGGTCATATATTTTTAATGTACAGTTGTCTCTCTAATACTTTCTCTCAAAATAACTCAAGGGGGAACCATCTGACATAAAGTCTGTTCATAATAAGAATGCAGTTTTCATCCTGGTCATTCTGGATCTACAGTGACCATTCAGCCTGTCCACTAATGGTTTGGGTATGGTACCTTTGAGCATACACCACCAGCTGAGACAGGCTAATCCCCATCTCTCTGTCACCTGCGCAGCTTCCCTAAAAGACATCCAAGAGATATTGAGTTTCGTGCAGCAATCTCATAAGTGCCTGACCCAGTGGTCCTAGAAAATTGACTAGGCCTAGCAGTCCACTGGCCAAGCTAGGCTGCCTATGTCCACTCCCTTAAGGGAATGCCTCCTCCCTCCCCATGACTGCACACTTTATCTAGTTGCAGGGATTGTCTCCAAGCCTTCTCCTAGTCGACCTACAAATACAGCTGACTCCTCACTCCACACACACTTGGCTCCTGCTTTCCTTTCCCCAGGTGACACCAGCCATGAAGACACTTGCTCTCCTTGCTGCCATTCTCCTGCTGGCCCTCCAGGCCCAGAGTGACCCTCTCCCAGCAAGAGTTGAGAAAGCTTCAGCCCAGGAGCAGATGGAAGAAGAAGACCAAGTCACAACCATCTTCATTACAGGGGTGGAAAGCTCTGATTTCCAAGATGCAGGTAAGGAATAAAACAGGATAAAGATGCAGACTTGAGAGGGAGGGCTGGAGACCAGCTCTGGAATCTGGTCTAGAGCAGTCACTTAGGAGACTGTATGTCACCTCAATGACTCTTCATTTTCTCACTGAGCAAAGACAAATAAATGCTAGAAATTTTCTTTCTACAATGAGTTGATGCCAGGATATATTTGTGAATATTATTAGGTTTTACAATCTGAAGAATCTCCCTTGTTTTCTCTGAGTGTAGATGGGTAGAATTATTCATGAGGAGACATTTTATCCCATCTATTTGGGGGATCTGTTTGAAGTTTTTGGCTTTTTGATTTGGGAAGGATTGGTAGTACTAGGGTTTGAACTCAAGGTCTCATACTGGTTAGGTAGGATTTCTTCCACTTGAGCATATCCCCAGACCATTTTGCTTTAGTTATCTTAAGGTAGGGTCTCACATTTTTGTTCCAGGGCTGATCCCAGACCACAAACCTCCTGCCTGCATCCTCCTGCAGAGTTGAAATTACTCATTGTCCAGCTTCTTTGTTGAGATTGGTTCTCACTAAGTTTTTGCCCTGATTCATCTTTTTTTATTTTTGGTGGTATGGGCTTAAACTCAGGCCTCCCACTTGCTAGGTAGGTACTCTTACAGTTCTAGCCACTCATCCAGCCCTGTCCTGGCTGGTCTTAAACCACAACACTTCTGATATCTCCCTCCCAATAGCTGAGATTACAGGTATGAGACACCATACCAGTCCTTATCAGGATGATCTCATAGAAATAGTGGACAGGAGTGTGGGTGTGTTCACATATTTGTGTAATGGAGAAAGAGTTTTGAGTCTTGTCTGTAACCCACACTCACCATGCATATTTATTTCTTGATTGTGGTTTTTCATACTACTATGGACAGAAGGAGCCTACTCCACACAGAAAGCACCTTCCCCAGGACTCCTACTACCTACTACCTACTGCTGCCCTGAGGTACTAGATGCTAAACGCTTCCTCTGTGTCCCCAGGTTTAAGAGCAGGAGTAGACTGCTACTGCAGAAGGGGAGGATGTAATTTTCCAGAACGCAGAATTGGAATGTGCATATACAACGGTATCTACTACAATCTCTGCTGCCGTTAATCATCAAGAAAGTAAAAAATGCGTGTACCATTTGCCTGGAGATGCAGAAGGCCACTGCTAAGTCTCCTGGGCCAGGTGCCTGAGTTCCTTTCCCAAGCCCAAATAAAGTCATTGCTGCAAATTCTCTGTTCTGCTCTTTACTGTGTGCAATTTTATTCAGTAGGAACTCTTTGTGAACAAAGTACCAGACTCTTCTACAAAACCCTCGTAAAGAAAATCAATTCCAGAATTGACCTGAGGATACACAGTGAATAGAAAGCAGGATGATGTTTCTGATCCTTCTACCTACCTCTTTCCACTTAAATCTGCCTTCTTTTAGATCAGGCTCACTTTCACTTATGCCTTCAAGGAGGCAAATTAATAATCTTTACTTTCAAGTTAACCCAGTCATAGAGTTATAACTTCCCTAAGAAACTATCAATCTCACCAGGCACCGGTGGCTCATGCCTCTAATCATAGCTGCCTGGGAGGCTGAGATTAGGAGGATCAAGGCTCAAGGCCTGCCCAGGAAGTAGTTCTCATTTCCAAATAATCAGCAAAAATTTATTCATGGTGTAAAGTGCCTGATTTGCAAGCACAAAGTCTGAGTACAAACACCAATTCCACTGAGAGAGAGAGAGAGAGAGAGAGAGAGAGAGAGAGAGAGAGAGAAGGAGGGGGGTCGGGAGAAAGGGAAGTAAGAGTGAGAACCTACCTCAAAGGTACTCAGCACTAAAATGTTAGAAATGAAAGAAAGCACTGCATGAACAGGTGGGGACACAGCTCAAATGCCAGTACAGGGTTTATTGTGGTGAAGCGGTCCTGCAGAGGACATCCCCAGCAAGACATCTGGAGCCCTGAGCCACTTACAGACTGGGGTATTTATGAAGGTGGGTGGCATAGCCCAAGGAAGGACACTGAGCTGGATAATGCTTAATGGCCCTCTGACCCTGTAGAGATCATGGCTTAAGAGTAGGTCATTCCTTCTAAATCAGGTGTGGAGTTTCTAGTAAATGGTTAAAGATGAATGCCTGTTTTTCTTTAGGGTTGGCTGGAGGTTTTTCAATAAGTCATCTTCAAGGGGGACTATCATTGCGTAAGAAAAAAATCCCTATAAGGTATCCAGAGTGAGCCCTAAAATCCTCATGTTTACTCTGGAATCAACTATTCTCCTGTGTGAGTCCAGAGTACCCATTGGAAATAGAGTATTTCTGATCAGTACATGGATACTGTTACTGGGGTGATCAATGATAGACTGTCCCAAAAAGTCCTACTGAGGCAGAAAGACTATAGTTTGATAGACAATGGGGCTCTGTTTCAAGTGATATTATTCACCATTCTTCACTAAAATAAGGAAATGAATACAGACACAGGAATCATCACAAATACCAACAAAAATGCTAAGACTCAGCTGGGCACCGGTAGCTCACACTATAATCCCAGGTACTCAGGAGGCAGAGATCAGGAAGATCAGGGTTCAAAGCCTGTCCTGAGCAAAGAGTTCCTCAAACTGTCTCAAAAAAAATTCATCACTAAAATGGGTTGGTGCAGTCACTCAAGCAGGAAAAGTACTGCCCAGCAAGTGTGGTAACTTGAGTTCAAACCCCACTGCCACACAAAATAAGAATGATAATAATAATAATCATAATAATGCCAAGACCCAGCGAAGAAAAAGGCTTCTGCTCCATGTCTACTCCACTGTGATTACGAAGTGCTTCTCAGCCCTGGGCTAAGAGTCGGCATATCCAGAGAGTCAAGTACAGTGGTTCAGGACCCCACAGAAACCTTCCATGGCTGGGAAATCACTACACAGATTACACAGTGGACAGAGTAAGTCATGAGCCTTGAGTTAACAGTGAAAGCCTAAGCTAGGAATTGGGGTAGGAAGGTGAGGCATCCTTCTTCAGTTCCTCTAACTGCTATCAACTTCAAGTTCTGTGCTCCTTGTTGTAACTCCTTAAGTCCCAAAACTGTGGATGGGGCTATTCCAACCTTCATCTCAGGGACTCTGCCCTAAATCCACATTCACCCTGGCTCCCTCCCCCAGCTCCAGGGTCTCTGTCAAAATTCCACTTGTCATTGAAATATGGAAACCTGATTTCCATATTACTAAATTGCACCATGTTCTCCAAACTGGTCTCTGTCTTTCCTTCAGTTTTCATCCCACATTACACATCCTACTTACTTACTTTTTATAACTACTTTTCTCTGAACTAAACTTCATGTTCACACATCATGGCTCCTGATACCTAGTTAATTCCATGACATATAATTGGTGATAGAGAAATTAATTTTGATTCAGTTGATTAATTTTATCCAACTTTATTTAACAAGATGACAATACAATATTTGTGCTTAATTCCCTAAAAGAAAACTGAAAGCTACAAAATTCAAAAGCTTGTATGTTCAGCTGTAAGAACAGTGTACAGTTTAAACACTAACTGAAATTGTTTAGACTTAAATATAAGAGAATATACCAATAAAAATGTTCTAATATTAGATGGTAAATAGGACTTTGGGAAGCATCAGGATTTCAGAATTAAGAAGAGTATGTTAAAAAATGATATAACAGTGAATCTTTTCTTTTTGAGAGAAAGGATTGTTGTATATTGACCCAGAGCTTGTTGCATGCTAGGCTTGGGCTTCACCCCTGAGCTGTAGTCTAGGTCCTCATGGTGAATATTAATCTGAAGCATAGATGTATTATCTTCCACAGATGAAAAGAAGAGGTAGAGAAGAATTTTCGACAGACAAAGTGGCATAAGAGACAAAAACTTACAAGGTCAGGGACTTCATGGGATTTGAGGAAGTGATGGTGCAAGATACAAGTATAAAATTGAGTTCACAGTAGACAGCCTTGAAAGCATCTATCAGTTAAGAAAAAGAGCGTATTGGCTGAGTGAAACATTCCCATCCACACTTAGTAGATGAAGGTACACTGGGAGCATCACACTTGCTGGTTACTATGACAGTCTCTGATGGACTATGACAAATGCCAACTCCAGGGAAAGAGATCAAGATGAGATATTAAAAAATATCCAAAGAGCTCAAGCAACTTGCACACTCTTTAAATGATGCAAAGTTCGTGGGTGATATCCACTGAATATTTACTGAACACCCACACATTTGACTTTTTCTACCCACACATGGTGTAGTATAAGAAAATAAAGATTAAGAAAATGTGGAGACAACTGTTTAAGATGTCTTTGAAAGAGAGAGTCCCTCAGTCTCTGAGAAGGGATAGGTGCCTACATGCAATGAATGCAAATCAGCAAAGATGGCTCAGTAACATTAGCTAACCTCCCCTCTGACATGCTCCAGTGTTTGTTCACTGCCTTATCTAGGGCTGAAAAATTCTCCTGCCTTTCACTTCAAAACCATTGAGTTCAACCTCTCTCATTAGTGCAAAATTTTCACCTCATGGCAAACTCTGAAAATATTTTTCCTACTCATTTGTTCAAAGTGCCTGGTGCAGTGTTCCTTTTAAAATAGAAGACATTGGTTTATTTACTTATTTTTTAATTGGCACATACTAATTATACTAATCTATGGCATATATGTGGAACTTTGACACATGCAAACATTATATTATGATCAAATCAGGGTCATTAGCATATCTATTACCTCAAACAATTTTCCTTATTTGTGGTGAAACGTCAAATTCCTCTCTTCTAGTTATTATGAAATATACCGTCTGCTATATTGACTGTAGTAGGATATATTGTGCAATTTTATGCCAAAACACTTTCCTCCTATCTAAATGTAATATCATACTCATTGGACAACCTTACAAAATACCATTTACTCTGCAGCTTATAAGCACTGGAAACTAATTTATCAAAATTGTGGAGGAAGTGAAGTTCAAGTTGCAGGTGTCAAAAGATTCATTGTCTTATGCTGGTCCATTTTCTGCTTTATAAATGGGAATTTCTGGTATGTCTCTACAATGTAGATGGGACTAGGTAACTCACTGGTCACTCTTTCAGAGACCTAATCCATAAGGATGGAACCATGCCTGAACAATGACACACCGTTGTGCTCAAATCTAAGAATGGAACAATCAAAGGGAGCTTATTCATGCTAAATGTGACCCATGGTTTTGTGAACTATCAGGGTGGACAAACAAGTGCAAAGGATCAATGACAAACACTGGTACTGGGATGCTGCTGACACATGGGCCGCTCCACTCACAAGAATTTGGCTTTATCGTTATTTGGAGATTTCTTCTTTTGGTGTATCTGAAAATATCTCTGTATGTTGACCTAGAACATCAAAAATGTGTCAGTCAGCCAGTAGCTGAATTTCCCAATATATAAAATTTTTCGGAACATTGAGAATCAGATGATACAAACTCCAGTCCTATTTCCAGCACACAATAGCCATATACACTCAGGTAAACACTCTTGATTACTATAAAATGAGGGCAGACAGGGGCTGCTGTTGTGTTTTGGGCTGTAAGCACCACATATTAACCTTGGCTTGGATAAAAAGCAATTATAATTTCTATAGTGAACTAAGAACAGTGTGAAGATCTCTGTGGAATATGCTATACATACTATAGGGATAAGGAGACAGAGCCATAAGGAGATGTACACTTACACGAAACTCCACAGCAGATTAATAGCACAGTCTCCCAAGCTGTCATAGTTCTAAAGTGATCTCCAAGGGCTGTGCTTGGTTTGTGAACTCAGAGACTCGCAGGTGCTCAGTTCTTCCCTGTTAACTCATGAATCCCAGCCTCTTTCATCAAATCTCCTGTGTTTTATTTGACTCACCCGCTTCAGGACTAACATAATGTTCAAGGTTCAGAATTCCAGCACTTGATCCTCAACCCCACTCTACAGTGCACCGTCCCCTCAGGCCCTCTGAGAAACAAAGGGGACAAGTCAGGACCACAGTGCCATCTGCTGGCCAGGAGGAGCTGCTGTGGTGCCATGTGCCCACTTCACTGTAGGAGCAGGTCTCACTTCACTGGGAACAGTGTGGGCATTAGCTCATTATTCGTGACTTAGGACATTTCAATGTGGAAACCCACTGGAGCTACTGAGAGGAACAGAGACACAGCCTTTGACTTCCACAGACTACATTTCTTTTTTTTTTTTTTTGCATTTCATTTTTTTTAAATTTTTTTTATTCATACGCGCATACATTGTTTGGGTCATTTCTCCCCCATCCCCCTGTCCCCACCCTCTCCCCCCCAACCCCTTGATACCTGACAGAAACTATTTTCCCTTTATCTCTCATTTTGTTGAAGAGAGAGTATAAGCAAAAATAGGAAGGAACAAGGGCTTTTGCTAGTTAAGATAATGATAGCTATATAGGAATTGACTCACATTAATTTCCTGTGCATGTGTGTTACCTTCTAGGTTAATTCTTCTTGATCTAACCTTTTCTCTAGTTCCTGGTCCCCTTCTCCTAGTGGCCTCAGTTGCTTTAAAGTATATGCTTTAGTATCTCTGTGTTGAGGACTACAAATGCTATCTAGTTTTTTGGGTGTCTTACCTATCCTCATACCACCCTTGTGTGCACTCACTTTTATCATATGATCAAAGTCCAATCCCATTGTTGTGTTTGTCGTTGATCTAGTGTCCGCATATGAGGGAGAACATACGATTTTTGGTCTTTTGGGCCAGGCTAACGCACTCAGAATGATGTTCTGCAAGTCCATCCATTTACCAGTGAATGATAACATTTCGTTCTTCTTCATGGCTGCATAAAATTCCATTGTGTATAGATACCACATTTTCTTAATCCATTCGTCAGTGCTGGAGCATCTTGGCTGTTTCCATAACTTGGCTATTGTGAATAGTGCCGCAATAAACATGGGTGTGCAGGTGCCTCTGGAGTAACCTGTGTCACAGTCTTTTGGGTATATCCCCAAGAGTGGTATTGCTGGATCAAATGGTAGATCAATGTTTAGCTTTTTAAGTAGCCTCCAAATTTTTTTCCAGAGTGGCTGTACTAGTTTACATTCCCACCAGTAGTGTAAGAGAGATCATTTTCCCCCCATCCTCGCCAACAACTGTTGTTAGTGGTGCTGCTAATGATGGCTATTTTAACAGAGGTGAGGTAGAATCTTAGTGTGGTTTTAATTGCATTTCCTTTATGGCTAGAGATGGTGAGCATTTTTTCGTCTATTTTTTGGCCATTTGAATTTCTTCTTTTGAGAAAGTTCTGTTTAGTTCACTTGCCCATTTCCTCATTGGTTCATTAATTTTTGGAGAATTTACTTTTTAAGTTCCCTATATATTCTGGTTATCAGTCCTTTGATGTGTAGCTGGCAAATATTTTCTCCCACTCTGTGGGTGTTCTCTTCAGTTTAGAGACCATTTCTTTTGTTGAGCAGAAGCGTTTTAGTTTTATGAAGTCCCATTTATTTATGCTATCTCTTAGTTGCTGTGCTGCTGGGCTTCCATTGAGAAAGTTCTTGCCTATACCTATTAATTCCAGAGTATTTCCTACTCTTTCCTGTACCAACTTTAGAGTTTGGGGTCTGATATTAAGATCCTTGATCCATTTTGAATTAATATTGGTATAGGGTGATATACATGAATCTAGTTTCAGTTATTTGCAGACTGCTAACTAGTTTTTTTGTTGAAGAGGCTGCTATTTCTCCATCGTATATTTTTAGTGACTTTATCAAAGACAACTTGGTTATAGTTGTGTGGCTTGGTATCTGGGTCCTCTATTCTGTTGCACTGGTCTTCATGTCTGTTTTTGTGCCAGTACCATGCTGTTTTTATTGTTCTTGCTTTGTAATAAGTTTGAAGTCAGGTATTGTGATAAATCCAGCATTGTTCTTTTGATTGAGTATTGCCTTGGCTATTCGTGGCCTCTTATGTTTCCATATAAATTTCATGGTAGATTTTTCGATCTCTTTAATGAATGCCATTGGAATTTTGATGGGAATTGCATTAAACATGTAGATTACTTTTGGGAGTATCGACATTTTTACTATGTTGATTCTACCAATCCATGAGCATGGGAGATCTCCCCACTTTCTATAGTCTTCCTCAATCTCTTTCTTCAGAAGTTTATAGTTTTCCTTGTAGAGGTCATTCACATCCTTTGTTAGGTTTACACCTAGGTATTTGATTTTTTTGAGACTATTGTAAATGGAATTGTTTTCATATATACTTTCTCAATTTGTTCATTATTAGTGTATAGAAATGCTAATGATTTTTCTGTGTTGATTTTATATCCTGCTAACTTGCTGTAGCTATTGATGGTGTCTAGGAGCTTTTGAGTAGAATTTTTTGGGTCTTTAAGGTAAAAGATCATATCATCTGCAAATAGGGATATTTTGACAGCTTCTTTACCTATTTGTATTCCTTTTATTCCTTCTTCTTGCCTAATTGCTCTGGCTAGGAATTCCAGTACTATGTTGAACAGGAGTGGAGATAGTGGGCATCCTTGTCTAATTCCTGATTTTAGAGGGAATGGTTTCAGTTTTTCTCCATTAAGTATAATGCTGGCTGTAGGTTTGTCATATACAGCTTTTATAATGTTGAGCTACTTTCCTTCTATTCCTAGTTTTCTGAGATGTTTTATCATGAAATGGTGTTGGATCTTATCAAAGGCTTTTTCTGCATCTATTGAGATGATCAAGTGGATTTTGTCTTTGCTTCTGTTAATGTGGTTTATTACATTTATTGATTTTCATATGTTGAACCACTCCTTTATTCCTTGGATGAAGCCTACTTGGTCGTGAGTATGATCTTTTTGATGTGTTGTTGAATTTGGTTTGCCATTATTTTATTGAGGTTTTTTGTATCAATATTCCTAAAGAGATTGGCCTATAGTTCTTCTTTTTGCAGGTGTCTTGACTGGTTTTGGATAAGTGTAATACTGGCTTCATAAAATGTGTTAGGCAGTTTTCCTTCCCTTCCTATTTAGTGGAACAATTTAAGGAGGGTTGGTATCAGTTCTTCATTAAAGGTCTGACAGAATTTAGCAGACAATCCATCAGGTCCATGAGAGACTCTTTTTGGGGAGGCTCTTGATTGCTGCTTTAATTTCATTTTGTGTTATAGATCTATTCAGGTGATTATTTTCCTCTTCGTTCAGTTTTGGATGATCATGTGTATCTAGAAATCTGTCCATTTTTTAAGATTTTGAAACTTATTTGAATATAGGTTCTCGAAATAGTCTCTTATGATTTCCTGGACTTCCATGGTGTTTGTTCTTATCTCCCCTTTTGCTTTCCTGATTCTACTAATTTGGGTTTCTTCTCTCTTCATTTTAGTCAGATATGCCAGGGATCTCTCACTCTTATTTATTTTTTCAAAGAACCAACTTTTTTTTCATTAATTCTTTGTATTGTTTTTTTTGGTTTCTATTTAATTGATTTCAGCTCTTTTTTTTTATTTCTCCCCTATTTGTTTTGGGATTTGCTTATTCTTGTTTTTCTAGGAGTTTGAGATACATCATTAGGTCATTGATTTGAGATCTTTCAGTCTTTTTAATATATGCACTCATGCCTATAAACTTTCCTCTCAGAACTGCCTTTACTGTGCCCCATAAGTTCCGGTAGGTTGTGTTTTCATTTTCATTGACTTCCAGGAACTTTTTAATTTCCTCTTTTATTTCATCAATGACCCAGTGTTCATTAAGGAATGAGTTATTCAGTTTCCAGCTGTTTGCATGTTTTTGTCTTTATTTTTGTTGTTGAGTTCTAGTTTTATTGCATTGTGATCAGATAGAATGCATAGTATAATTTCTGTTTTCTTGTATTTGCTGAGGCTTGCTTTGTGCCCTTGGATATGATCTATTTTGGAGAAGGTTCCATGGGTTGCTGAGAAGAATGTATATTGTATAGAATTGGATGAAATATTCTGTAGACATCAAGTAGGTCCATTTGACCTATTGTGTATTTTAGATGTAGGATTTCTTTATCAATTTTTTTGTTTGAATGACCTATGTATTGATGATAATTGGGTATTAAAGTCTCCCACAACCACTGTGTTGGAGTTAATAAATGCTTTTAGGTCCTTCAAGGTATGTTTGATGAAATTGGGTGCGTTGACATTGGGTGCATATAGGTTGATATTAGCTATTTCCTTTTGGTCTATTCCCCCTTTATTAGTATGGAATGTCCTTCTTTATCTCACTTGATCAATGTAGGTTTGAAGTCTTCTTTGTCAGAGATAAGTATTGCTACTCCTGCCTGTTTTCAGGGGCCATTGGCTTGGTAAATCTTCTTCAAGCCTTTCATCCTAAGCCTATGCTTATTTCTGTCAGTGAGATGGGTCTCCTGTAAGCAACAAATTGTTGGATCTTCCTTTTTAATCCATTTCATCAAGTGGTGCCTTTTGATGGGTGAATTAAGTCCATTAACATTAAGTGTTAGTACTGATAGGTGTGTGGTGATTACTGTCATTTAGTTGTCTTAGTTGTTTGAAGGTTTGATTGTGTGTACCTAAGTTGAATTACTCTCTACTGTCTTGCTTTTTCTTTTCCTATGGTTTGGTGCTGCCTGTCTTTTCATGGTTAAGTTGGGTTTCACTTTCTGTGTGCAGAATCCCTTGCAGAATCTTTTGTAGTGGTGGCTTTGTGGTCACATATTGTTTTCGTTTCTGCTTATCGTGGAAGACTTTTATTGTTCCATCTATTTTGAATGACAGTTTTGCTGGGTAGAGTATCCTAGGGTTGAAGTTATTTTCATTCAGAGTCAGAAGATCTCACCCAATGCTTTTCTTGCTTTTAATGTTTCTGTTGAGAAGTGTGCTGTGATTTTGATGGGTTTACCTTTGTTTGTTACTTGTTTTTTCTCTCTTACAGCCTGCAATATTCTTTCCCTAGTTTCTGAACTTATTGTTTTAGTGATGATATGTTGTGGGATAGTTCTATTTTGATCTGGTCTGTTTGGTGTTCTGGAGTCCTCTTGCATCTGTATGGGAATAGAATTCTCTAGATTTGGGGAATTTTCTGTTATTATTTTGTCGAATAGATTATGCATTCCCTTTCTTTGCACCTCTTCTCCTTCTTCAATGCCCATGAGTCTCAAGTTTGGTCTTTTGATGAAGTTGGTGAGTTCTTGCATTTTCTTTTCACAGGTCTTGAGGTGTTTAATTAATAGTTCTTCAGTTTTTCCTTTAATTACCATTTCATCTTTGAGTTCTGAGATTCTGTCTTCTGTTTGTTCTATTCTGCTGGATTGACCTTCGATTTTGTTTTGCAATTCTGTTTCATTCTTTTTTCTGAGGTTTTCCATATCATGGATGGTTTCCTCTTTAATGTTGTCTATTTTTGTCCTGAGTTCATTTATCTCTTTATTAATTCTGCTCTTTGTTTCACTTTGGTGTTTATACAGTGCTTCTATGGTTTCCTTTATTTCTTCTTTTGCTTTTTCAAATTCTCTGTTTTTGTTGTCTTGGAATTTCTTGAGTGTCTCCTGTACATTTTGGGAGACCATATCCAGTAGCATCTCTATAAAATTCTCATTGATTACCTGTAGTATTTCTTCTTTTAGATTATTCTTGTGGGCTTCATTGGGTTCTTTGGCATAGTTTTTCTTCATTTGTTGGAGTCTTGATCTGAGTATCTGTTTTCTTCATTTCTCTCCGGTTCCTGTACTAATTTTTTGCTGTGGGGAAACTGGTTTCCCTGTTTTTCTGTCTTCCTGTCATTGACCTTTGTGTTGTTATTGTCCCTGCACTGTGTGCAATTAACTACTTTTTAGCTTGTAATAATAACAATGGTGATATTTAGAATGGAAGGGTGAGAGGAGAGGGAAACCAAAGAAGTTAAAGAAAGAGGAAAAAACACATAAACAAACAAGTAAAACAAACAAACAAACAAACAAGTTTCAAAGATATAAATAGGGAGAGATAGTGTACTGTTCAACAGTAAGCTGAAACAGGCATTAGAGAGAAAAAATAAAAATAAAAATAATTTAAAAATCTCCAAGTTCAAATGCAATAAAGTTTCAGTCTTAATAATTTTGTTGTTAGTCCCTCAGCCTCCAATCCTGGAGATGATGTCTCATCAAAGGGGAAAAAAACCCAAACCAAACCAAAACAAAACAATAAACACCACAAAGTGTCCCAAGTTCAAATGCAATACAGTTTCAGTAAGTTTTTCATCATGCAGTTTGCAGTTGTAGTTCAGTTGTTGTCTCATCAAAGGAAGGGAGACACAAAAAGTCTGGAGACAGTTCTGTGAATGACTATCTGAGGCTGTGGCTCACCTGCCCGCTGCTGTCAGCCTGCGGTTGCTGGAGGCATTATTTATGCAGATCTCAGCTGTGAGCGTAGCACTCACCTGGCTCTGAAGGCTTTGTTTACTCAGAGTTCTCCTGTGTGTGAGCCGCACACTGGCGGAGGTGACACTGCACCTGCTTTCTCAGGCAAGCATGTTTATTCACACTTCACGTGGGAAGTGGTCTTCCCCCTCTCCTGTGGAGGTTTCCTCCTGCTGCCACTTTTACAAACTCTCCTGCTCCTGGTTGCTGGGCATGTGCCACTGCTCCTGCCTTTTCCGGCCGCTTGTTGCGAGGTATTCCCCTGTCCCCCCTTTGGC
Source organism: Castor canadensis (assembly GCF_047511655.1). NCBI lineage: Eukaryota > Metazoa > Chordata > Mammalia > Rodentia > Castoridae > Castor > Castor canadensis. The sequence goes on from NC_133399.1 coordinate 109,919,244, forward strand.
ATTCAGGGTGCCTCACCCTCTTTGCTACATGTCTTTTTGTTGTTGTTGTTATTGCTTATTATTCACTTTTTTTTCTTTCCTCCCTGGGAGGGGTCGGTCTGCTAGGGGGCTATACTGATCTGTCCCATGGTTGTCTGTAGCAGAACCACGCATTGTTTAGCTCACCTTGTGGTCTGCATCTTCCCAACCTATCTGGGCTCTGGAATCTGGCAGCAATGCAGGAGCCCTCCTGGTTTCTCAAGATTACATTAGCCATTAGACTACACATAGCTCCACTTCTAATATTGGGTGTCACCTGGGTAGATGATCCCCCAACACAGATGGCCAAATTTTAGACACTACCACCTAATCCTTGAGGTTGTTGTTGGAAGTGATGCGGCTTCAGCCCATAGCTCCGCAATCCAAGCGATGTTGAAGGAAAGAGTGGCACCAACAAATGTCACTGGTACCACAAAATCCCCAGCAAACCAGCCTCTCTTATGCTACAGACAACATGGACTCCGAGGTATAATGATGGCTGCATCCGGTGCCCCTACTCTTGTCTTGCTGCTTCCCTCAGCTCATGCTTGCTAAGTAGCCTAGAAATGAACCATACAATGGCATTTGCTGTGGGCACAGTTTGCATTAAGTGAAGTCCTAGTAGTCATGCATCTTACTGTAAGGAAACCACAGAGCCTAGGTCAAGTTGTGAAGCTTCCCTACAAGTTATGTAAAAAAAGGGGACTTGGGAGACTTGTGTGTTACAGCACCCAAATGAAACCACATTTCCCACCACTGCCACTGTCTCCTGCCTCCATGGAGAAATGCCTAAGGACTGGAGAAAGCTCTGTGTCAATGAGACTGTGCACTTCTAACTTCTGCTGACCACCAGAAGGTGTCACAACTGTGAAGCTTTCCCAACTGCACATACAAACTTTCCTCTTTCTTCCCAAATTCGCTGGGTCCCTACAAGAAATGACCTAAGCCTTAGAACCTAAAACTGTCACCTGAGGCCCAGTTCCCCAAAGGGCACTCATTTGTCCATACGCTCTGCTGACACCTTTGCCCAATTCCCCCATTTAAACTGTTAGTGCTGCCATATGACTAGGACTCATTGTTCTTTGAAGTGCCAGCAGCCTGCTCATGTGGCATTGTTACCACCTGACACAAGCGTTGAGGCCCCACATCCCCCTAAAGGCTGAGGAGAATGCTGCAGCTCTCCTTGGTTTCTGTCACTTATTCACAGTTTGATACCACCCTATTGAAACTGTGATCTAGATCTTATAGGAACCAGTGAGGCTGCAGAGAGGTCTCCAATAAAGGAGGAGGCATCTACCTGGCCTTTGGACACGAGGTTCCTGACATGGGTTGCAATCACACAGGTATATTCTTGCTTTGTTGCCTATACCTCAGCTGTCATGTCAATAAATCACTTCCTAGGTCACATGTCAAGAACTTAGTCTCTCAGTTTTCTTGTAGTAGTTTCTTGTCTTGTGTTTAGGTTTTCAATGCACTTAATTTAAGATAAAGGCCCAATTGCATAATTACATCAAATAATCCAGTTGTCCGATTTAGATATATTCAATTTTAAATTGTCATTCATAACTTAATAAAGTTGGAAATATAAACATTCTTTGGCCTTACTCCAACTCTTCAGCTAGCATCCAACCAAGTTCATGCTTATCTATATACTTTTAAAGTCATTGTGACCTCCACACTTCCTCCAGCAGGAGCCTGATCACCCCAGGGCCTCGAGACCTTCTTCATGAGGGTAGCAATGCCCTGAAACCCACCAGGGTCAACAGTCTCCTCTACTGGAGTCCAGGTCTCATCATACAATACAAACCTCCAGATAGTGGAGGAACCCATTCTCAAAACTTAGAAATATTTGATCTCAGAACTTAGTAAATGAAAGCATTACTTTCTTCTTTGAATATTAAAAAAGTAAATGTTAATCAAGTAGCGAATAGGAAACTCACGTGAGAAATAAGAACAGACAACAGATGATTTAACATGATTATCAACTTGAGACGAGGACAGTCACTGAACATACACACCTGTGTCATGATGGGAGCTGTCAGGACAGAGGGACATAAGGAGACCTTAAGGGAATGCCTCCTCCCTCCCCCATGACTTCACACTTTATCTGGCTGCAGGGATTGTCTCCAAGTCTTCTCCTAGTCGACCTACAAATACAGCTGACTCCTCACTCCCCACACACTTGGCTCCTGCTTTCCCTTCCCCGGGTGACACCAGCCTGAAGACACTTGCTCTCCTTGCTGCCATTCTCCTGCTGGCCCTCCAGGCCCAGAGTGACCCTCTCCCAGCAAGAGTTGAGGAGGCTTCAGCCCAGGAGCAGATGGAGGAAGAAGACCCAGTCACAATCATCTTCATTACAGGGGTGGAAAGCTCTGGTTTCTGAGATGCAGGTAAGGAATAAAACAGGATAGAGATGCAGACTTGAGAGGGAGGGCTGGAGACTGTATGTTACCTCAATGACCCTTCATTTTCTCACTGAACAAAGACAAATAAATGCTAGAAATTTTCTTTCTACAATGAGTTGATTCCAAGATATATTTGTGAATATTACTAGGTTTCACAATCTGAAGAATCTCCCTTGTTTCCTCTGAGTGTAGATGGGTAGAATTATTCATAAGGAGACATTTTATTCCATCTATTTGGGGGGTCTGTTTGAAGTTCTTGGCTTTTTAATTTGGGGAGGATTGGTAGTACTGTGCATGGACTGGGGGTGTGGAGGAGTCAAGTTTTGCCTCTTCTCAGTGGTTTTTCCTGTAATGTGTATCTCCAACGTCTCTCCAAGATTTTACTTTAGGAAGCACGCTTTCTGCTTCCTCCCTCTAGCCGCCATCTTGGAATCCCCTAATGCAACAGACTACATTTCAATGGAATCTCCTAGATCCTTGGCTATTGATGATGCTTAGAAATGGGAGTGGAGGGTGAGGTGAACAGAAACAGGGCTCAGTGATGATGGTCATGATGGCGGGGTCCTTATCTGTGGGGCTGCAGGATCTTGATAGCTTGTGAAGGGGGAAATAGATAAACATTTCTTTCAAAAAGGGATTTAGACTTTAATGTTTGCATCTATGTGAGTGTGGGGAAGGGAGAGGAATGGAGATGTGGACGGAAACCTTGTGACCTTCCTTTACTAATCCAAACCCTTTGATAATCCATTGATGTATGCTTTTCACTTATGCCACATATTCTATCTATTTGATTATGGACTATGACTACTTCATAAGTAAAGTAGTAAATTAAAATGGTCTTAATTCTCTAATCAAAAGGTATAGACTGGCTGATTAGATTAGAAAAACAATATGCAACTGTTTGTTGTCAGTAAGAAACACAGGCAAAGACATGAACAGAATAAAAGTGAAAAGATGCAAAATGATATGTAAGCAAGTGGAAGCTGAAGGTAAGCAGGAGTAACTTAACTGTACTCTAACAAAGTAGATGTCAAGCCAAAATCAGTTAGAAGAGATAAAGAATGCCACTACATATTAACAATCAGAGTAATCTATTAACAAGAGATAATGATGATACAAATATATGAACTAAGTAGCTGTGCACCTAATTTCATAAAGCAAACACTACTACTGAATACACAGAGACAGGTAGTTTCTGAAATAATAATATTGGGTAATTTCAACACCCTACTGACATGACTTCATAGATCATTTTGAGAAAAAAATCAACAAAGGTAAGATCCAAAGAGTTAAACTGCACCACAGATCAAATGGACATAATAGACATCTGAAGAGTATTTCATCCATACTTTTCTCAGAAGCCCACAGAACTTCCTCCAAAATAGATCACACTTTAAATAAATAAGCAAGTCTTCACATACTCAGCAGTATTGAAAGAATTTCCTATATATTAACATATCATTGTGGAATAAGATTAGAAGTTAATAGCAAGAGAAACTATGGAAATTAGTCAAACACATGGAAACCAAAAAACACTTTTGGAAAAAGAAGAATTCAGCAAGCAAATTTAAGAACTTATAGAATCAAATGAAACTGGCACAGTCTACGAAAACCTTGGGGACAAAGGTTTCACCATTGTGAGGCAGTGCTAAGGAGAGAAAATTTATGGCTATATGTGTCTACATTAAAAATCAGAAAGCTTTGGGCTGGAGGTATCGTTTAGTGGTAGAGCACCTTCCTACCATACACAAGGTTACAGTTCAATGCTCAGTACTGAAAAAGAAAAAGATGTCAAAAATAACCTAATTATGTGATTAAAAGTATTAAGAAGAAATTAATGAAATGGACAGTAAAAGAACAATGCAAAGAGCCAATGCAAAAATGAGTTGGTTCTTTGAAAAGAGAAACAAGATATTCTTCTGGTTACCCAAACTAACCAAAAGAAAAGGTACCAATGGCTCATACCTGCAATCCTAGTTACTCAGGTGGCAGAGATCAGGAGTATCACAGTTCAAAACCAGCCTCAGGCAAACAGTTTCAACACACTATTTTTTTTTTAATTCTAAGGACAAAAAGGTTTGTACAGTGGCTCAAGTGAAAAGAGCTCCTGCCTAGCGAGTGTGAGGCCCTGAGTTCAACAAAAGAAAAAAAAAGAAAAAAGGAGAAGACTCAAATTAATAAAATCAGTGATGAAAAGGGGGAATTATGACAAATACCAGTGAAATTCAGAAGATCATTAGGGAATATTTGAAACCTTATATTCCAGTAAGATAGAAAATATTGAAGAAATGTATAAATTTCTAGACATATAACACTTACCAAAACTGAGCTACAGGCTATTAATAAGTTGAACAGACTTATAGTGAGCAATGAGATTGATCGCTAGTATAGTATCACAATGAAAAATAAAAACCAGGCCCAGAAGTATTCACAGCAGAATTCTGTGGCCTTTGAAGAAGTAATACCAATACTCAAATATTACATAAAATAGAAAAGGAAGGAATGCTGTCATACTCATTCTACATAGCCAAGATTACACTGATACTAAAACTAGATAAGAACACAACAAAGAAAAAAATTATGCTTTAATTTCCTTGATAAATATAGATGCAAAACTTCTCAACAAATTGCTTTCAAACCAACTTCAACCACACATGAAAAAGATCATACATTATTACAAAGTTGGGTTGATTCTAGAAATAATAGGATGATTCAAATGCAGGACAAAAATCACATGATCATATCAACACATGCAGATAAAGACGATGACAAAATTCAACATCCTTTCCTGATAAAAGTCATGAAGAAACTAGGAACAATGAAACATATCTCAACAGAAAAAAGGCTATATATGACAGACAAATAGTCAATACAATAAATGGGGAAAAACTGAAAGCATTTCCTCTAAAATCAAGAACAGGACAAGAGTGTCCACTTTTTCCACTCTTAGTCAAGACAGTGATTGAATTCTTATGATGACCAGCAAGGTAAGAGAAAGAAATAAAAGGGATAAAAAAAGAAAAAGAAGAAGTCAAATTATCCCTATTTGCAGACTATATGATCCTAAACTTAAAAGAACCTAGGGCCTCAACCAAAAACTCTTACATCTGACAAACACTATTAGCAGAATAGAAGGAAACAAAACAACATACAAAAAACAGTACATTTTCTATACACCTATAATGAACACTCTGAGAAAGAATTCAAAACAAGAATCCACTCATAATAGCCTCAAAATAACTATAAATAAACATATATTAGAAGATTAAATTCCTCTACAGTGAAAACTATAAAACACTGAAGAAAGAAATTGAAGAAGACACTAGAAGATGAATAGACTTCCTTATTCATGAATTGGCAAAAACAACATTGTCAAAATGGTTATACAACCAAAAGAGATCTACAGATCCAACATAATTCTCATCAAGTTCCAATGACATTCTTTACAAAAATAGGAAAATGAAGCCTAAAATTCATATGGAAGCACAAAACACCCCACGTAGCCCAAGCAACCCTGAACAAAAGAGCAATGCTGGAGGTATCATAACACCTGACTTCAAATATAGTACAGTAGAAAAACAGCATGGTACTAGCACAAAACAGATGCATAAATCAGTGGACCATAATTAAAGATCAGAAACAAGCCCCTAAATTAAATCCATCTGATGGTCAACAAAGGTGGCAAAAACACTTATCTGAAAGAAAAAAAAAAAACAGCCTCTTCAACAAATGTTGGGAAAACTGAATATCCCCATGTAGAAGACTAAAACCACATCCTTACCTCTCATCTCATGTAACTTTGATGGCACTACAGGAAAACACAAGGGAAATACTTGAGATAGGAGCAGATACCACGACTTTCTAATTAAGACTCAAATAGTTCAGGAAAAGACAGCAAGAATGACAAGGGAATTGCATCCAATTGGAAAAAACTAATGCACATCAAATGAAAAAATTGCCAGAATGAGAGAAAATATTTGTCAATATTCATCAGACAAGGGATTAATGTCCAGTATATATAAAGAACTCAAAAACCTAAACACAAAAAGAAAAACTCAATCGATAAAGGGACAAATGAACAGAAAATTCCCAAAGGAAGAAAAAATGACCAAAAAATTCATGAAGAAATGTTCAACATTCTTTGCCATAAAGTAAATGCACATAAAATAATTTCGTAGTTTTTCTCACCATAGTCAGAATGCTATCATCAAGGAAACAACAACAAATGCTGACAAGGGGCATAGAAGAAAAACCCTCCTACAATGTTGGAAATGTAAACTACTCTGGCTGGATGAGTCAGGATGGAGGTTACTCAAAAAATTAAAAATAGAGCTCACAGATGTTCTTACTATACCACTCCAAGACATATATTTGAAGGAAATTAAGTCAGCATACAACAGACACCTGCATACCCATGTTTCTTACAGCACTATTCCATTAAAAAGGTATGGAATTAGTCAAGACCACCATCAACCAAAAATTACACAAAGAAAATGGGAATACACACAATGCAGAGTATATACAGCCATAAACAGTGAAATGATGTTGCTTTTAGGAAAATGGATGGAAGTAGAGACCATCAAGCTGAAAAAATGAGACAGAATAGCAAAGACGAATAGCACGTGTCTCTGTACACAGAATCCAGACCTTAAAAATGATATGAATGCAAAAGGGGTCTTTTGGGGCGAATCAGTGGAGAAGGGATAGGGAAGAAGAGCAAATGGGGGTGGTGAGTACGAGTATATACAGTATAAACATGTATGAAAACAACATACTACACCCTCTAAAATTGTAAGAAATGTGGGGAAGGAGAGCAAGGACAAGAAAGAGTAATAGAGGAGATGGATATGACCAAAGTACAACATATGCATTTATGGAGACATCAAAATGAAATGTCATCATACAGCAATAGACACTTCTAGAAAAAAAGGAATAAACACTCTGTCCCAGGAACTTGGGGTGAAGAACCAGGGTGCATGAAGAGGTCACTTCTGGAGGTGCTCAGTACCTACTTCTGAGTACACAAAGTTTATTGGGAAAGGAATCCAGACAAAGTCGGTGGCAGTAGCCTTTCGAGACCCAGTCTACATGTTCACACTGAAAAATTGGCCTCTTCCTCCACAAGCCTCTATGGCACAGCCATGAGACTGTATATTGTCTGCTGTCTTTGAAAGAATGGGTGGCACTAAGAATGCTATTTGCACATCTAGAATTCCTTTTTGGGCCAGAGCTCTCAACCTCAAGCCCCATCGGTGGTTTCAGTGGTTATAAAACATGCACTAACTGGCTCTGTCTGGGTACTGTGCAGTTCAGAGAATATATGAGGACAGCTAGACTCTCTTACTGGCCTCTATTCTCTACCCACACATTATCCTGGATAAGACCCCTGAGTCTTGTTGCTGTCTCATGTTCAGCTACCTTCTTCAGCCCTGGAAGAGCTGAGTGCCACATGCTTCAAAGGCTGCAGCATCCCTAAGCACTGGCCCTCATTTCTAGGAAAATATCCCTTGTGCAGGTGGCAAATTGACTTCCTTGGGCCCCTCCCACCCAGGCAAGTACTCTCCCTATGCAGCATCCAGCAGACACTTTCACCTGCCTCCCACTGCCTTTTCCCATCCACAACACTTCAGTAACTTCCTCAACACTCTCTTGCTTTCTCCTTTGGACTACCTGCTAGCATTGATTCAAATCAGATTCCCTCCTCAGTGCTACAGTGCACCAGAGGTGAGAACTGTAGCTTTTAGGTAGCATAATGCTTCCAGGCCACGAGCCTCAGAAATCAACACACTGCCTCCCAGTGTCATTGGTACCAAGCTTCAGGATGGGTCAATGACCCCCAATATTACCATGCTCATTCCAAGAGCCCTAACCTTCTTCATTCCTTTTCCTGTGGCCATCATTTTCCTCCTACAACTGGGCCAAAACCGCAAGGGTTATGGGAGCCTCAGGTTCCATTTCTCATAGGTATATATTTTCTCTACTAATGGTGCATCCCTGCATCTTTACATGCTGTTATTATAAATAGTTACTAGTGACTTCATCAGGCACCAGCAACAAGCAATGATCCATTAGTGTCTGACAGACAGGCCTCCTGGAAAAGAGCAGACCCTGGTACTTTACTCCATTGCTTGAGTCACACCTCCAATCCATTTTCCTCTGGTTAATTTGGAGATGGATTGTCATGAAATATTTGCCCAGGCTGACCCTGACACACTATCCTCATAATCTCAAGCTCCCAAACACCTAGGATTACAGGAATGAGCCACTGTACCCAGCTACATCCTTGTATCTTTACAAGTTGCTGTCATCAAATATTTACTGTTGACCTGATCAGAGACAAGAAATCAGCAATGATTCACACCTGCTGACAAAGAGCAGGCCCTGTGCTTTAGCCTAACCTTACTTAATCTCTGTATATGCAGCTTTCTCAGAAGCCTTGGTTTTACCACATTCAAAGGTCAGATGGTATCTTCCATGCATCCCTCCCACAAGCAATGGAGTTTGAGTCTCACAGACATTACAGTCTGGGTCACTAAACAAGAAGCAACGTTCAAACTGCAGACATGGACAGTAGCAAACACTGAGGATGTAGAAGCATGATTACCAAGTACAGCTGACACAAACGATAGAGGGAGTCAATAACAAAATGTTGGCCAGAGATGGCCCCATAATTGATGTCAACATAGGAGCACCAGTAAGATGGTACTCTCTATGGTGGGAATTGGTCGGTATCTTATGTGCATTGTGAGTTAGGAAGATGGCATTTCATGCCACTCAATCAGACTAGAAAGCTCTCTGACAAAGCTTGCCAAGGTTATAAATTGTACCACAAGAGAAAAATCTGAGGCATGCACAAGAGCTGTGTTAAACTTTCTCAACGAAACCCCAGTAGCACAGCAACTAAGAGATAGTATAGATGAATGGGAGCCCATAAAACTAAAAAGCTTCTGCTCATCAAAAGAAGTGGTCTCTAAACTAAAGAGAACACCCAGAGAGTGGGAGAAAATATTTGTCAGCTACACATCAAACAAAGGACTGATAACCAGAATATATAGGGAACTTAAAAAACTAAATTCTCCCAAAACTAATGAACCAATAAAGAAATGGACAAGTGAACCAAACAGAACATTTTCAAAAGAAGAAATTCAAATGGCCAAAAAACACATGAAAAAATGCTCACCATCTCTAGCAATAAAGAAAATGCAAATTAAAACCACACTAATTCACTGATGAGTAGCTTCTGGTTTTCGTTCTTCTGAGTTTGCTGAAGCCAGATGCCATTCCTGAAAAGGGAAAAGATGGAAAGAAGCTATAAAAAGAATATTTTTGAATTTTGCTTAATTAGGGGATGCAGAGCTCTTAAATAATATTTCTTCTTAAAAAATAAATAAATAAATAAATAAATGAAACCACACTAAGATTCCACCTCACCCCTGTTAGAATAGCCATCATTAGCAACACCACCAGCAACAGGTGTTGGCGAGGATGCGGGGATAAAGGAACCCTCTTACACTGCTGGTGGGAATGTAAACTAGTACAACCACTCTGGAAAAAAATTTGGAGGCTACTTAAAAAGCTAAACATTGATCTACCATTTGATCCAGCAATAGCACTCTTGGGGATATACCCAAAAGACTGAGACACAGGTTACTCCAGAGGCACCTGCACACCCATGTTTATTGCAGCACTATTCACAATAGCCAAGTTATGGAAACAGCCAAGATGCCCCACCACTAACGAATGGATTAAGAAAATGTGGTATCTATACACAATGGAATTTTATGCAGCCATGAAGAAGAACGAAATGTTATCATTCGCTGGTAAATGTATGGAATTGGAGAACATCATTCTGAGTGAGGTTAGCCTGCCCAAAAGACCAAAAATCGTATGTTCTCCCTCATATGTGGACATTAGATCAAGGGCAAACACAAGGATATTGGACTTTGAGCACATGACAAAAGCGAGAGCACACAAGGGAGGGGTGAGGATAGGTAAGACACCTAAAAAATTAGCTAGCATTTGTTGCCCTTAATGCAGAGAAACTAAAGCAGATACCTTAAAAGCAACTGAGGCCAATAGGAAAAGGCGACCAGGAACTAGACAAAAGGTTAGATCAAAAAGAATTAACCTAGAAGGTAACACACACGCACAGGAAATTAATGTGAGTCAACTCCCTGTATAGCTATCCTTATCTCAACCAGCAAAAACCCTTGATCCTTTCTATTATTGCTTATACTCTCTCTACAACAAAATTAGAGATAAGGGGAAAATAGTTTCTGCCGGGTATTGAGGAGGTTGGGGGGAGAGGGAGGGTCAGAGTGGGTGGTAAGGGAGGAGTTGGGGGCAGGGGAGAGAAATGACCCAAGCCTTGTACTGTATGCACATATGAATAATAAAACAATAAAAAAAGGAGATGAATCAACTTGGGTTTAACACACTTGTGCATGGAAGCAATGCTAGGAATCTCTCTACACAGCTATCCTTAACTCAACTAGCAAAAACGCTTTTTCTTCCTATTTATGCTTATGTCTTTTCTTCAGCAAAATTACAGCTAAGGGCAGAACGGGTTCTGCCTGGAAGTGAGGGGGGAGGTGGGATGAGGAGAGGACAGAAGAGGAGGGCAGGAGGAAGAAATGACCCAAACAATTTACACACATGAAAATAAATGAATAATTAAAAATAAGAAATTTTAAAAAAGAAAAAAAAGAGCTGTGTTAAAAAGATGTCTTAGAAAACACAGAATGGGGTCCATGCCTAGCAATCCAAACCTTGCTTATTAAATAGGTCCTGTGGCACTAATAGTAAGTACAACCAGGGCTCGACAATGCCAAATCAAGTTTAGAGTTGGGCAGATGGCCCACCAATAAATACATCGGCACTGGTGAATGATTCTATGCAGCACAAACCCAGATGTACCCTGTGGGTAGGGGCAAAGCTTCACGTGCCAAAAAGGCATTCAAAGTTATTCCTGGCTTGAGATGTACATGTGCCTCCAACTGGCATTTTGTGAGTATGGAAAAAACCCATAGCACTCAGGAAATTTCCATCAAGCTTCTTCCATGAAATCCTGTTTGTGCAATGGTAGCAGTACAGGGAGGCAGGGATCTGAAAGTCCACAAAGAGCCTCACAAGATTACAAAAACCATTAGACTACACATAGCTCCACTTCTAATATTGGGTGTCACCTGGGTAGATGATCCCCCAACACAGATGGCCAAATTTTAGACACTACCACCTAATCCCTGAGGTTGTTGTTGGAAGTGATGCGGCTTCAGCCCATAGCTCCGCAATCCAAGCGATGTTGAAGGAAAGAGTGGCACCAACAAATGTCACTGGTATCACAAAATCCCCAGCAAACCAGCCTCTCTTATGCTACAGACAACATGGACCCCGAGGTACAATGATGGCTGCATCCACTGCCCCTACACTTGTCTTGCTGCTTCCCTCAGCTCATGCTTGCTAAGTAGCCTAGAAATGAACCATACAATGGCATTTGCTGTGGGCACAGTTTGCATTAAGTGAAGTCCTAGTAGTCATGCATCTTACTGTAAGGAAACCACAGAGCCTAGGTCAAGTTGTGAAGCTTCCCTACAAGTTATGTAAAAAAAGGGGACTTGGGAGACTTGTGTGTTACAGCACCCAAATGAAACCACATTTCCCACCACAGCCACTGTCCCTGCCTCCATGGAGAAATGCCTAAGGACTGGAGAGTGCTCTGTGTCAATGAGACTGTGCACTTCTAACTTCTGCTGACCACCAGAAGGTGTCACAACCGTGAAGCTTTCCCAACTGCACATACAAACTTTCCTCTTTCTTCCCAAATCCACTGGGCCCCTACAGGCAAAGACCTAAGCCCTTGAACCTAAAACTGTCATCTGAGGCCCAGTTCCCCAAAGGGCCCTCATTTGTCCATATGCTCTGCTAACATCTTTGCCCAATTCCCACATTTAAACTGTTAGTGCTGCCATATGACTAAGACTTATTATTCTTTGACGTGCCAGCAGCCTGCTCATGCGGCATTGTTACCACCTGACACAAGCCTTGAGGCCCCACATCCCCCTAAAGGCTGAGGAGAATGCTGCAGCTCTCCTTGGTTTCTGTCACTTATTCACAATTTGATAACACCCTATCGAAACTGTGATCCAGATATTATTGGAACCAGTGAGGCTGCAGAGAAGTCTCCAATAAAGGAGGAGGGGTCTACCTGGCCTTTGGACACCAGGTTCCTGACATGGGTTGCAATAAAATTTTTAGGATATATCTAGGAGTGACTAAGAAAGTTTCTTGGTAAAACAAAGTAAAGAATGAATACTCCAAAACCAGACATGACTGTGAACATATCTGAAAAGTGACAGATTGAGCACTCAAATTTCAGGAGGGTTTATGGTGAAAAGTGGGTTGGGGGTTTAGGATGAGTGCTCCCTTTTCTTCTGACACCTGGTACATTTAATCATTCTTTCTATTACACTGTCTTGACTTCATCAGTTTTGCCCAAGTTTTCAAGTCTAGCTGGTTCACAAAATTTAGCTTGCTGCAACATAGAAGTTTGTTTTCCTTGAGCATCCCTTTAATAAAGTATGGGTTCCATCACATGCTCATTGTAAGACAATCGTCCTTTTTTAATGTATTTTTTCCTTTATTGCAAGCATTTCTATACTCAAAGAAGTCATTTTAGCCAATGCCCACCACCCCACCAGATTAAGCATCTTTTTTTAAGATGTTCTTGCTCAGTTACAAGAGAGTGGTGATCACTTGGGGTAGCAGCCAGGGTCAGAAGGAGAGAACTACTTTTATACTGCATGTTGCAGTTTAATGAGGAAGTGTGAAGTGTAAACTAAAGAAAGTAGCTCCTCTTTGTTCCTCACTCATTCATTTTTATTATTATCATACTGAAGTCACCTTGTGACATTTACAAAACTTCTTATAATATGTCATCATCAAATTCACCCTTTCCATCATTCTCCATGGCCATCCAGTCTCAGTGAGAATGCGCAGGAGTGATTGTACATGCATGACCATCCTCATGGCCATATTGACCAATCAGTTACATAATGGTTAAGTAGCCTCACTAAAGTTGTATTGCCTTGGGAGTCACTATACTCATTGCTTTTTTTCCCCAAATGTGGTCCCATTAACATCACTATGAGCAAAAGAAAGATGGTAGAAGGTCATACATTTTTAATGTACAGTTGTCTCTCTAATTCTTTCCCTCAAAATAACTCAAGGGGGAACCATCTGACATAAAGTCTGTTCATACTGAGAATGCAGTTTTCATCCTGGTCATTCTGGATCTACAGTGACCATACAGACTGTCCACTAATGGTTTTGGTATGGTACCTTTGAGCACACATCACCAGGTGAGACAGGCTAATGCCCATCTCTCTGTCACCTGGGCAGCTTCCCTAAAAGACATCCAATAGACATTGAGTTTCATATGGCAATCTCCTATGTGAGTGACCCAAATGGTCCTAGAAAATTGACTAGGCCTAGCAGTCCACTGGCCAAGCTAGGCCGCCTATATCCACTCCAGAGAACAAAGCACTCACATTGATTCCTGAGGAAGACTCCAGCAAAACTTGCTCTGCTCAGCATCACAAGCAGAGGTGTCCATGAGTTCAATATCTAGGCTCTGCAGAAATGGTATTAATTGTCCTCATGATTGGAAACTAGCCTTGAAAGGCTAACTGAGAACTGGACTTCCAATCCTCCTCTACATATTCATTGTTCTCTGTACTGCAATAGCCTTAACCAAGTGTAATTGTGTTCCAGGTGATTCAGTTTTAGCAAACGGCCTCAGAATCACAAGGTCCACTGTGTGAAGACTGATGAAGAAACAATAATTGGGTGCTACACTTGACAAAGACTGACTGAGACAAAGAGGTCCTTAGGGAGCCCTGCTTGACCCAGCTCCACACCAAATTGCTCAACTGCTCTTGCGACAGAGTTGTTTGAAATTAGACATGGCTTGCAAGTGACCATGATATAAGGGAGGTCTCCATCCTGGGAGTGAGCAGCTGGCTTTCATCCTGAGTCCAGGAAGAAGGACTGCTATCTGCTGACCTCTGCTCAACCTGTATAGCTCCACCATCTGTGAGTAATGGAAACTCTGAAAGTTCATTCTATGGTTGTGTCATTGATGCCAGGCTGCAACTGAACCCTAAAGGCAAGGGTGCTCTGAAAAAGTGGAAACTTGGGAATCCCCATCAGGAGTTCTTCTATGTGGACCTCTAGTGTCTTCTAGGACAGTAGCTATGGGCTTAGGGAATGAGAAGGTCAAAAGGTTTGCTTCAAAACACAGGGATGCTACTTTTCATTTCCAATAGAGACAGAAATAGATTCTTGAAACATCTATTTTGAAAAAGTGATCATTTGAGCCTCCTGCCCATATTTTAAATCTACATATTTGTTTTTTGATGTTGAATTGTGTGAGTTGCTTATACATTTTGATAATTTCTTATCAGATGTTGTTTTGTAAATATTTTCTGCCTTATTTTTGTTTGCCTTTCATTCAAATGTTTGTTTCCTCTGTTGTGCACAAGTTTTGTAGTCTGATGAAATCATACATGACTACTCTTCCTTTTTGCCTATACCTCAGTTGTCATGTCAATAAATCACTTCCTAGGTCACATGTTAAGAACTTAATCTCTAAGTTTTCTTGTAGTAGTTTCTGGTCTTGTGTTTAGGTCTTGAATGCATTTAATTTAAGATAAAGGCCCAATTGCATAATTACATCAAATAATCCAGTTGTCCGATTTAGATATATTCAGTTTTAAATTGTCATTCATAATAAAGTTGGAAAAATAAACATTCTTTGTCCTTACTCCAACTCTTCAGCAGGCATCCAACGAAGTTCATGCTTATCTATATACTTTTAAAGTTGTTGTGAACTACACACTTCCTCCAGCAGGAACCTGATCACCCCAGGACCTCGAGACCTTCTTCACGAGGGTAGCAATGTCCCAAAACCCACCAGGGTCAACCGTCTACTCTACTGGAGTCCAGGTCTCATCTCAGAATACAAACCTCCAGACAGTGGAGGGACCCAATCTCAAAATTTAGAAATATTTGATCTCAGAACTTAGAAAATGAAAGCATTGCTTTCTTCTTTGAATATTAAAAAAGTAAATGTTAATCAAGTAGCAAATTGGAAACTCATGTGAGAAATAGGAAGAGACAACAGATGATTTAACATGATTATCAACTTGAGCTGAGGACAGTCACTGAACATACACACCAGTGTCATGATGGGAGCTGTCAGCACAGAGGGACATAGGAGACCTTAAGGGAATGCCTCCTCCCTTCCCCATGACTGCACAATTTTTCTGGCTGCAGGGATTGTCTCCAAGCCTTGTCCTAGTCAACTCACAAATACAGCTGACTCCTCACTCCACACACACTTGGCTCCTGCTTTCCCTTCCCCAGTTGACACAAGCCATGAAGACACTTGCTCTCCTTGCTGCCATTCTCCTGCTGGCCCTCCAGGCCCAGAGTGATCCTCTCCCAGCAAGAGTTGAGGAGGCTTCAGCCCAGGAACAGATGGAGGAAGAGGACCCAGTCACAACCATCTCCATTACCGGGGTGGAAAGCTCTGATTTCCGAGATGCAGGTAAGATCCAACAGGATAGTGAAGCAGAATTGAGAGGGATGGCTGGAGACCAGCTCTGGAATCTGGTCTAGAGCAGTCACTTAGGAGACTGTATGTCACCTCAATGACTCTTCATTTTCTCACTGAGCAAAGACAAATAAATGCTAGAAATTTTCTTTCTACAATGAGTTGATGCCAAGATATATTTGTGAATATTACTAGGTTTTACAATCTGAAGAATCTCCCTTGTTTTCTCTGAGTGTAGATGGGTAGAATTATTCATGAGGAGACATTTTATCCCATCTATTTGGGGGATCTGTTTGAAGTTTTTGGCTTTTTGATTTGGGAAGGATTGGTAGTACTGGGGTTTGAACTCAAGGTCTCATACTGGTTAGGTAGGATTTCTTCCACTTGAGCATATCCCCAGAACATTTTGCTTTAGTTATCTTAAGGTAGGGTCTCACATTTTTGTTCCCTGGCTGTACCCAGACCACACACCTCCTGCCTGCATCTACCTGCAGAGTTGAAATTACTCATTGTCCAGCTTCTTTGTTGAGATGGGTCTCACTCAGTTTTTGCCCTGACTCATCTTTTTTTATTTTTGGTGGCATGGGCTTAAACACAGGGCCTCCCACTTGCTAGGTAGGCACTCTTACAGGTTGAGCCACTCAGCCATCCATGTCTTGGTTGGTCTTAAACCACAATTCTTCTGATATCTGCCTCCCAAATAGCTAAGATTGCAGGTAGTAGACACCATACCAGACCTTATCAGGAGGATCTCATAGAAACAGTGGACAAGAGTGTGGGTGTGTTCACATATTTGTGTGATGGAGCAAGAGTTTTGAGTCTTGTCTGTAACCCACACTCACCATGTATATTTATTTCTACTGATTGTGGTTTTTATACTTCTATGGTCAGAATGAGCCTACTCCACACAGAAAGCACCTTCCCCAGGACTCCTACTACCTACTACCTACTGCTGCCCTGAGGTACTAGATGCTAAATGCTTCCTCTGTGTCACCAGGTTTAAGAGCAGGAGTAGACTGCTACTGCAGAAGGGGAGGATGTAACTTTCCAGAACGCAGAATTGGAATGTGCATATACAACGGTATCTACTACAACCTCTGCTGCCGTTAATCATCAAGAAAGTAAAAATGCGTGTACCATTTACCTGGAGATGCAGAAGGCCACTGCTAAGTCTCCTGGGCCAGGTGCCTGAGTTCCTTTCCCAAGTCCAAATAAAGTCATTGCTGCAAATTCTCTGTTCTGCTCTTTACTGTGTACAATTTCATTCTGTAGGAACTCTTTGTGAACAAAGTACCAGACTCTTCTATGAAGCCCTTGTAAACAAAATCAATTCCAGAATTGACCTGAGGATACACAGTGAATGGAAAGCAGGATGATGTTTCTGATCCTTCTACCTACCTCTTTCCACTTAAATCTGCCTTCTTTTAGATCAGGCTCACTTTCACTTATGCCTTCAAGGAGGCAAATTAATAATCTTTACTTTCAAGTTAACCCAGTCACAGAGTTATAACTTCCCTAAGAAACTATCAATCTCACCAGGCACTGGTGGCTCATGCCTCTAATCATAGCCACCCGGGAAGCTGAGATCAGGAAGATCATGGCTCAAAACCTGCCCAGGAAGTAGTTCTAGAGATCCCATTTCCAAACAATCAGCAAAAATGTATTCACACTGTAAAGTGCCTGATTTGCAAGCAAAAAGTCTGAGTATGAACACCAATTCCACTGAGAGAGAGAGAGAGAGAGAGGGAGAGAGAGAGGGAGGGAAGGAGGAAGGAAAATAAAAGTGAGAACCTACTTCAAAGGTACTCAGCACTAAAGTGTTAGAAATGAAACAAAGCACGGGATGGACAGGTGGGGACACAGCTCAATTGCCAGTACAGGGTTTATTGTGGAGACGTGGTCCTGTGTAAGTCATCACCAGAAAGACAGCTGGAGAACCCACAGCCACTTACAGACTGGGGTATTTATGAAGGAGGGTGGCAAAGCCCCAGGAAGATCACTGGGCCAGATAATCCTTAATGGCCCTCTGACCCTCTGGAGATCATGGCTTAAGGGCAGGTCATTCCTTCTAAGCCAGAAGTGGAGTGTCTAGTAAATGGTTAAAGGTGAATGCCTGTTTTTCTTTAGGGTTGGGTGGAAGGTTTTCAATAAGTCACCTACAAGTGGGTGGGTTCCAGTTCTAACATGGCTTCCTTTTGTTCACCCTCACAAAAAGAAAGCTGGCAAAGAAGCTCAAGTAGAACACCTGCCTACCAAGTGTGAGGCCCTGAGTTCAAACTCCAGTACTGCAAAAAGAGAAAGAGAAAAGACTGAGAGAGAGAGTCTATCCACCTCTTCCCAAAGTGCTAGTTTTATTCAAAGACCCAGATCATACATCTGTCTTTTAAGCCCTGACATTCTGTCAGCTCTATAGAGATAACACTAAGTCCCTTCCTAACATTAGGAAGGAGTGTTAGCAAAGATATAATGAGCAGGAGAATAGCAAGGAGTCCCACTAATTAGTCTCACTGTCAGGTGTCTAGACTGAAGCTGCTATAAACAATTCCTTAACTACATCTGTGACATGAACCTTGTGCAGTTTCCTTAAGCTGGTGAGAACCTGATACTGCCTCGAAAAATACAGCCTCAAATGAACACCTGGTATAAATGAAGACAGGGATGGCAGTGTTCCAAGTAACCTGGAGTCCCATTGGTTCTGCAGTGTGCTGAAGTTCTAACATATAAACCAGCAGGCATGTCAGTGAGTAAGGCAGGATAATCCAGTCTGATAAAGTACAGCAACAGCAGTGCAATTTGAGATCCTCAGAACCTGGGCTGAGATGGCCATAGCTCTCCCTGCTACTCTGTGTCCAGTGCTATTGACACACATGGTCTTGGGAGTGTGACTCTGGAGCTTGTCTTTCTCTTCTCTTCTAGCAGGGCATCACATGGCTACACCCTGTGTCTCCAAAAGACCAGTCTTGCATCTTTGTGTTGTGGAATGTGACCTCTTATCTTCTCTAACTTCTTTTTCCCTCAACTAAATAGCTACTGATGATTTGACAGCTTGCAACCACGTCCCTCAAAAAACTGTCAATGTGTAAGCAAAAATCCCTATAAAGTATCCAGAGTGAGTCCTAAAATCCTCATGTTTACTCTTGAATCAACTATTCTCCTGTGTGAGTCCAGAGTACCCATTGGAAATAGAGTATTTCTGATCAGTACATGGATACTGTTGTTGGGATAATCAATGATAGACTGTCCCAAGAAGTCCTACTGAGGCAGAAAGACTATAGTTTGATAGACAATGGGGCTCTGTTTCAAGTGATATTATTCACCATTCTTCACTAAAAAAAACTGAAGGCTACAAAATTAAAAAGCTTGTATGTTCAGCTGTAAGAACAGGTTACACTTTAAACACTAACTAAAATTGTTTACACTTAAATATAAGAGAATATACCAATAAAAATGTCATAATAATAGATGGTTAATGGGACTTGGGAAGCATTAGGACTTTAGAATTAAAGAAGAGTATGTTAAAAATGATTTAACAGTGAATCTTTTCCTTTTGCGGGAAAGGAGTTATTGTAAATTGAACCCAGAGCTTGTTGCATGCTAGGCTTGGGCTTCAGCCCTGAGCTGTATTTTAGGTCCTCATGGTGAATATTAATCTGAAAATAGATGTGGTATCTTCGACAGATAAAAAGAAGAGGTAGAGAAGAATTTTCGACAGACACAGTGGCATAAGAGACAAGAACTTACAAGGTCAGGGACTTCATGGGATTTGAGGAAGTGATGATGCGAGGTACAAGTATAAAATTGAGTTCACAGCAGACAGCCTCAAAAGCATCTATCAATTAAGAAGAAGAGCATATTGGCTGAATGAAACATTCCCATCCACATTTAATAGATGAAGGTACAGTGGGAGCATCACACTTGCTGGTTACTATGACAGTCTCTGATGGACTATGACAGATGCCAACTCCAGGGACAGAGATGAAGATGAGATATTAAAAAATATCCAAAGAGCTCAAGCAATTTTCACAGCCTTTAAGATAATGCAAAGTTCATGGGTGAAATCCACTGGATATTTACTGAACACCCAAACAACATTTGACACACACATGGGATAGGATAAGGAAATAAAGATTAAGTCAAATGTGGAGACAACTGTTTAAGATGTCTTTGAAAGAGATAGTCCCTCAGTCTCTGAGAAGGGATAGATGCCTAAATTCAACAAATGATAATGAGCAAAGATGGCTCAATGACATTAACTAACCTCCCTTGTGACATGCTCCAGTGTTTGTTCACTGCCTTATCTCAGTGCTGAGAAATTCTTTTGCTTTTCACTTCAAAACCATTGAGTTCAACCTCTCTCCTTAGTGCAAAATCTTCACCTCATGGCAATAGTCTGAAAATATTTTTCCTACTCATTTTTTAAAAGTGCCTGGTGCAGTATTCCTTTTAAAATAGAAGACATTGGTTTATTTACTTATTTTTTTACTGGCACATACTAATTATACTAATCTATGGTATACATGTGGAACTTTGACACATGCAAACATTATATTTGATCAAATCAGGGTCATTAGCATATCTATTACCTCAAACAATTTTCTTTATTTGTGGTGAAACATCAAATTCCTCTCTTATAGTTATTATGAAATATACCTTCTGCTATTTTGACTGTAGTAGAATAAATTGTGTGCCAAAATGCTTTCCTCCTATCTAAAGTTCACATCATACTCATTGGACAACCTTACAAAATACCATTTACTCTGCAGCTTATAAGCAGCGGAAACTAATTTATCAAAATTATGGAGGATGTGAAGTTCAAGTTGCAGATGTCAAGAAAGATTGATTGTCTCATGCTGGTCCATTTTCTGGTTTATAAGTGGGAATTCCTGATATGTCTCTACAATGTAGATGGGACTAGGTAACTCTGGTCAATTTTCAGAGACCTATCCATAAGGAACGAACCAGGCCTGACCAATGACACACCGTTGTGTTCAAATGTAAGAATGGGACCATCAAAGGAGCTTATTCATGCTAACTGTGACCCAGGGTTTTGTGAACTATCAGGGTGGACAAACAAGTGCAAAGGATCAATGACAAACACTGGTACTGGGAAGCTGCTTATACATGAGCCACTCCACTCAGAAGAATTTGGCTTTATCGTTATATGGAGATTTCTTCTTTTGGTGAATCTGAAAATATCTCTGTATGTTGACCAAGAACATCTAAAAAGTGTTATTCAGCCAGTAGCTGAATTTCCCAATATATAAAATCTTTGGGAGCATTGAGAATCAGATGATACAAACTCCAGTCCTATTTCCAGCACACAATAGCCATATACACTCAGGTAAACACACTTGATCACTGTAAAATGAGAGCAGACAGGGGCTGCTGCTGTGATTTGGGCTGTAAGCACCACATACTAACCTTGGCTTAGGTAAAAAGCAATTATAATTTCTATAGTGAGCTAAGAACAGTGTGAAGCTCTCTGTGGATTATGCTATACATATTATAGGGCTAAGGAGACTGAATTGTAAGGAGATGTACACTTACACGAAACTCCACAATTGATTTTAGCACTGTCCCCAACCTGTCAAATTTCTAAAGTGATTTCCAAGGGCTGTGCTTGGTTTGTGAACTCAGAGCCTCGCTGGTGCTCAGTACTTCCCTATTAACTCATGAATCCCAGCCTCTTTCATCAAATCTCCTGTGTTTTATTTGACTCACCCGCTTCAGGACTGACATAAGGTTGAAGGTTCAGAATTCCAGCACTTGATCCTCAACCCCACTATACAGTGCTCCATCCCCTTTTCAGACCCTCTGAGAGACAAAGGTGATTCGTCAGGACCACAGTGCCATCTGCTGGCCAGGAGGAACTGCTGTGGTGCGCTCTGCTCAGGTCTCTGTAGGAGCAGTTCCCACTTCACTGGGAACAGAGGGTGGGCATTAGCTCATTATTTGTGACTTAGGACATTTCAAGGTGGAAACCCACTGAGAGGAACAGAGACACAGCCATTGACCTCAATAAACTGCATTTCAATGGAATCTCCTAGATGCTTGGCTATTGATGAGGCTTAGACATGAGAGTGGAGGACTATATGAACAGGAACAGGGCTCAGTGATGATGATCATGATGGGGCCTTATCTTTTGGTTGCAGGATATTGATAGCTTGTGAAGGGGGAAATAAGCTTGACCCCAGATAAAGAGTTCTTTCAAAAAGGCATTTAGACTTTAATTTTTGCATCTATGTGAATGTGGGGAAGGGAGAGGAGTGGAGATATGGACGGAAACCTCGTGACCTTCCTTTACTACTCTAAACACTTTGATAATCCACTGATCTATACTTTTCAATAATGCCACATGTTCTATCTATTTGATTACAGACTATGACTACTTCATAAGTAAAGTAGTAAATTAAAATGGTCTTAATTCTCTAATCAAAAGGCATAGACTGGCTGATTAGATTAGAAAACCAAAATGCAACTGTTTGTTGTTGACAAGAAACACAGGCAAAGACATGCACAGAATAAAAGTGAAAAGATGCAAAATGATATGTAAGCAAGTGGAAGTTGAAGGCAAGCAGGAGTAACTTAATTGTACTCTGACAAAGTAGATGTCAATCCAAAATCAGTTAGAAGAGATAAAGAATGCCACTGCATATTAACAAACAGAGTAATCTATTAACAAGAGATAATGATGATACAAATATATGAACTAAGTAGCTGTGCACCTAATTTTATAAAGTAAACACTACTGAATACACAGAGACAGATAGTTTCTGAAATAATAATATTGGGTAATTTCAACACCCTACTGACATGACTTCATAAATCATTTTGAGAAAAAAATCAACAAAGGTAAGATCCAAAGAGTTAAACTGCACCACAGATCAAATGGACATAACAGACATCTGAAGAGTATTTCATCCAGATTCTTCTCAGAAGCCCACAGAACTTCTTCCAAAATAGATCACACTTTTGACCAGTAAGCAAGTCTTAACAAATTCACAAGTACTGAAATAATTTCCTGTATATTAACATATCATCATGGAATAAGATTAGAAATTAATAGCAAGAGACTATGGAAATTAGTCAAACACATGGAAACCAAAAACACACTTTTTGACACAGAAGAATTCAACAAGCAAATCTAAAAACTTATAGAATCAAATGAAACTGACACAATCTACCAGAACCTTGGGGACAAAGGTTGTGAGGCAGTGCTAAGGAAAGAAAAATTATGGCTATGTGTGTCTACATTAAAAATCAGAAAGCTCTTGGGCTGGAGGTATCGTTTAGTGGTAGAGCACCTGCCTACTATACACAAGGCTATGGTTCAATCCTCAGTACTGAAAAAGAAAAAGATCTCAAAAATAACCTAATTATATGATTAAAAGTTTTAAGAAGAAATTAATAAAGTGGAGACTAAAAGAACAATGCAAAGAACCAATGCAAAAATGAGTTGGTTCTTTGAAAAGAGAAGCAACATGTTCTATTGGTTACCCAAACTAACCTAAAGGAAAGGTACCAATGGCTCACACCTGCAATCCTAGTTACTCAGGTGGCAGAGATCAGGAGTATCACAGTTTACAAACAGCCTCGGGCAAACAGTTTCAAGACTCTATTTCAAAAAAAAAAATTCTCAGGAAAAAAAGGTTTGTACAGTGGCTCAAGTGGAAGGAGTTCATGCCTAGCAAGTGTGAGGCCCTAGTTCAACAAAAGAAAAAAAAAACAGAAAAAAGGAGAAGACTCAAATTAATAAAATCAGTGATGTAAAAGGGGAATTATGACAAATACCAGTGAAATTCAGAGGATCATTAGGGAATATTTGAAACCTCATATTCTGGTAAGATAGAAAATATTGAAGAAATGTATAAATGTCTAGACATAACACTTGCCAAAATTGAGCTACCAGCTATTAACAAGTTGAACAGACTTATAGTGACCAATGAGATCGACCGCTAGTATAGTATCACAATGGAAAAAAAAAACAGGACCAGAATTCACAGCAGAATTCTGTGGCCTTTTAAGAAGAAGTAACATCAATACCCCTCAAATGTTACATAAAATAGAAAGGGTGCTGCCACACTCAGTTTACATAGCAAGGATTACACTGATACTAAAACTAGAAAAGGACACAACAAAGAAAAAATTATGCTTTAATTTCCATGATAAATACAGATGTAAAACTTCTCAATAAATTGATTTCAAACCAAATTCAACAACACATGAAAAAGATCATACACTATGATGAAGTTGGGTTAATTCTAGAAATAATAGGATGATTCAATATACACAAATCAATAAATATCATACAACACAGAAATAGAATGCAGGACAAAAATCACATGATCATATCAATAGATGAAGATAAAGCCGATGACAAAGTACAACATCCTTCCTGATAAAAGTCATGAAGAAACTAGGAACAGCGAAACATATCTCAACAGAAAAAAAGGTTACATATGACAAACAAATATCAATATAATAAATGGGGAAAAACTGAAAGCATTCCCTCTAAAATCACAAACAGGACAAGAGTGTCCACTTTTTCCACTCTTAGTTAAGACAGTGATTGAATTCTTATGAAAATCAGAAAGGTAAGAGAAAGGTAAGGGAAAAAAATAGGAAGAGAAGAAGTCAAATTATCCCTATTTGCAGACTATATGACCTAAACTTAAAAGAACCTAGGGCCTCAACCAAGAACTCTTACATCTGACAAACACTTTTAGCAGAATAGAAGGATAAAAAAAAACATACAAAAAACAGTAAATTTTCTTTATACATATAATGAACACGCTGAGAAAGAAATCAAAACAAGAAACCACTCATAATAGCCTCAAAATAACTATGAATAAACATATATTAGAAGATTAAATTCCTCTCCAGTGAAAACTATAAAACACTGAAGAAAGTTATTGAAGAAGACACTAGAAGATGAATAGACTTCCTTATTCATGAATTGGCAAAAACAACATTGTCAAAATGGTTATACAACTAAAAGAGATCTACAGATCCAACACAATTCTCATCAAGTTCCAATGACATTCTTTACAGAAATAGGAAAATGAAGCCTAAAATTCATATGGAAGCACAAATCACCCCACGTAGCCCAAGCAACCCTGAACAAAAGAGCAATGCAGGAGGTATCATAACACCTGACTTCAAATTATACTACAGTAGCAAAAACAGTATGGTACTAGCACAAAACAGATGCATAAATCAGTGGACCATAACTAAAGATCAGAAACAAACCCATAAATTACATCCATCTGATGGTTGACAAAGGTGGCAAAAACACTCATCTGAAAGAAAAAAAAAACGGCCTCTTGAGCAAATGTTGGGGAAACTGAATATCCCCATGTACAAGACTAAAACCACATCCTTATCTCTCATCTCATGTAACTTTGATGGCACTACAGGAAAACACAAGGGAAATACTTGGAGATAGAGGCAGATACCACGACTTTCTGATTAAGACTCAAATAGTTGAGGAAAAGACAGCAAGAATGACAAAGGAATTGCATCCAATTGGAAAAAGCTAATGCCCATCAAATGAAAAAATTGCCAGAATGAGAGAAAATACTTGCCGGCTATTCATCAGACAAGGCATTAATATCCAGTATATATAAAGAACTAAAAAAACTAAACACAAAAAGAACGATTCAATCGATAAAGGGACAAATGAAATGAACAGATAATTCCCAAAGGAAGAAAAAATGACCAAAAAAATGCATGAAGAAACGTTCAACATTCTTAGCCATAAAGTAAATGCACATAAAATAATTTTGTACTTCTGTCTCACCATAGTCAGAATGGCTATCATCAAGGAAACGACAACAAAGCTGACAAGGGGCATGGAAGAAAAACCCTCCTACAATGTTGCTGGGAATGTAAACTGCTCTGGCTGGATGAGTCAGGATGGAGGTTACTCAAAAAACTAAAAATAGAACTCCCATATGCTCTTGCTATAGCACTCCAAGACATATATTTGAAGGAAATTAAGTCAGCACACAACAGATACCTGCATACCCATGTTTATTACAGCACCGTTCCATTAGAAAATGTATGGAATTAGTCAAGACCCCCATCAACCAAAAACTAGACAAAGAAAATGGGAATACACACAGTACAGAGTATATACAGCCATAAACAGTGAAATGATGTTGCTTTTAGGAAAATGGATGGAAGTGGAGATCATCAAGCTGAAAAAATAAGACAGAATAGCAAAGAAAATACCACGTGTCTCTGTACACAGAATCCAGACTTTAAAAATGATATGGATGCAAAAGGGGACATTTGGAGCGAATCAGTGGAGAAGGGATAGGGAAGAAGAGCAAATGGGGGTGGTGAGTACGAGTATATACAGTATAAACATGTATGAAAACAACATACCACACCCTCTAAAATTGTAAGAAATGTGGGGAAGGAGAGCTAGGACAAGAAAGAGTAATAGAGGAGATGGATATGACCAAAGTACAACATATGCATTTATGGAGATATCAAAATGAAATGTCATCATACAACAATAGACACTTCTAGAAAAAAAAAGGAATAAACACTCTGTCCCAGGGACTTGGGGTGAAGAACCAGGGTGCATGAAGAGGTCACTTCTGGAGGTGCTCTGTACCTACTTCTGAGTACACAAAGTTTATTGGGAAAGGAATCCAGACAAAGTCAGTTGCAGTAGCCTTTCAACCCAGTCCACCTGCTCACACTGAAGAACTTGGCCTCTTCCTCCACAAGCCTCTATGGCACAGCCATGAGACTGTATATTTTCTGCTGTCTTTGAGAGCAAGGGTGGTACTAAGAATGCTATTTGCACATCCAGAATTCCTGTTTGGACCAGAGCTCTCAACCTCAAGCCCCATCGGTGGTTTCAGTGGTTATAGAAAATGCACTAACTGGCTCTGTCTGGGTACTGTGCAGTTCAGAAAATATATGAGGACAACTAGACTCTCTGACTGGCCTCTATTCTCTACCCACACATTATCCTGGATAAGACCCCTGAATCTTGTTGCTGTCTCATGTTCAGCTACCTTCTTCAGCCCAGGAAGAGCTGAGTGCCACATGCTTCAAAGGCTGCAGCATCCCTAAGCACTGGCCCTCATTTCTAGGAAAATATCACTTATGCAGGTGGCAAATCGACTTCCTTGGGCCCCTCCCACCCAGGCAAGTACTCTCCCTATGCAGCATCCAGCAGACACTTTCACCTGCCTCCCACTGCCTTTTCCCATCCACAACACTTCAGTAACTTCTTCCACACTCTCTTGCTTTCTCCTTTGGACTACCTGCTAGCATTGATTCAAATCAGATTCCCTCCTCAGTGCTACAGTGCACCAGAGGTGAGAACTGTAGCTTTTAGGTAGCATAATGCTTCCAGGCCACGAGCCTCAGAAGTCAACACACTGGCCTCCCAGTGTCATTGGTACCAAGCTTCAGGATGGGTCAATGACCCCCAATATTACCATGCTCATTCCAAGAGCCCTAACCTTCTTCATTCCTGTTCCTGTGGCCATCGTTTTCCTCCTACAACTGGGCCAAAACTGCAAGGGTTATCATGGGAGCCTCAGGTTCCATTTCTCATAGGTATATATTTTCTCTACTAATGGTGCATCCCTGTATCTTTACATGCTGTTATTATAAATAGTTACTAGTGACTTCATCAGGCACCAGCAACAAGCAATGATCCATTAGTGTCTGACAGACAGGCCTCCTGGAAAAGAGCAGACCCTGGTACTTTACTCCATTGCTTGAGTCACACCTCCAATCCATTTTCCTCTGGTTAATTTGGAGATGGATTGTCATGAAATATTTGCATAGGCTGACCTTGACACACTATCCTCATAATCTCAAGCTCCCAAACACCTAGGATTACAGGAATGAGCCACTGTACCCAGCTATATCCTTCTGTCTTTACAAGTTGTTGTCATCAAATATTTATTGTTGACCTGATCAGGGACAAGAAATAACCAATGATCCATTGATGACTGACAGCCAGACCTGCTGACAAAGAGCAGGCCCTGTGCTTTAGCCTAACCTGGTTAATTTCTTTACTTGCAGCTTTCTCAGAAGCTCTAGTTTTACCACTTTCAAAGGTCAGATGGTATCTTCCATGCATCCCTCTCACAAGCAATAGAGTTTGAGTCTCACAGACATTACAGTCTGGGTCACTAAACAAGAAGCAACTTTCAAACTGTAGACATGGACAGTAGCAAACACTAAGCATGTACAAGCATAATACCAACTATGGCTGAAATAAACGATAGAGGGAGTCAATAACAAAATGTTGGCCAGAGATGGCCCCATAATTGATGTCAATATAGAGCACCGGTCACATGGTACTCTCTATGGTGGGAATTGGTTGGTTTCTTATGTGCATTGTGTTTTAGGAAGATGGTATTTGATGCCACTCTAGCAGACTAGAAAGCTCTCTGAAAAAGCTTGCCAAGGTTATAAATTGTACCACAAGAGAAAAATCTGAGGCATGCACAAGACCTGTATTAAAAAGATGTCTTAAAAAACACAGAATGGGGTCCATGCCTATCAATCCAAACCTTGCTTATTAAATGTGTTCAGTGGCACCAATTAGTAAACACAACCAGGGCTCGAAAATGCCAAATCAAGTTTAGAGTTGGGCAGATGGCCCACCAATACGTCAGCACTGGTGAATGATTCTATGCAAAAAACCCAGATGTGCCCTGTGGGTAGGGGCAAAGCTTCATGTGCAGAAAAGCATTCAAAGTTATTCCTGGCTTAAGATGTACATGTGCCTCCAACTGGTATTTTGTGAGTATGGAAAAAAAACCCATAGCACTCAGGAAATTTCCATTCAAGCTTCCATGAAATTCTGGCCTGAAATTTACAGGGGCTAATGTGTTTGTGCAATGGTGCAGTACAGGGAGGCAGGGACCTGAAAGTCCACAAAGAGCCTCACAAGATTACAAAAACCATTAGACTACACATAGCTCCACTTCTAATATTGGATGTCACCCGGGTAGATGATCCCCAACACAGATGGCCAAAATTTAGACACCGCCACCTAATCCCTGAGGTTGTTGTTGGAAGTGATGCGGCTTCAGCCCATAGCTCCACAATCCAAGCGATGTTGAAGGAAAGAGTGGCACCAACAAATGTCACTGGTACCACAAAATCCCCAGCAAACCACCCCCTCTTATGCTACAGACAACCTGGACCCTGAGGTATAATGATGACTGCATCCGGTGCCCCTACTCTTGTCTTGCTGCTTCCCTCAGCTCATGCTTGCTAAGTAGCCTAGAAATGAACCATACAATGGCATTTGCTGTGGGCACACTTTGCATTGCATTAAGTGAAGTCCTAGTAGTCATGCATCTTACTGTAAGGAAACCACAGAGCCTAGGTCAGGTTGTGTAGCTTCCCTACAAGTTATGTAAAAAAAAGGGACTTGGGAGACTTGTGTGTTACAGCACCCAAATGAAACCACATTTCCCACCACTGCCACTGTCTCCTGCCTCCATGGAGAAATGCCTAAGGACTGGAGAGTGCTCTGTGTCAATGAGACTGTGCACTTCTAACTTCTGCTGACCACCAGAAGGTGTCACAACCGTGAAGCTTTCCCAACTGCACATACAAACTTTCCTCTTTCTTCCCAAATCCGCTGGGCCCCTACAGGCAAAGACCTAAGCCCTTGAACCTAAAACTGTCATCTGAGGCCCAGTTCCCCAAAGGGCCCTCATTTGTCCATATGCTCTGCTGACACCTTTGCCCAATTCCCACATTTAAACTGTTAGTGCTGCCATATGACTAGGACTCATTATTCTTTGAAGTGCCAGCAGCCTTCTCATGTGGCATTGTTACCACCTGACACAAGCCTTGAGACTCCACATCCCCCTAAAGGCTGAGGAGAATGCTGCAGCTCTCCTTGGTTTCTGTCACTTATTCAAAATTTGATAACACCCATCGAAACTGGTGCTCCAGATGTTATTAGAACCAGTGAGGCTGCAGAGAGGTCTTCAATAAAGGAGGAGGCGTCTACTGGCCTTTGGACACCAGGTTCCTGACATGAGTTGCAAACAAAATTTTAGGACATATCTAGGAGTGACTAAGAAAGTTTCTTTGTAAAATAAAGCAAAGAATGAATACTACAAAGCCAGACATGACTGTAAAAATATCTGAAAAGTGACAGATTGAGCGTTCAAATTTCAGGAGGATTTATGGTGAAAAAGTGGGTTGGGAGTTTAGGATGAGTGTTCCCTTTTCTTCTGTCACCTGGTTTATTTAATCATTCTTTCTATTACTCTGTCTTGACTTCATCTGTTTTGCCCATAGTTTTCAAGTCTAGGTGGTTTACAAAATTCAGGTCGCTGCAACATAGAGGTCTGTTTTCCTTGAGCATCCCTTTAATGAAGGATGGGTTCCATCACATGCTCATTCTAAGACAATTGTCCTTTTTAAATGTATTTTTTCCTTTATTGCAAGCATTTCTATGCTCAAAGGAGACATTTTAGCAAATGCCCACCTCTCCCGCCAGATTAGCATCTTTTTTTAAGATGTTCTTGCTCAGTTACAAGAGAGTGGTGATCACTTGGGGTAGCAGCCAAGGTCAGAAGGAGAGAACTACTTTTATACTGCATGTTGCAGTTTAATGAGGAAGTGTGAAGTGTAAACTAAAGAAAGTAGTTCCTCTTTTTTTCTCATTCATTCAGTCTTTTATTATTATCATACTGAAGTCACATTGTGACATTTACAAAAGTTCTTATAATATGTCATCATCAAGTTCACCCTTTCCATCATTCTCTATGATCCATCCAGTCTCACTGAGAATGCCCAGGAGTGACTGTACATGCATGACCATCCTTATGGTCATATTGACCAATCAGTTACATAATGGTTAAGTAGCCTCACTAAAGTTTTATTGCCTTGGGAGTCACTATACTCATTGCTTTTTTTCCCCAAATGTGGTCCCATTAACATCATTATGAGTAAAAGGAAGATGGTAGAAGGTCATACATTTTTAATGTACAGTTGTCTCTCTAATTCTTTCCCTCAAATAACTCAAGGGGGAACCATCTGACATAAAGTCTGTTCATACTGAGAATGCAATTTTCATCCTGGTCATTCTGGATCTACATTGACCATTCAGCCTGTCCACTAATGGATTGGGTATGGTACCTTTGAGCACATACCACCAGGTGAGACAGGCTAATGCCCATCTCTCTGTCACCTGGGCAGCTTCTATAAAAGACATCCAAGACACATTGAGTTTCATGCAGCAATCTCATAAGTGCCTAGCCCAGGTGGTCCTAGAAAACCGACTAGGCCTGGAAGTCCACTGGCCAAGCTAGGCTGCCTATATCCACTCCAGAGAACAAAGCACTCACATTGATTCTTGAGGAAGACTCCAGCAAAATTTGCTCTGCTCAGCTTCACTAGCAGAGGTGTCCATGAGTTCAATATCTAGGCTCTGCAGAATGGTATTAGTTATTCTCATGATTGGACCCTAGGTCTTGGGGAGGCTAACTGAGAACTGAACTTCCAATCCTCCTCTACATATTCATTGTCATCAGTATTGCGTTGTCTTAACCAAGTGCAATTGTGTTCCTGGTGATACACTTTCAGCAAACGGCCTCAGAATCACAAGGTCCACTGTGTGTAGACTGATGAAGAAACAATAATTGGGTGCTACACTTGACAAAGTCTGACTGAGACAACAAGAAGTCCTTAGGGAGCCCTGCTTGACCCAGCTCCACACCAAATTTCTCAACTGCTCTTGTGACAGAGTTGTTTGAAATTAGACACGGCTTGCAAGTGACCATGATATAAGGGAGGTCTCTGTCCTGGGAGTGAGCAGCTGGCTTTCATCCTGAGTCCTGGACGAAGAACTGCTATCTGCTGACCTCTGCTCAACCCATATAGCTCCACCATCTGTAAGTAATGGAAACTCTGAAAGTTCATTCTATGGTTGTGTCATTGATG